>NC_140169.1:39437371-39584871 GCF_963971535.1 Notolepis coatsorum | reverse complement strand
TGATGGGACTGGTGTGTTGTCACTTAGGTCTGAACATTACAAGGTGTCCCGCTACCGGGGCCAGGAGGCTGAGACATTTTTGATCTTCAAGTATACTCATATACATTGGTGGAACTATGTGAAGACTGGGTTTATGGAGGATTTTCGTGTTCTGGAGGGCGGGTCGGGACACAAGGTTGAGGTCCAGTTTCTGTGGGATGAAACCATGTCCAGCAGAGACAGGAGCGGAGCGTATCGGTTCATGCCCGATGGGAAGGCCACGCCATACTCCTTCAGCAAACCTCTCATCAGAGTCACCAGAGGGGATGTTTTCTCTGACATCATTTTATGTTACCAGCACCTTTACCTTGTTCAATGGTTGGAAG
This sequence comes from Notolepis coatsorum, assembly GCF_963971535.1. NCBI lineage: Eukaryota > Metazoa > Chordata > Actinopteri > Aulopiformes > Paralepididae > Notolepis > Notolepis coatsorum. Next base: position 39,584,506 of record NC_140169.1, on the reverse strand, counting down.
GTATGACTGTGGGGCTCGACACGCTCTACACCGACCTCAACGGTTTCCAGATCCAGCCTCGGAGGATGATGGCCAAGCTGCCTTTGCTGGCTAGTTTCTACCCTATGTTCGGAATGGGTTACATCAGGGACTTGAGCTCTCGAATCAGTCTGCTAGATGGGAAGTCACTGGGGGCTGCCGGTCTCCGCACGGGGGAGCTGGAGGTGATATTGGAGCGGCGTCTGAACCAGGAAGAGAAAGGAGGCCTCGGACAGGGTGGCACGGGTAACAGACTGTCTAATAAGGATGTCGGTCCAGAGAGCATCTCAGTCCCCCTGCTCTCTTTTCAGCCCCTGACATCATCGATGCCATGTGATATACAACTGGTGACCTTTAGGAGCATACATGATAAGGCTGAAGGAGGAGGGTCATCTGATGAGGCGGCCCTGTTTATCCACAGGAAAAGTTTTGACTGGAGCCTGTCATACACACACAAAGGCCTGATGTGTTGTACCACACAGGGAAAGGTGAAGCTAGAGACGCTCTTCTCAGAACTACAGTTTCTACAGTGCCTCTCCGGTGTCTCTCTCTCTGATGCACCCAGAACCTTAGATCACTTAGAGTTTTTTTTTCCATGGGGGAAAAATCAAATGACAATTTAGTTCAGTTTCAGCATCGTTGTCCCTAATTTTTTTTAGTTTGTTTTTAGTTTTTTTTCTGTTTTTTTTTGTTTTGTTTCAATTGGGTATTTGTCCCATTTGGTGAAGTCTTGGTTTGCAAGTGGGCCCCAGACTTCACAACCATATAGGGAAATCGGTTCTATGACGGAGTCTAATATTTTGAGACAGATTTTGATTGGAATGTCTAACTTGATGTTCCTTTTTATGGCATAAAAAGCCCTTCTTGCTTTGTCTCTCAGGTCGTTCACAGCTTGATTGAAGTTCCCTGTAGCACTGATGTTTAGGCCGAGATATGTGTAGTTTTTTGTGTGTTCTAGGGAAATTGTGTCTAGGAGGAATTTGTGTTTTTGTTGTTGTAGGCTGGGCCTTTTTTGGAATATCATAATTTTAGTTTTGTTTAGGTTTACTGTCAGTGCCCATGTCTGGGAGAATTTGTGCAGAAGGTCAAGGTGCTGTTGTAGCCCTTCTTTTGTTGGGGACAGCAGCACCAGGTCATCTGCAAACAGTAGGCATTTGACTTCTGTGTTTGCTAGGGGGATGCCAGGTGCTGCAGTTTGTTCCAATGTTTTTGCCAGTTCATTTATGTATATGTTGAAGAGGGTTGGACTCAAACTGCACCCCTGTCTAACCCCTATCTCTCTCTCTTTGTCTCTCTGTCCCTGTCCTCTCTCTCCCCCTCTCTCTCTCTGTCATTGTCTTCTCATCCACTCTTCTGTTTCCTTTCCTCATCTACTGTAATCCCTCTTTTTTCTTCTTGGCCTCATCCTTTCCTCCTCAAGCTCTCTTAGATTGTTACACGTCTTATTTATCATCCTCCGCTCAAGTTCTCCTCCTCTTCTCCCCATACATTCCTTTGACCTCTTTTTCTCTCCCCCTCTTTCAGTTAGACGTCTGTAGTCATTCTTACTAGTGATATGTCTCCTCTTGAGCAAAAGAGAGAGACTTATAGATAGACAGACAGACAGACAGACAGACAGACAGACAGACAGACAGACATATAGACAGTCATAGAGAGAGAAAGAGAGAGAGAGAGAGAGAGAGAGAGAGAGAGAGAGAGATAGAGAGAGAGAGAGAGAGAGAGAGAGAGACACACACACACACACACACACACAGAGACAGACAGACACATAGACGTGTAGACAGACAGACAGACAGACAGACAGACAGACAGACAGACAGACAGACAGACAGACAGACAGACAGACAGACAGACAGACAGACAGACAGACAGACAGACAGACAGACAGACAGAGAGCGAGACAGACAGACAGACAGACAGACAGAGAGCGAGAGAGAGACACACAGACAGACAGACTCGTAGACTTATGGACAGAAGGAGAGAGAGACACACAGACACACAGATAGACGTATAATCAGACATACAGGCAGCCGGACAGATAGACAGTTCTGTCTGGTATTCAGTCACACAAAAACACGGGGCCCCACACTGACGCCTGTTTGTGTGTGCGTGTAGGTGTGTGTGTGTGTGTGGTCTGTGTGTGTGTGTCTGTGTGTGTGTGTGTGTGTGTGTGGTCTGTGTGTGTGTGTCTGTGTGTGTGTGTGTGTGTGTGTGTGGTCTGTGTGTGTGTGTCTGTGTGTGTGTGTGTGTGTGTGTGTGTGTGTGTGGTGTGTGTGTGTGTGTGTGTGTGTGTCTGTGTGTGTGTGTGTGTCTGTGTGTGTGTGTGTGTGTGTGTGTTTGTGTGTGTGTGGTGTGTGTGTGTGTGTGTGTGTGTTTGTGTGTGTGTGGTCTGTAATAGAAAGTGTCTAACTAACTACATGCCCATCATGTTTGGGATGTCTTCTGCAGCCGCTCCTGTCTCCATATCCGGTGTGTGTGTGTGTGTGTGTGTGTGTGTGTGTGTGTGTGTGTGTGTGTGTGTGTGTGTGTGTGTGTGTGTGTGTGTGTGTGTGTGTGTGTGTGTGTGTGTGTGTGTGTGTGTGTGTGTGTGTGTGTGTGTGTGCGTGCGTGTGCGTGCGTGCGTGCGTGCGTGCGTACATGCGTGCGTGCGTGTGTGTGTGCGCGCGAGAGCCTCTTGCTAAGCAACAGGGGCTTGTTAGCTCTGTGATTGGTTGGAGGGGACAGAGCCACACCCTTTAAACTAGAGACCTGTGTGTTTCCACCACTCTGCAAGAGAAACATGACTCTAACACACACACACACACACACACCCACACACACACACACACACACTCGCACACACACACACACACACACACACTCGCACACACACACACTCGCACACACACACACACACACACACACACACACACACACACACACACACACACACACACACACACACAGTGCACATCCATGCACTAAGAAATAGACCCATACACACATGGCTGTGTACATGCACATACTTGGTTTAGCACATGCTTTAGACGCTGCATATATTATGTGTGCGCACACACATGGACAAAGGCAAGTTGAGACAAGTCGAGACATTACTTAGAATACAGAGGCGATACATAGATGGAGAGACATAGCCTACAGAGGAATAGAGAGAGAGAGAGAGAGAGAGAGAGAGAGAGAGAGAGAGAGAGAGAGAGAGAGAGAGAGAGGAGTAACAGAAAAAGAGACATGGAGGAGTAACAGAGAGAGAGAGAGACACAGAGGAGAAACAGAGAGAGAGGGAGACTAATCCCTCATAATGTGAACTATTTGGATGACATGTTTGTGTACTCACTTTACACTGGGGGACAAGACATCGATCCCTTAACTCTACTGGACAGAATTACCCACAGTTAACCGAGTCTCAGCCTACTTAATACTGTCACATGTCACTCATATTCTGTTGCTACAGCATGTGGTTTTTAGCTAGGACAGGGTGTGTTAGCTAGGACATGACGTGTTAGCTACAGTAGGACAGGATGTGTTAGCTAGGACAGGGTGTGTTAGCTAGGACAGGGTGTGTTAGCTAGGACAGGGTGTGTTAGCTAGGACAGGGTGTGTTAGCTAGGACAGGGTGTGTTAGCTAGGACAGGGTCTGTTAGCTAGGACAGGGTGTGTTAGCTAGGACAGGGTGTGTTAGGACAGAGTGTGTTAGCTAGGTCATGGTGTGTTAGCTAGGACAGGGTGTGTTAGCTAGGACAGGGTCTGTTAGCTAGGACAGGGTGTGTTAGCTAGGACACGGCGTGTTAGCTAGGACAGGGTGTGTTAGCTAGGACAGGGTGTGTTAGCTAGGACAGGGTCCGTTAGCTAGGACAGGGTGTGTTAGCTAGGACAGGGTGTGTTAGCTAGGACAGGGTCTGTTAGCTAGGACAGGGTGTGTTAGCTAGGTCATGGTGTGTTAGCTAGGACAGGGTGTGTTAGCTAGGACAGGGTCTGTTAGCTAGGACAGGGTGTGTTAGCTAGGACACGGCGTGTTAGCTAGGACAGGGTGTGTTAGCTAGGACAGGGTGTGTTAGCTAGGACAGGGTCCGTTAGTTAGGACAGGGTGTGTTAGCTAGGACAGGGTGTGTTAGCTAGGACAGGGTCCGTTAGCTAGGACAGGGTGTGTTAGCTAGGACAGGGTGTGTTAGCTAGGACAGGGTCTGTTAGCTAGGACAGGGTGTGTTAGCTAGGACACAACGTGTTATCTAGGACAGGGTGTGTTAGTTAGGACAGGGTGTTAGCTAGGACAGGGTGTGTTAGCTAGGACAGGGTCTGTTAGCTAGGACAGGGTCTGTTAGCTAGGACACGACGTGTTAGCTAGGACAGGGTGTGTTAGCTAGCACAGGGTGTGTTAGTTAGGATACGGTGTTAGTTAGGACAGGGTGTGTTAGTTAGGATAAGGTGTTAGTTAGGACAGGATCTGTTACTGTCAAGCTAAATTCTGAACTTTTTCTTATTCCCACCTAATTCATATGATTGTTCCTCAGATTCTCTTTCAGGTTTGGTTTAATGAATAACTTGTATTGTTTTGTCTTATCATTTCCCAAGATATTCCAATATTATATGATATGATATAGTTGACGATTCAAAAGTCTCTAAAACGTTTTCCTGACCTCTCCTCCAGGCGTGGTCCCATGGATCCAGTCGACTACCCCATGCAGCCCTGGCCGGCTCACTACGCTGGGGGTCCCCCGCCCCCCCATGGGTACCCTCAGTCCCCGTCCTACCCTAACCCCAGCCCCCAGCCTGGGCCTTCCTACCCCGGCTACCCTCCTGGCCAGCCCTACCCCCGAGCAGGGGACCTTCGTGGGGTAGATCCCGGGTACTACCCCCATCCAGGAGGGGCCCCTCATCACCCTCCCCAGCCCCAGCAGAGAGGGCCCCTGCGTCAGGACGTGCCCCCGTCCCCTACCCCTCCTCTCCGTGGCCCGCGGTACGACACTATGACCCATGGAGCAGGGGGTGGAGCTTATAGGTAGGAGGGGTTTGAGTTGGGAAGAAGGGGGGGTGACATCTAACCTCATTAGCATAAACGATTAGATGTTATTTTATAGTATGCTATTTATTTCTTTAAAGGTGCTATAGATAACATTCAAGTTTCAAGTTCAAGCTTTGTTTTATTTGTCACATATAGGTGCATGTACATTACAGCCACTAGATGTCACACTAGAGCACCAAAGTTTGGAGGGGATACATGCACGCAACATGTAAACAACAACATTAATTTTGGACCCGCAAAAAATATTATAATATGTTTTTATATTTTGGCGCAGCTGAGTGGCGCAGTGGGCAAGGCGCTCGCCACTAACGCAGGATATGCTGGTATCGAGCCCAGCTCTCTGCGTTGCTACCGGCTTGGCCGGTCGTCATACTAACACAATTGGCAAGTGTTAGGGGTGGGAAAGCCGGTGGGTGGGGATTGGACGTTGTGGACAGCGACTCCTACAGGTCGGTTGGTGCGCCTGTACAGCAGAATCAGGAAGTATCGGGGGCAGCGTGAGCCTCCCACGCATTACTCCTCGCCACTGAGAGATTGCGCTGTTCAGGTGAAAAGATGCGACAGGAGAAAAAGTGGATAAAAAAAAAAATTATATTTTAAATAATCAATATGTTTTTTTGGCTGGGGGGGGGGTAATACTTTTCCGCACCTTTCTAAAAGCTCTGTGGTTGTATTATAAACTTTGATGAACCTTGTTACTCAGCTGATAGAGTTGTGCCCTTCCTGATGACTTGTCGTACAGAACTTGTAAGTCGCTTTGGATAAAAGCGTCAGCTAAATGACTAAATGTAAATGTAAATATATTAAAAAAAAACTTTTAAATGTTTTCTATAGCACCTTTAAATAAATGGTCCACACATGGGCAGGTGACCCACTACATTAATGTCATAAAATGCCTTGGACCCTTACATTTAAAACTTGAAAGTTTATTAAATGAACCCCCTTACTTCCAGGTAAACCAACAAAGGCACAGATGCTTTGGTAATATTACCACTGGTAATATTATTGGAGTTGGTCCCCTGGCGCTAGACTGGGACTAAATAGCTAGGATGGTTAAATACAGAGGATATATTGTATATGTACTTAGCAAATTAGTTTCCTTTCTTTTCTTTCATTGTAGGGGGAACAGTAGTGTACTTGTCACCCACCCCATCGTTAGCCTACTAGTGATGTGTAGGATGAAGAGGAGCCGAGACCTGTGCTGCTTTCTGCACTGAAACACAGTGTAAAACATTAACTATAGAGACCTGTGCTGCTTTCTGCACTGAAACACTGTGTAAAACATTAACTATAGAGACATGCGCTGCTTTCTGCACTGAAACACCATGTAAAACATTAACTATAGAGACATGCGCTGCTTTCTGCACTGAAACACAGTGTAAAACATTAACTATAGAGACATGTGCTGCTTTCTGCACTGATGCACAGTGTAAAACATTAACTATAGAGACATGTGCTGCTTTCTGCACTGATGCACAGTGTAAAACATTAACTATAGAGACATGCGCTGCTTTCTGCACTGATGCACAGTGTAAAACATTAACTATAGAGACATGTGCTGCTTTCTGCACTGATGCACAGTGTAAAACATTAACTATAGAGACATGCGCTGCTTTCTGCACTGATGCACTGTGTAAAACATTAACTATAGAGACCTGCGCTGCTTTCTGCACTGATGCACCGTGTAAAACATTAACTATAGAGACATGTGCTGCTTTCTGCACTGAAACACAGTGTAAAACATTAACTATAGAGACCTGCGCTGCTTTCTGCACTGATGCACAGTGTAAAACATTAACTATAGAGACATGCGCTGCTTTCTGCACTGATGCACCGTGTAAAACATTAACTATAGAGACATGCGCTGCTTTCTGCACTGAAACACAGTGTAAAACATTAACTATAGAGACATGCGCTGCTTTCTGCACTGATGCACTGTGTAAAACATTAACTATAGAGACATGCGCTGCTTTCTGCACTGAAACACAGTGTAAAACATTAACTATAGAGACATGCGCTGCTTTCTGCACTGATGCACCATGTAAAACATTAACTATAGAGACATGCGCTGCTTTCTGCACTGATGCACAGTGTAAAACATTAACTATAGAGACCTGCGCTGCTTTCTGCACTGAAACACAGTGTAAAACATTAACTATAGAGACCTGCGCTGCTTTCTGCACTGATGCACAGTGTAAAACATTAACTATAGAGACATGCGCTGCTTTCTGCACTGAAACACAGTGTAAAACATTAACTATAGAGACCTGCGCTGCTTTCTGCACTGATGCACAGTGTAAAACATTAACTATAGAGACCTGTGCTGCTTTCTGCACTGAAACACTGTGTAAAACATTAACTATAGAGACATGCGCTGCTTTCTGCACTGATGCACTGTGTAAAACATTAACTATAGAGACATGCGCTGCTTTCTGCACTGATGCACTGTGTAAAACATTAACTATAGAGACCTGCGCTGCTTTCTGCACTGAAACACAGTGTAAAACATTAACTATAGAGACCTGCGCTGCTTTCTGCACTGAAACACAGTGTAAAACATTAACTATAGAGACCTGCGCTGCTTTCTGCACTGAAACACAGTGTAAAACATTAACTATAGAGACCTGCGCTGCTTTCTGCACTGAAACACAGTGTAAAACATTAACTATAGAGACCTGCGCTGCTTTCTGCACTGAAACACAGTGTAAAACATTAACTATAGAGACATGCGCTGCTTTCTGCACTGAAACACTGTGTAAAACATTAACTATAGAGACCTGCGCTGCTTTCTGCACTGATGCACCGTGTAAAACATTAACTATAGAGACATGCGCTGCTTTCTGCACTGATGCACTGTGTAAAACATTAACTATAGAGACATGCGCTGCTTTCTGCACTGAAACACAGTGTAAAACATTAACTATAGAGACATGCGCTGCTTTCTGCACTGATGCACTGTGTAAAACATTAACTATAGAGACATGCACTGCTTTCTGCACTGATGCACCGTGTAAAACATTAATTATAGAGACCTGCGCTGCTTTCTGCACTGAAACACAGTGTAAAACATTAACTATAGAGACATGCGCTGCTTTCTGCACTGATGCACAGTGTAAAACATTAACTATAGAGACCTGCGCTGCTTTCTGCACTGAAACACAGTGTAAAACATTAACTATAGAGACCTGCGCTGCTTTCTGCACTGATGCACAGTGTAAAACATTAACTATAGAGACATGCGCTGCTTTCTGCACTGAAACACAGTGTAAAACATTAACTATAGAGACCTGCGCTGCTTTCTGCACTGATGCACCGTGTAAAACATTAACTATAGAGACCTGTGCTGCTTTCTGCACTGATGCACTGTGTAAAACATTAACTATAGAGACATGTGCTGCTTTCTGCACTGATGCACAGTGTAAAACATTAACTATAGAGACATGCGCTGCTTTCTGCACTGATGCACCGTGTAAAACATTAACTATAGAGACCTGCGCTGCTTTCTGCACTGAAACACAGTGTAAAACATTAACTATATAGACCTGCGCTGCTTTCTGCACTGAAACACAGTGTAAAATATTAACTATAGAGACCTGCGCTGCTTTCTGCACTGAAACACAGTGTAAAACATTAACTATAGAGACCTGCGCTGCTTTCTGCACTGATGCACCATGTAAAACATTAACTATAGAGACCTGTGCTGCTTTCTGCACTGAAACACAGTGTAAAACATTAACTATAGAGACCTGCGCTGCTTTCTGCACTGAAACACAGTGTAAAACATTAACTATAGAGACATGCGCTGCTTTCTGCACTGATGCACTGTGTAAAACATTAACTATAGAGACATGCGCTGCTTTCTGCACTGAAACACTGTGTAAAACATTAACTATAGAGACATGCGCTGCTTTCTGCACTGATGCACCGTGTAAAACATTAACTATAGAGACCTGCGTTGCTTTCTGCACTGAAACACAGTGTAAAACATTAACTATAGAGACATGCGCTGCTTTCTGCACTGATGCACCATGTAAAACATTAACTATAGAGACATGCGCTGCTTTCTGCACTGATGCACAGTGTAAAACATTAACTATAGAGACCTGCGCTGCTTTCTGCACTGAAACACAGTGTAAAACATTAACTATAGAGACCTGCGCTGCTTTTTGCACTGATGCACAGTGTAAAACATTAACTATAGAGACATGCACTGCTTTCTGCACTGAAACACAGTGTAAAACATTAACTATAGAGACCCGCGCTGCTTTCTGCACTGATGCACCGTGTAAAACATTAACTATAGAGACCTGTGCTGCTTTCTGCACTGATGCACTGTGTAAAACATTAACTATAGAGACATGCGCTGCTTTCTGCACTGATGCACCGTGTAAAACATTAACTATAGAGACATGCGCTGCTTTCTGCACTGATGCACCGTGTAAAACATTAACTATAGAGACATGCGCTGCTTTCTGCACTGAAACACAGTGTAAAACATTAACTATAGAGACCTGCGCTGCTTTCTGCACTGAAACACAGTGTCAAACATTAACTATAGAGACCTGCGCTGCTTTCTGCACTGAAACACAGTGTAAAACATTAACTATAGAGACCTGTGCTGCTTTCTGCACTGAAACACAGTGTAAAACATTAACTATAGAGACCTGCGCTGCTTTCTGCACTGATGCACCGTGTAAAACATTAACTATAGAGACCTGCGCTGCTTTCTGCACTGATGCACTGTGTAAAACATTAACTATAGAGACCTGCGCTGCTTTCTGCACTGATGCACAGTGTAAAACATTAACTATAGAGACCTGCGCTGCTTTCTGCACTGATGCACCGTGTAAAACATTAACTATAGAGACCTGCGCTGCTTTCTGCACTGATGCACCGTGTAAAACATTAACTATGGAGACATGCGCTGCTTTCTGCACTGATGCACCGTGTAAAACATTAACTATAGAGACATGCGCTGCTTTCTGCACTGATGCACCGTGTAAAACATTAACTATAGAGACATGCGCTGCTTTCTGCACTGAAACACAGTGTAAAACATTAACTATAGAGACCTGCGCTGCTTTCTGCACTGATGCACAGTGTAAAACATTAACTATAGAGACCTGCGCTGCTTTCTGCACTGAAACACAGTGTAAAACATTAACTATAGAGACATGCGCTGCTTTCTGCACTGAAACACTGTGTAAAACATTAACTATAGAGACATGCGCTGCTTTCTGCACTGAAACACAGTGTAAAACATTAACTATAGAGACATGCGCTGCTTTCTGCACTGAAACACAGTGTAAAACATTAACTATAGAGACCTGCGCTGCTTTCTGCACTGAAACACAGTGTAAAACATTAACTATAGAGACATGCGCTGCTTTCTGCACTGAAACACAGTGTAAAACATTAACTATAGAGACCTGCGCTGCTTTCTGCACTGATGCACCGTGTAAAACATTAACTATAGAGACATGCGCTGCTTTCTGCACTGAAACACAGTGTAAAACATTAACTATAGAGACATGCGCTGCTTTCTGCACTGAAACACTGTGTAAAACATTAACTATAGAGACCTGCGCTGCTTTCTGCACTGAAACACCATGTAAAACATTAACTACTGTATAGAGACCTGCACTGCTTTCTGCACTGATGCACCATGTAAAATATTCATTATAGAGGTGTCCTGGTGGCTCACTCGTATGAATTGGCTCCCGTAGGAGAACCGTGATTCCCGTCACTAACGCCTGAATTTGGTTCCAGGCACCCTGGGGAACCCAGCCCAGAGCGGTACGGCTACAGAGGAGAGGGAGGGAGGCACCACCAGCACCAGCCGGACCCGCGACAGAAGAACCCCATGACTGCTGCTGTGTAGAGGGGGAGCAGAACCGGGTCGAGAGTCAATAGAAGCTTAACCGGTTTCTATGTATAATGCTCACACTGAATTTAGATCATTCAGAGCAGCCAGCAATAGCAATGTGGAGATTCCATTTGGTGCCCTTTCGCCTTACTGCATTTGAAATATCCCCCTAACGGCAAGTGGACAGTGGCACCCAATCCACTCCTGGTAATTTGTGGTCTAAATTTTGTGTAACTGCTCTCTTTTGGCCAGCTCTTAAATGTAAGGTCCATATTGTAATTAAAGGAACATGCCAACATTATAGGAAATGTGTATCTGCATGTCCGTATATATACGCTTCCATTTGTTTGCACTAAGCCAGGCTAGCTTGCAACCGGATACAGGGTTCGCACAAGGTCCTTGAAGTGCTTAAAGTGCTTGATTTTTTTGGGGGGGGTGGGGGATCCAAGGCCTGGAATTCCTTGAAAACAGCCCATTTTTAACAAGGTGCTTAAAAAGTCCTTGAAATTCAAATCGCATTGAAAGTTTTGTTCATCCATGATAAAATTGTTCAGATGTAAAGTGTAACTAATTGTCAGAAATTGGTTTTAAGCCACACATGTTGGATCTGATTTCCCCCCTATAAAAAACAGCATTTAAAAGTGAATTGTATCCTTTTAAATGCCCTTTTAAAATGAAAAATAGTGCTTGGAAAAGTACTTAAAAATCCTTGAATTAAATTTCGCAATGTTTGTGGGAACCCTGCCTTTTCTACTGAACACACAGATTGGTATCTATCTTCTTGTCTGACTCTGGAGAAGACAGTATGCACATTTCCCATGATGTGGGCATGTTCCTTGCTAAACACTTTATTACTGTAATGATTAACATCACCCACATCATCAAACAACATCTATATCATATTAATATTTTGGTAAATGCACAGACTAGCTAGAGGAGTTAAATACATTACTGTTAAAATGATTAGAGCTCAATGGAACAGCTGGCCAATAGAAAGCTGTCTAGCGTTGCAAACAGAGTCTGCTGTTATGTTAAACTCTCAGTTGCTTTGGGCACATGGTTGAATCTCCCCAAGTAAAACATTTGTATATTCTTAGTATATAAAGTATATGTGGTAAGTATATTTCGACCCATATGTACTTTTAGTATACCTGCAATGTACTTAAAAAAGAAAAAAATATGTTTACTAAGCTTAACTTGTACTTTAGTAAACCTGTTAAAAGTGTACTATGTGGTAAACATAAGTAACCAAAAATACATCAAAAGTATAATTTCAATATAGTTAAGCATATCTTTAAGTACAACTTAAGTGGGTTAAATTGAACACAACTTTACTACTTTCTGAATACATAAAAAGTATACTTTCAGAAAATTATAGTTAAGTATACTTTACCTTCCTTGGGTCCTTGAAAAGAAGACAGTATAATTACAGCCAATCAGAGGACAGTATAATAACAGCCACTCAGAAGACATTATAATAGCCAATCAGAACTGGGGATGAGACACATGCTATTTACATTCTAAATTTACATAATTAGTAGATCCTCTTATCCACAATGATGTATGATAGTTACTCAGTAGAATGAGCTCAGATTTCACTGATACTGCGAGTAGCCCAAGATAAGTATCATGTCTATATCACATCGCTCAAAAGCACGTTTTAATGGGGAATCGTCACTTTTTGGCCGAGCTGTAAAAAGCTTTCATTTTCATCTAACATGTTGTTTATTTAATTTCAACCTGTATTTAAGTCCTAGCTTGAGGAACCATACAAACCTATCCAGCCATTAGATCAGAACATACTTGAGGGACCCTAAGAAACATCCATTGAAGGGCGGCCGGGTAGCGCAGCGGACTAAGCGTCTGTCTACCACCACAGAGACAGTGGGATCGAATCCAGCTGTGGTGCCTCCGGGTTGGCCGACCATCCATACTAACACAATTGGCAGTGTTAGCGGGTGGGAAACCTGGCGAGGGTGGGTCCTGGTCGTTGTAAAACAGCGACTCCTACAGTTCGGTCGGGGCGCCTGCACAGCAAGGGAAGGATCTAGGAGAGGTAGTGTGACCTTCCACACGTTACACATGTGTCGGAGGAAGCATGTGATAGTCTCCGCCAGGGGCGGATTTAGGATTGTAGGAGATCCGGGGCTTAGCCCAGATAGGTGCCCGCGATAGCGGGCACGGATTTTTTTTACTTCGACACCACAATTTTTTACTTATACCACCACCTTGAAAGTGTTAATATGCGTCTTTGTTTACGGTTTGATTATCACTGATACAAAGTAAAATAGTGCAGTGCAATAAAATAGTTCGTAAAATAGAATAAAATAATGCAATAGTGCATTGCAATAAAATAGTTATCATCGTATTTTTTCGGGAGGCCGGTAAGGAGTGCATTACAGTAGTCGAGTTGGCTTGAGATAAAGGCATGGATCTGGTTTTCAGCGTCCTTTTGATTTATAAATGGCCGTACTTTAGCTATGTTTCTAAGGTGGAAGAATTAAGTTTTTGTCAACTTGTTGATTGTGATTTAAAGCTTAGGTCTGAGTCTACCATAACACCAAGACTTAACTCACTCAAATACAGTTAGCAGCTGGATAGACCACAGATGGAAATGAGCTTCTGCTAAATCTGGTGCAAACATATTTTCATGTAACAAAGATGAATTGTAAAAAAAAAAAAAAAAAAAAATAGATTCAGGGCTTTTCAGAAAACATTCGGGGCTTGAGCCCAAGTAGCCACCCCCTAGCCCCGCCCCTGGTCTCCGCCCTCCCAGACCGACGGTAGGGGGTAGAGTGCGCAACGACCAGGAAGGGGATTGGGAATTGGCATAACGACTAACATTGGGATGGGAGAAAAACGGAAAAGGAAGGGGGGAAAAAGATAATACAAAAAAGGAACATCCATTGATTAGATTGAGTCAAATAGGTTCCAATTATCCAATCTAATAGTGAAGAGATATAAAAAGGTTGCTTACCAATAAGGGCTTTAAACATTTTAAATAAATACCAGTGTGTGTTGTGCCCTTCTGCAAGAGAAGGCCAACCCACCCTGTCATACAGGACACAATAGTGAGTATCATATCTGTCACCAGTAATAAATCTAAGAGCTGAGTGATATACAGTCCAAAGGTTTAAGAGTTGATGCCGCAGCATGCCTATAAATTACATCCCCTACCCCCACCTACAAATTAACAAGCACACAAAATCCACAATAGCTGTGGCTGTGGCTGTGCATGCACCCGCACACACACACACACACACACACACACACACACACACACACACACACACACACACACACACACACACACACACACACACACACACACACACACACACACACACACACACACACACACACACACACACACACACACACACACACACACACACACACACACACACACACACACACACACACACACACACACACACACACACACACACACACACACACACACACACACACACACACACACACACACACACACACACACACTCACTCACTCACTCACTCACTCACTCACTCTTAACTCCCAGGCTCAATACTGTGGTCGCTAGAGGGTGGGAACACATTAATGTGGACCAACCAACAGAGAAAACTATAGAAAATAAACATAAACGTTTGTCATGACGATATGCAAAATCAAGAGGCACAGAGGGCCAGCTCCATGGCTGATATCTGCTGCACATAATCAAACCCCTAATCTGATTGGTTGTGAGGATATTATGAGTTTTTATATTGAGTCTTTGTGCCAGGAAAATAATTATCAATGCCAGAAAAGGAATTGAATCCATTTCAAACAACAATTCTACAAGTAGAAAAAGGTAGAAAAATCACAACTACGTAGAATACAACACAACACAATGCAATACAATACAATACAATACAATAGAGTATACTTTTATCACAACTCAGCACAATAGAACACAATATAATACGACACAACACAACAGACTATAATACAAGCATGTACTACATCCACAATGCAGTATCACAAGACACATTCTCATTACAACAAAGTAGAATGTGACAAGTAGAATTCAACTTATTTTGCAGTATTTGATATCTTATGATTACCACATTGAGCCTCATTTATTAATACGATACACTAAAAGCTTTAATATACTATAAAAAGCTTTTTAAATCTCAGATTTTTTTTTTAATGACAAGTGAACGTTTAATCTGCAATATAGACAATACATGGTCTCTAAAGCAGTTGGGCGAAGCACATTTCATTTTTTGGCAGCATTTCAGCCACTTGTACTGTTTTATACATAATTGAGATTTTGATAAATGGGGTCCATTGTCTTTTTTTGCCAAACAGGGTGAGAGCCACTATATACCAAGAACCACATAGTCTTTATAGCCTCTGTATCCTGATGCACCACATGTCTTATGAATGAATTATGTAAACATCTGTATGATTGAAGTACCATTTGGTACAGTATAGCACTGTATGATATCCCACTTTTGTAATAATCCTCCCTGTGGCTTTTAATGATTTAATTGTTCTGTTTTTTTTCCCTCTGATGACTGCGTAGTGTTTTACCAGCGATCCAAATGTTTAGATTATGAGCCAAAGTCCTGTCCTCCATGTAGGTTAACCAGCCCTTAGACCAACGTGTTTCCATCGCCTTAGTAAACACGCCACGACGACGGTTAGATTTACTCTAAATCCATGTGTTTTATTTGAGATGACCTCCTCTGGTATGCAAGAGTGCCTTTTTTTAAACTTACCTGGCTTTAAACATGTTTGAAACCTGCCTAAAACTACACATTTAAATTCAACCGTGAGATTATAAATCATGTTTTCTTTAAAGGTGCTATAGATAACATATATTTTAAATAATACATCCACAAAGCTTTTAGAAAGATGCAGAATAAAAGTATTGCTTTCCCCCCTAAAAAACGATTGATTTATAAATGTATCATTTAAAACATTTTGGCGGGTCCGAAATGAATGTTGTAATTTACATGTCGTGTGCATGTATGTCTTCCGTATACTTCACATGTCCGCACGTGGAATGCACCTGATTGGATACATGTGCTACTAGTGCTCTATTGCGACATCTATTGGCTGAATGTCATCTATAGCACCTTTAAACCACTATGAAGAGTTACGTCAGACTGTTCAGAACACAATGTATTGTCTCAACAGAGATGCTGTGTTAGCTCTTCCTTTCAGGACTAGCTGTAAAGATGTAGGATATGAAGGTTTTTCTGTAAAGGATTGATAAATGATGTTCCTCTATGAAAAGCCGTCCTCACAGAGCGCTACCTTGTCTCTTCGTAGGATATCCATATTATTTTCATAGAATATCCATATTCTTCTTTGCCAAAAGATAGTACAGCAGCTCACAACAATGTCGGAGACAACATTATGCTCAAACATTGTCCTGGAGGCAGCAATTCCCAGCAAAGTCCTAAAAATACCAACCAGTGTCTTTTATTTCATTTTATTTTAAGGATCAGCTTTAACCCTTTCAGGTCCTAGTGTTTTGGAATGTTTTCTCAGAATTATAACCTGTTTTTTTTGTATTTTTCATCATGATTAGAATGTGCAGATCGATCTCACATGTGAGACCATGCATGCCTGAAAGGGTTGATATATTAGTATGATAGATACAAGGACGGAATGACCCCACAAAAATGAACGTCAAGAATCGGTGTCTGGACGTGTTTTATTACAGGCCGGCTGTCAGACACGGAGAAGACTGTGAGACTGTCGACGTCAGTTAGACGTTTCGATTGACTCATAGTTGTGAAAAGAGAGGGAGGAAAGAAGAAAAGAAGGAAGTAAGGGCAGGAGGAAAGAAGGTAGGGAAGGAAAGAGGTGAGGAAAAAGAAAGAAAGAACATTAAAAAATTTAAAAAAAGCTTTTTTAGCGTGATGCTAATACATGATAACCCCCAGTATCTCACTGCTGCAAGGGCTTTTTTCAATGGAGTGAAAATCCTCCCAATCTGTCAAATCAGAAAAGTCAAGCATTCCTTTTAAATGTTATATCTCAAATTGTGACAGAGAGAGAGAGAGAGCGAAGTAGAGAGGTGAGTATAATTTCATCATCCCTGAAGGGCAGTTTGCCGCACAGATGGTAAAACAGTCAAACAGTCAACAAAAGCGTATAAGCATACGTATAAAAGACATATACAAATAATACTATATTTCTATTAGACATAACTTCCACATTATGACAGACACCACTTGTTGCCCAGATCAATTCTATTTTTTATGTAAGTATATTTATTTAAGTATATTTACCCTCTGGTCTCACTTCATTTCCTTGTGGATTTCCCCCGTGTATCGCTACCCTTATAGAGCTCTTTAGAAAGATTCAGTTCAAACATATTCCTCTAAGATGAAGAAAGAGAAGCGTCTCTGATCTGTTTTTCTGTCCTAAAGCTGATAAGTAGATTATTTCCTTTTAAATTGATCTTGGTTAAGATGTGAAACATGCCATGGTTTTCTCTCTCGTTGACCATATTCACACGGTGGCCATTTTGTTCTCATGTCACGCTCAGGTTGGGGTTTCCTTCCACCCTGTTCCACAGCTCACGGCCCCTGTGTAGGTGTGCATTTTTAGTAGATGTTTGTCTTTATAATGATGATATGTGTCTTGTGTTTATAACAGATACCAGAGCCATAGATAGAGACTGTTTGGTTACTGCTGCCATGAGACCAACACGGTCTCATCAGAAAGTGTAAATAAAGTAATAAAGTCGACCACAGGAAGAAAGGTACATATTGTACGTTGTGTTATAGCCATGAGTAATATAATTACATATTGTATCTGCAAAAGTCAAAAACAAACGCTGCAACCAGGTATTGAACCAACAATCATTGCAGTCGTGGACGAGTGCTCTCACCACAATGTAACTATGATTATAGTTAGAGTTGAGGTTAGTTTTAACATTCGCTTAAAGTGGAGATGAAGCAGTGCGATAAATACATATTCATAGCATCACATTAGTATTTAGATAAGCCACAGAAGAAATCACGTTATAAAAATAAGCAGTTTCTAAGAAAAAACGATTTGTTGTGTGCATTTCTGAAGCATTTATCATTATGGGCGCGGCCATTTTGTTGCTGACGTCATGGGGCTTGTTTGGTGTATACACTGCTGGTTAGCTGCCTATAGTGAATGGGTCAGTCAGTAAATAAAATGTTGCCTACAAAACAACGGGACCGCGGTGGTTCTGTTTGTATTGCTCCTGGCTGTTCAAACTAATTTTACCATGTGAGAGAGAGGAAAGTTGGTTAATTTCCACAAACTACCAGTGAAAAAAACAGTGTTGTTGGCATGTTGGCTCAGGCTGGCTGCACTCAGGCGGCGTGATCAGCTTGTTGGACAGGGAATGAAGATCCCCAGAGAACACTTCATTGCCTCGAATTATGTTGTTGGGGGTGGAAGGTTTGTCCAGAAGACCACTAATCAGCTGAAGCCTGATGCGGTTCCCTCGATCTTCGACAGACAGACCGGCGTTAGCTCTCGGGAGCGATGGCTAGCTAGTTGGCACCAGTCGGGGACCGGCGTTAGCTCTCGGGAGCGATGGCTAGCTAGTTAGCACCAGCCGGGGACCGGCGTTAGCAACCGGGAGCGTCGCGGAGCATTCAGCCTGCTGGCTACCTAGATCCACTTCAACCAGCGTCGCGGAGCATTCAGCCTGCTGGCTACCTAGATCCACTTCAACCAGCCGAGCGTCGGGAGCTCCAGCAGCTTGTCGATGTGCTAATAGCCCCATGATGTGCTAATAGCCCCATGACGTCAGCCATGACGTCAGCAACAAAATGGCGGCGCCCATGTTGAAAACAGGGATATTATATTTGATTTTTCAGACAAATAAGATAGATTTCACATTTGATTATAGAACCCTGTCTTACACAAGGTACACAACAAACAAACTAGGATCACATTGTTCACTGCTTCATCTCCACTTTAAGGGTTCTGGTTAAGACATGAAGTTAGGGTTAAGGTTAGGGTTAGATCCGCAGCAGGGGGACTTAAACGTTTTCTGAAAACGTAAAACAGTTAACATGTTTTGAATATGTAATAATATGTACTTATTTGTAATACATAAATAATATTTTACATTTTCAATACAATACGTAAATATATTACTTATGGCTGTAACATAACGTACATTATGTACCTTTCTTCCTGGGGTCGATTAGTACTTTACATCATGTTAAGTGAGATCAGGCTACCATAAAACTTGCTTACACAACAGGATTTCATCCAGAACATTCTCCATTCAAACCAATATGTCTCCAAGATAAAGTCCCTTTTGAGACGATGGGCAAAGTTCTGGTAATGTCTTTCCTTAAACGTACCCTTTTTAAAGGTCCACAAAGCTCAAGACACTTGTTTAATGTTTATCAGGTGTCACGGGAAGCGTGAGTGTCCTGTTGGTTAGATAACCCATCCTGTAACTGGAAGGTCACAGGTTCGATTCCCATAACAGACAAACAATGTTTGTGTCCTAGAACAAGATACTGAACCACAGGGAACTGGACATGTTTGACCTCTAACCCTTCTGGTCATGTGCAAAGGGATATGCAAGGAAACACATTCTTAAATGACATGATAGTGATTGAGAGATAGGGGACTTTCACAAGATGTTTAGAACTTCCATTTGTCCTCCATGTTGGAAGATACAGTGGCTGCTACGTGTCGATGTGAGAATTACATTAACAAAAATATAATAATTTGGTGTCTTATTATTGGATCTTGTAAACAAGTGACAGTGGAACGCTTTTCCAACGTTTTACCTCCTCTACCACTATACATGAAATGAGGTTACAGGTGGCCATTTTGGAAGAAAGACAACTACACAAACACTGCGCAAAGGCGTCTATTCCAAAACCATGGCTTTACACAACCAAACTCCCTGTATGTACGGCTCAGGTCAACAACAGTAGGTTAGCTGCACAGAACTTCCTTTATCTGAAGGTACTATCCAGAGCCCCCTATGTGAGGGGTTCTGGTACTGCTGGTTCTCTGTGTGCATAGAGACCAGCGACTGAAGGAACCAACCGTATAACCTCTCTATCTCACTAGCTTAACATGACACGATTTTTATCCAAACATCACAACAGAATTCTTGATATGATGATGTAACTGTGATGTCATATTGCTGTTTGTTGCTGTTGTTGTTTCTCTTTTACTATTTATGTTTATAACATCTTTTTGCATTAAAACATTCATGGTAAAAAAAAATTCATTGGCTGTGTATTGTATTGCATTGTATTATTGTTTTTATTTTAATCAGGCTTTTTTAAGGCCTGCTATAAATAACATTCAGCCACTAGATTTCGCACAAGAACACCAGCATGTTAGACCAAAACAATGGTGTGCTTACATAGGATTACATAGGATACGATAATTATTGTACACTGTACCATCAAACTAAGTCCAGATCACATAATACTGTCAAACTAGTTCATACAAACTAGTTCATACTAGTAGTCAGAAACATATTTTTAGGTTCAACTTTAGGAGAGAGCAGATGGTGGAGGTAAACGGTACCCTATCCCCCCCCCTCACAGTAAACTGTGGTGTTCCACAAGGAAGCATACTAGGTCCGCTACTGTTCCTAATTTATGCAAATGACATGTCGTCAGCTTGTGACTGCAACTTGTTCCTGTTTGCGGACGACTCAGCCCTGCTGGTCTCTGACAAGAACAAGTTACAGGTTGAAAAAACCCTCAGCTCAGAACTAGGCAAAATCTGCATATGGCTCGCTGATAACAAACTATCATTACACATGGGCAAAACAGAGTCCATTCTCTTCGGTTCAAATAACAAACTCAGCAAGACCGACGGCTTCTCAGTTACAGTGGGTGACAATATTGTCACAAGGAAAGAAGATATTACCTACCTGGGTTCCATCCTAGAGGCAAATCTTTCCTGTGACAAAATGGCATCCAATGTAATAAAAAAAGTCAACCAACGAACTCGATTCTTGTACCGGATCTCCTCACTGGTAAACAAGAATACCCTGAAGACTCTAGCAGGAGCACTCATTCAAGGGTACTACGACTATGCTTGCACCTCATGGTACCAAAGCACCTCAAAGGCGCTAAAAACAAAATTACAAACATCTCAAAACAAACTGGTCAGACTACTGCTTGACCTTACTCCTAGAACCCACCTCACCCCTGCCCACTTTGACAACCTAGGATGGCTTAGAGTAGACGACAGAGTACAGCAACTTGCAATGGGCCTGGTCTACAAGATACACTACACGACCAAGGTACCCATGTACATGACAAAATACTTCCCAAAGGTCAGTGAATACCACGATCACAACACCAGAGGGAGCTCCACAAATCATGTTAAACCCAGATTCGGCTCAAACAAGGGACTAAACACGTTTCGCAATTATGCCACATCAATGTGGAACGCCCTACCCAAAGCTGTAAAGGAATGTGAATCACTACCCACTTTCAAAAACACTCTAAAAAAACACCTAAGGGAGACTGCAACCCGAAACTGGCCCCTGTAAATGTCCGAACACAACCCCCTCCAATGTACAGTAAATTACCAAGTATGGTCTTGTCAATAATCCAATGTACAGTGTTGTTTGTACAGTTGTACAGTGTCCCCCACCCACCCCTCCTACCCACCCCCCCCCACTCCTACCCAACCCCCCCCCCCCCCCCAACCAACCCCCCCCCCCCCACCCACCCAACCACCTCCAATGTACAGTCCCCCCCCACCCCCACCTACCCAATCCAATGTACAGTTTCCACGCCTAATGTATATACTCTTTTCTTTCTGGACTCTTTTTGTATCACAAACAGTACTGTAATTGCAAATCTGGTATGTCATAAATGTATAGATGGAGCAGTACTGTCTATCTGTATGTCATGTATGTCATATATGTTACGATGAATTGAAAATGGGGGACCCTGATGTAAACAAGACGAAAGTCTTTCTCTGGTCTGCATCCCCTTAACAATTGTATGTATTGAGCTGTACTGTACTGTACCCATTCTGCAATCTGTTAATAAAGTTTTCATTCATTCATTCATTCAGGTTGAACATTAATTTTGGACCTGCCAAGATCTTTTAAACGTTAAATCAATATTTTTAGGGGGGAAAGCAATACTTTTATTCCACGCAGTTGTAAAATCTTTGGATTTTTTTGTTGTTGATTAGTCTACATACGATTTTTGACTTAACCCTTATAGGTGTACAATCGAACTGGTGTGATTCTAATTTTGAGAACTCATCATTCTAATGATGACAACAATGGTTGCTGGTCATTGAAACCATGTAACTGTTTTAAATGCTATGACTGGAACCTACAGGTATTGTATAGGGTTCTAGAATTTCAAAAGAGAATTCAGAGGAAACTTTTGGAAAAAAGAACACACGGTTTAACTTAACACATACTTGTCCCATACTGTATCTTTGAGTTTTTATCTCTGTTTTTTCCCCCAGAAGTTTCTAACTACATCTTCTAAGGTTAATTAAATACGAGTCAGGAGAAATGATTTCCCTGACGTCCCCAGCGCCGGTGCAAGGTGAAACATTAACATTCCCAACTCAATTTAGCCCACCGTTTAACCAGGAGATAAACTGTTCCTCCGTGATAAGAGATAGGGGGGGGGCTGGCCCCAAATTAATGTTAGACTAATTATCAATTAGGGTACGGTAGATAAGACACAGTGATTACTGTCCCACGTTTTCAACAGTGGCTCTGCCATAGAATTATAGAGAGTAGCTAGGTCATAGCCTGGCCCATTCATTTACCATTCAGTCACAGCCTGGGGCACTGTCTTGTTTATCTAGATATGTGCCAGAGGAGTTAGGGAGTCATGAGAGATTTAGGCGAGTCAATCTATGAAAAAAAAGCACTTAACCCAAAAAAAATTTATACAAAAGGTTTTATTGGGCGTGCTAAATAACATACTAAAAGTCGACCAAAATCGACCCCCCCGAAAGCCGCCATTTCCAAGATGGCGTCCCAGATGGCGGTGGAGATATTAAAATGGCTATATCTCAAATTGAGAATATGGTGCAAAGGATTTCTCAACTGATTCTGGTACCTCTGGGCATGTTCACTAACATACTAAAAATCTAGGAAAATACAACTTCCAGAAAGGCTTAATTTTCAAGATGGCGTCCAAAATGGCGGCAGACCAAGCTTAAAATGGCTATATATCTCAATAGAAAAAAATATATAACTATGATTTTTCACTTGATTCTGGTACCTCTAGACATGCCTGTGAACATACTAAAAATCTAGGAAAACAAAACACAAAACACAAAACAAAACAGTGATGAAGAGTCTGAGAAGAGACACTTACTTGAAACAGCTGCAAAACTCATAAAAAGTGACATAATGACTAATGTTCCACCTGTTAATGAGTACCCGACTACAGAGACACTAAAACTACAGAATGCCCTTGATTATATTCCACAATCACTCCACATTGTGTTAAAAGCTTTGTTTGTCGGTAAAGAGACAGAGCAGAAAATTGCTAGTATTGGCCACGCAATCATACAGGTCCGACCACGAGCTGTCCTTGCCCCTTTGCAAATTGGCCTAGCAGTGCAAATGCACCACTTAAACCGGTCTCGGTTCATTGTAGATATGCTGAATAAGATGGGATTCTGCTCTTCCTATTCTGAACTGCAGAGGTTTGAAATGAATGCTGCAAATTGTACTGCACCAAACATGCTTGGTAAGGATATTGATGTGTTGAACACGACCGTCTTATTTGCTGCAGACAATGTAGATCATAATATTCTAACAATTGATGGGAAAGGGACATTTCATGGGATGGGCATGATAGCTGCCTTGACACCAGGACAGAAGACAGACCAAAGGATTCCGAGGTTCAGAATTAATTAACTGAATCTTGTGCAGAGGTCAAAAGTTGTGATAATAGATTATCACTTTGCCAAACACTTTTGCAGAGACACCACATTTAAAGAACTTCCAAGACTCGCAGAATGTAACAAGATGGTTGATCTGCTTTGGGAGTTATCGTTCAATTTCAAACAGCCTGCACCTGGTTGGCAGGGGATGATGCACATTATTCATAAGGGAGATGAACATCCAGGGCAGTCTTCAGTGAGATACTTACCAATGATAGACATGTACTCCGGAGACAAAACATGCATTCTGTCAACACTGGAGTTCATTTGTGGTCTGGCATCCAAACACCACCTTGCCCCAGTAGTTACATTTGACCAACCCCTATATTGGAAAGCAGCAGAGATAATCCTAGATTCACCACAGTGCAGTCACCTCAAGTCCTTTGTCCTGCTCCTAGGAGGATTTCACACATTTATGAATTTGCTAGGAGCAATTGGTACACTGATGGACGGTACAGGACTTAAGGACATTCTAGGGGTAGTCTATGGGGAGAACTCAGTAGCCCATATGATGACAGGCAAATCAGTTCAGAGAGCATTCCGTGGCCATCTTCTGGTTGACAAATGTCTTAACCGCATGATAATATCAGAAATGGTAGATGATAGTCATGAATTTGCAGCAATGGTTGAACAGTCTGAAGCAATGTATACCTCAATAGTTAAGGGTGAAATGCCATTGGAAACTGTTCACATCAGAGACCCTCATTACAATAAATGAAGTGCTGGGAAAAAGGAAGATGGAACTGTGTGCTAGATCCAAAACTAGTCAGTTGTGGCTAAATTACCAACACATGTTAGAAGTTGCTAGGTCACTGATAACAGCAGATCGCACAGGTTCCTGGCTTTTGCACCTACGCGCTGTTTCTGAATGCATGCCGATATTCGTGCGGCTGGGCATTACAATTACTTGAAATCGGCACACTTTTATGTCCAAGAGATGAGTCAGCTTCACATCAACCACCCAGATGTCTTCAGACAATTTGAAAAGGGTTTTCATGTTATCCGTCGCAGCAGCCAATCATGGGCAGGCCTCAGCTCAGATCTTGTAATCGAAACAACATTGATGAGGTCATTGAAGACTACAGGAGGGATGACACATGGAAGTGGAATGACCGACAATCAGAGATCCCTTTGGACAATGTCAAAGGGCATAACATCAGAGTATAACACCGCAATGCAGGAGTTCTCAAACCAGACATACACAACATCAGAACAGCACAAGGATTCAACAGAGGCAAGGATGAAAAGGGATGCTGCTGACCTGGAGAAGATCGCTTCAAAACTTGCTATATGTTCACCTTTCTCTCCAGACTCTTCTTTAAGGAATGTTGTTACAGGTGTTGTCGCTGAGGATGGAGTGAACGTGCATGATTATGACTCTGTTGGACGCAACATGCACAAAATGATCGGACAGCCGGCATTCACATTTTCATTTAGTAGAAAGGATAAAGCCATAACCCTTGGACAAAAATCGTCTATCAAGGTTGCTCCTGATCGAATCATTGATTCTGCACTTCTTTTTCAATGTTTCCTTATTGTCTCCCAAACTGGAGAGCTGTCATTGGAGGAGGTTATGCGTTACGAACTCAGTCCTTTCCCTCCTGCCCTCTTTGAAGCCGGAAACGTCTTCCGCAAAGCTGATAAACCACAACTAGCGCACGCGATCTGTGATCATGCAAGTGATGCAATCCTAGATTCTGTACCAGAAACGGAGCATTATGTTCTTGATGGTGGTTCACTCCTTCACCGAATACAATGGAAGCACGGACAAAGCTATGGTAAAATTGCACAGTCATATGCAGACTTCACCATCCAACATTATGGCTCAGCTACAACCATTGTGTTTGATGGCTATGAGGATGGGCCATCCATTAAAGACAACACACATCAAAGAAGAGGAAACAATATTCATCCCATTGTCAACTTCACTGCTGAGACAGAGTTCTCAGGTAAGAAGGAGGAGTTCCTGTCAAGAGATCTGAATAAACAGAAACTGATCCACATGATAAGTGATGAACTGAAAGAACGGGATTGCACTGTGGTCAATTCACTTGGAGATGCTGATGTAGACATAGTAAGGGCCGCAGTGGGATCATCTCTTCTTCACACCACAACGCTGATTGGAGAAGATACTGATCTCCTCGTCTTACTTCTTTACTATGCACAGAGAGATAGCAAGGGCCTTTATTTCAGATCAGACAAGTCGAAAGCTGATGGCAGTTTTAAAGTGTACGCCATAAACCATTTGAAAGAAGTACTCGGACAGGATGTGTGTTCTCAGTTGCTGTTCATCCATGCTGTGACTGGCTGTGACACCTTCCCGGATCTTCGGAGTTGGCAAAAATACAGCATTCCAAAAACTTGTAAAAGGGGATCCTGTCCTTCAGGCTTGTGCCAATGCATTCACTGTACCAAACCAGACAACAGATGTGATAGATGACCTTGGGTGCCAAGCAATGGCTGTCTTTTTTGGTGGAAAGTGCACAGATTCGCTTGCAAAAATGAGATATAACATTTTCAGCAAGAAGGTTGTCTCAGCTTCATCAACGGTAACGCCTGAACGTCTACCACCAACTGAATCTGCTACCAAATTCCACTGTCGTAGAGCATACTACCAGGTCATGGTCTGGATGGGAACAGATGATGGTATAGATGCTCTAGACTGGGGCTGGAACCTGCAGGACAATAGATTTGTCCCACTCATGTCAACAATGAATGCTGCTCCAGACAGTCTCTTGAAGGTCATTCATTGTAACTGTACCACTGCCTGCAAGACACTTCGCTGCTCATGCAGAAAATATGGACTACCTTGTACTACTGTCTGTGGACCATGTCAACTTCATGAATGTGACAATCCACATAACAAGTTTCTCCCAGAGGATCCTGAAGATGATGATGAGTAGGCCTAAAGACCACAATAAGTGGGTAATTTATTTTGTGTTCAACACCAAAGCCAGCTTTCTAGGTTGAATATAATAACCAATTTAAATGTTAGCCGAAATAAGCTACAGGCAGCCATTTTGATGATGCAAATGATGCATTCCTAGCAGATATATTTAGCTAGATATTTTGCTCGTTATTAATGTATAGAGGTGCCAGAATCAGTTTATAAATCCTTTAGAAATGTTTTCCCATTTGAGATACAGGCATTCTAAGCTCCCAGTCGTCATTTTGGACCACCATTTTGAAAATTAAGCCTCTTCGGAAGGTGTATTTCCCTAAAACTTTAGTATGTTCCTAAGTATGTCTAGGGGTACTTGGGGTACCAGAATCAAATGACAAAATCATTTATATAATTTTTATATTGACAATCATATATATAGCCAATTTAAGCTTGGCCAGCCGCAATTTTGGACGCCATCTTGAAAATGAAGCCTTTCTGGAAGGTGTATTTTCCTAGATTTTTAGTATGTTAGTGAGCATGCCCAGAGGTACTAGAATCAGTTGAGAAATCCTTTGCACCATTTTCTTAATTTGAGATATAGCCATTTTAATCGCCCCGGCGCCATCTGGGACGCCATCTTGGAAATGACGGCTTTCGGAGGGGTCGATTTTGGTCGACTTTTAGTATGTTATTTAGCACGCCCAATACTACCAGAATCCATTGAAAAACCTTTTGTATACATTTTTTTGGGGTTAAACCATATATTGACTCGCCTAATTAGAGTGGAACACTTTATCACTGAGCTTAAAGCTATGCAGAATTATCTTGTAAACAGCTCTCTTTTGTTTTGTGTTCACATTTCCACCCAATGAGACATGGTTCTCTTGTTCTGTAGTCTACAAGCTGAATACCTCATGTAAACTTAAAGTCCATTTTCCTGGATCTTGCAATGTTAACATCCAATCTGTGTTCAGTTTCACTTTCTGTTTGGCAAAGCTGTAACAAGTCCGAGCTTGTTCGATTTCGGGAGAGATTGTGTGTAGACCAATCAATTTGAAGTACAAGGATCACATGCCTCCAGTGTTCCACGTCACCCCCACGCTTATGGTGGGCAGTGGCGGACTGGGACACAAATTCAGCCCGGGACATTCAGACGCACCAGCCCACACACCGGCCCACGCACCGGCCCCCGAAACCGGCCCACACAACGGCCGTTATGAAACACTTGTCCAGTATTAAACAACCCAAGGCTGTGGCTAAGGAGTCAACATCAGGGAGACCAAATCTACACCCCGCCCCTAGATGTGCACTCGTGCACAGTGCACACACACACACACACACACACACACACATACATATACCGTTACTTTGGCTTTTTACTTTTTAGTAACATCTTAGTGCCTCATTAGCCTAGGGATTAAGGATACATGAAGTATTAACTACACCATAATAATATTGAGGTTTTGATCCATAGAAAGGTCTGTGCTACACAATTTCAGTTAGATTGGATTTATTGTCCTTTAATTTGGCACACATGACATTAGTTGCTTGCCGTTTAATCAACATCGAAAGACCCCCCACTTCCTCCCAGACACCCATTCCAAGAGTCTCAGTCTCTCTTTCAGTCTCTCTCAGTCTCTCTCAGCCTCTCTCAGTCTCTCTCAGTCTCTCAGTCTCTCTCAGTCTCTCAGTCTCTCTCAGTCTCTCTCAGTCTCTCTCTCTCTCTCTCTCTCTCTCTCTCTCTCTCTCTCTCTCTCTCTCTCTCTCTCTCTCTCTCTCTCTCTCTCTCTCTCTCTCTCTCTCTCTCTCTCTCTCTCTCTCTCTCTCTCTCAATAGTGACTCAGTATTAGCAGAGTTGATAGGAAAAGGGAAGTTTTGTCTGGGCTCTGCTGAGAAGTCATGGGTCAAATAGAAGGTGTGGGGGTGACTAGAGAAGATGGGGAAGTTGGTGAGTGGTGACTACTCCCATTTTCAGAATTTGAGGGTTCATTGGAATCTGATTTTCTTCAGAATTCAATGAGGCAGAGAATGCTCTGATTCAGACTGACATCACATCTATATTCTGTATGCTGTTCCAACTCTTTGTTGAGGCTTTATTGAATCAAATGTTTGAATACAATGTTTTTATCGCTGCACCATTTCATCCAATAGAGAAAAACATGTTATCTTCACTAGAATTGAAAATAAAGTTGAAATCTGTGCTAGTAGTGATGGACCCAGTAGTGGGGGCAGTAAGGAAGAAGATACAAATATACTAGGGATGTTCGATATTGGCTTTTTTACCGATATCCGATATAGTCCAACACTTAAATTTCCGATACCGATATCAACCGATACCAATATATGCAGGGTTTCCCCCCCAAAAAACGAATAATTTCAGGTAATTAACATTACATATCTCTTGTTGTGGAATTAACACAACATTATGCATACTTTTGACAATAAATAAAATCAGAATTTGTTCTTACTTGCTTGCCTGGGTAAATAAAGGTTAAATAAATATAAAAAATAAAGATATTTAATTTTTCTTTTTTTGAAAACAGATACCGATCATTTCCGATATCACATTTTAATGCCAATATCGGTAGGCCGATAATATCGGACATCACTAAAATATACACATTATAATACACAATTTGAAAAGTAATGTCATGATCTAGGTGTCTTTTATAAACGTTTTCATTCTACTGGATGAAGCTCAACTTCATCATGGCTGCTTGCCATCTCTCTCTCTCTCTCTCTCTCTTTCTCTCTCTCTCTCTCTCTCTCTCTCTCTCTGCATTCACACTCACACACGCTACTGGTGGTCATGAGCAGCATCAGCAAACACAGCTGCCCTGTGGCAGACTGACGGAATCATGTCTGCTATTCAGCGCCAACCACCATCAACAACCTTCATAAATACATTCAACATTAATGGAATAGGCTAACTACCAACTTAGCTGTAGCAGTTAGCTGTTATATGCAATCACATTTGTTTAACTACGGGGTAGTAGTTGACCGAGTTGTTAGCTTAAGCTAGTTAGCTGTGGTTATTTACAAACATGTAGATGAGACTAATCATATCGAGAACATGGCTAACAGTTGGGAATTCTAAGGTACATCTTATTTAAGCATGTAAAATGGCAACTAATCAATTCAATCAATTAGATTACCAATATTATATCAACATGAAAATTTGGAAGGGAACATAATAGTATTTTATTTTAGTATTTACTATTATAATATTAGTAGCCGATTAATTTGCAGCCCGTCCTAGGTTCTGATTGGCTCTCTAGGTTAGCACTTTAGCTTCTGATGCTGTGGTGGGCACTAGTCCTAACATTGCTAACTAAACTTTTAGTCAGAGAAAAAACTTCACGAGTCACGACTATTTATGTCCACGTGCTGTAAGGAATCAGGAATACGGAAAGCACATTGTCTTGTAATAGAATGACTGAAATCACTGCAAGAGCTAGTATAGGCTAGCTAGCCCTCATGAACCGGCAGACACCAACAGTAGAATATGCACTAGGCTACTGCACGCACCTGTCATGTTACTGTTGGTTCCTTCCACTTGAACTTCATCATTATTAGCAGCAGCAGCTACTCTAACGAGAGCCCTTCCTCTACTAAACATGTCTGTAATTTTAGAACATTGTTCTGCGTCTTTTACTAACAATTTTTGTTTTTTTATTCTAGCTTTTTCAGCTCCACTTTTTTTTTTTCCGTTCTCCATTTCTGCGCTTCTAGGCCTACTCTCGGTTGGGAGGAAACGTGAATCTCATTCACTGATGTCTCATGTCTCATTCAAGACAAAAACAAAAGCATGTCTTTCACTTAACACCAAGAAAACAGTGTCTATGATGTTCACAAAGTCACCAGTAGAGGTCACTCACTCTAATGTGTTTCTGGGAGAGGCGGAGCTGGACATTGTACATTAATTCGGGAGCATGTCTATGTTCCCCGGGTCCTATGTTCCCCGGGTCCTATGTTCCCCGGGTTCTATGTTCCCCGCTTTGATTGATTGAAATTTTTAGACCACCAGCCCTGATTCCAAACTCTAACCATAACCAGTTCGAAAGAGGGCCTACGCTTAACCAGTTCGAAACAAGGCGGACATTCATAATTAATAAAATAATAGAAATTAATAAAAATGTCAATCTATTAATCAATCAAGCGGGGAACATAGGACCGGGGGAACATAGGACCCGGGGAACATAAGGATGATCCCATTAATTCAAGTATCTTGGGGTCACATTGGACTCTACATTGACCTTCAAAAAGTCATGTGAAGAAAGTGACAAACAGTCAAGTTTAACATCGAAAACTTCAGGCAGATCAGGCCCTGCCTGCCAGTTAATGCTGCAAGGATGTTTCTGCATTCAATGATTTTATCACACATCGAGTACTGTTTTATCAACTGGTCTCTTTCATATGTCACTACTCTTACACCAATAGAATTACTCTACAAAAAAGCCATAAAAGTATTTGATAGGAAACCAATTTCATTTCATCACTGTAATGTTTTAGAAAAACATAACATGCAACAAGGTTCTGCATGGACTTGCCCCTCCCCCATTGAATGAGTTCATCCAACAGAAAGCAGACACTGGCATTACCACCAGGGCCATCAGTAGAGGGGACTGTAAGGTGCCTTTTCGGTATACTACCTTTGCAAAAACTGTGTTCTCTGTTAAAGGTGGTAACTACTGGAATAGCCTACCAGTTGTGATTAGAGAGTGCCCTACATACTCCATGTTCAAGACCCATCTTAAACTGCATCTTAAGGCAAACCAGAACTGTGATCATTTTTAATCTGATTTAGTTTATGCAACTTGTTTATTGTTTTATTGCCGGCCCACACAATGGCCCACATACTGGCCCACACACCGGCCCACACACCGGCCCACATACTGGCCCACACACCGGCCCACACACTGGCCCACATTAGTGGCCCACACACCGACTCACACACTGGCCCACACACCGGCCCACACACTGGCCCACATACTGGCCCACACACCGGCCCACACACCGGCCCACATACTGGCCCACACACTGGCCCACACACTGGCCCACACACTGGCCCACATTAGTGGCCCACACACCGACTCACACACCGGCCCACACACTGGCCCACATTAGTGGCCCACACACTGGCCCACACACTGGCCCACATACTGGCCCACACACCGGCCCACACACCGGCCCACATACTGGCCCACACACTGGCCCACACACTGGCCCACATTAGTGGCCCACACACCGACTCACACACCGGCCCACACACTGGCCCACATTAGTGGCCCACACACTGGCCCACACACTGGCCCACACACCGGCCCACACACCGGCCCACACACCAGCCCACATACTGGCCCACACACTGGCCCACACACTGGCCCACACACTGGCCCACACACCGACTCACACACCGGCCCACACACTGGCCCACATTAGTGGCCCACACACTGGCCCACACACTGGCCCACACACCGGCCCACATTAGTGGCCCACACACCGGCCCACATTAGTGGCCCACACACTGGCCCCCAAAATTATTTGTGGACTAGGGAGAGCGACCACTGCTATTACCCTGCAGGCCCACATTGTTGCTTGTTTTGTCAGCTGACAAGTGTGCGCTTTCTGCTGCTGGCTGACAGATTATACTCCAGTCAAGCAGCTTCCTCTGCCTTCACTGTGACTGTGCTAAGCGGTGCACCAGCCAGGCCATGCAAACGGAACACTCTCTCATTGGCGGTTTGATGAGGATTCGGCTAATAAACTGAAAGACTAAATGTGTAACTGACTGGTGAGACTGTCTTCCCCTTGGGTTGGGCTGGCTCAGGCTGGCTGGTAGGTCGATTGATTGACTGACTACTTTAGTTTGATGATGATTTTTACCTTAAGCTAACTGGCTGATGCTCTGACTGACTAGCTGTCTGTCTGTCAGAATGGATGAGTGACTGTTTTAACTGACAGACTGACTCTTTCTGACAGTCTAACTGAATGTCTGTTTGTTTGTTTGTTTGTTTGTTTGTTTGTTTGTTTGTTTGTTTGTTTGTTTGTTTGTTTGTTTGTTTGTTTGTTTGTTTGTTTGTTTGGCTAACTGACAGACTGGCTAATTGACTGCCTATGTAACTGGAAGGATATGTATTTGATTGACTGATCGACTGACGGACTGACTGACCAGCTGCCTAGCGGTGCAACAGACTAATTGAGTGACTGACTGTGTAATTGCTGCAGCCACTCTCCCAGTGCTGCATGCTATAATTATTAGCAGTTATTATTAGTAGGTTTAATTAGTATTGCAACTCATTGTAATTATGATTTCCCATTATGAGCTGTGCCGGAATAGCTGCCAGTTTGATTCGATGATTCGTGTGTGTGTGTGTGTGTGTGTGTGTGTGTGTGTGTGTGTGTGTGTGTGTGTGTGTGTGTGTGTGTGTGTGTGTGTGTGTGTGTGTGTGTGTGTGTGTGTGTGTGTGTGTTTGTGTGTGTGTGTGTGTGTGTGTGTGTGTGTGTGTGTGTGTGTGTGTGTGTGTGTGCGTGTGTGTGTTTGTGTGTGTACGCTAGGGCTGACCCCTATTAATCGATTAGTCAACTAATCGGTCGAAAGGAGCCGTAGTCTACTGGCCAACCTCTTAGTCGAATATAATAATACAAAAAATAAAAAAAAAGTATTAAAATGTTTTTAAACATTTTTTGTATCATTCTTTCCAAAAGAAAAGAGGCCTAGAAGCGTGGCTAACGCTAACGGCACGCATACCAGAGGCTAACTGCCTACAAAAACAGGCACAGAGGCACTGAAAGAGGATTTCACCCATCTAATGAACACACTAGACTAGACAAATATCAAGATGTATCCATCAGTGGACCAATTGCATGCTTTTGCAGAGGACAAGAAGCCTTCAGTTGACTCCTTCAGACATTAAGCACCCCCCACAGCCAAAATGGAATGATAAAAAAATAAATAAAAATAATAATAATAATAATAATACTAATATTGTGAATATTGTGAGGGTCCGCCTGTCCCTGGACCTTTTCCCCCTGTCTCCTCTCCTCAACAGCCCCCACCCTTGCAAGGACTTTTCTCCTCTATTCCTCACCAGCCCCCACCTTTGGACATTATTTTACTCTTGGTTTTTGTATTGTCTCCCATGTGTTTTAACCTTGTGTTAGCTCTAGTCTTGTTCCCTTTGTAATTGTTTTATTTGTCCCTTGTATGGTGTTACTCTGTCTAGTGTTCAGTCTTTTCTTGTGTGGTTAGTTTGTTTGTTTCCCTGTTATTCCCCCAGAGTGTTTGGTCTTGTGTTCTCCCCATGTGTGCTTCGTTGGTAATTAGCATCCCATGTCTTAATTAGTCTCCCTATATCTGGTGTGTGTTCCCTACCCTCCAGTGTCAGTTCATTTTTGGAGTTCATGTTTCGGTTCCTTGTTGATGCTTGCGTTTGTTACTGTTGTGTTTCATGTCCACTGTTCCTGATTCTGTCGTGCTCCAGTTTAATAGTAAGTGTATTCTAGTGTTCCATGTTTTGTTGCTGCTCATCTTTGTTTTCACGTCACAGTTCGTTTTTTGGTTAGTGTTTATTTGTAGTTAGTTTTGCAATCATTTTCCTGCCAGCCTTGCTGAGTTTTTGTGCTTGCCCTTGGAGAATCCTTTGTTTGTTGCTACTGCCTATTTTTGAAGTAAAGACCTTTTTGTTACAATTCACCCCTGGCTCCACGTCTCGTCTGCCTATCTGCCTGTTTTCCCCTCGTTCTGTTCCGCGATTGGGTCCTCAGACAACACTATCCGTAACAAATATTATATATATATATATATTTTTTTTAAGTCCACCAATAGTCGACTAACGGCAAATTTTGGCCAATCCTAGTCGACCACCCAAATCCTTAGTCGGGGACAGCCCTAGTGTACGCACACTTGCCTATGGCTGACAAGGTATTGTTCAGCGCCCACGATCGCGCGCCTGGCCTGGCACACCTACTCCGACTTCAGAGCGGGCGGACGACAGACTGCAGCGCGGAGCCCTCCATAGAACCAAAGGAATTCCCAGCAGCAGCACAACGGGGGGGAACACTGTACAACTGTACAAGCAAAACTGTACATTGGAATATTGACAAAACCATGCTTGGTCATTTACTGTACATTAGAGGGGGTTGG
This sequence comes from Notolepis coatsorum, assembly GCF_963971535.1. Lineage (NCBI taxonomy): Eukaryota > Metazoa > Chordata > Actinopteri > Aulopiformes > Paralepididae > Notolepis > Notolepis coatsorum. The sequence continues at coordinate 39,549,680 of NC_140169.1, read as the reverse complement.
GTTAGGACATTTACAGGGGCCAGTTGGCTTCATGATAGTGTTCCTTCAGAGACTAGATTCTAGGCCCACTGATCAGACAGGTTGTGAAAAGCTGTGACAAGGACCTATTTAACCAGTATATATCTATTAGCTGCTACAATAATACACTGATATCAAGCCTACTGGTTGCTGTTAAATAATAATAATAATAATAATAATAATAATAATAATAATAATAATAATAATAATAATAATAATAATAATAATAATAATAATAATAATAATAATAATAATAATAATAATAATAATAGTTGCCATAATTATCTGTCAGGAAACAAATAAAACGTTTGTCATTATAGGTGACAAGGTGGATTGACTTAACACAATGGCGCCCAAGCACGGATATATCCGGCTTTCGAATCCATGCTTAATGGACCGAAGTACGGATATATCCGTGGCAAGTTTTGGCTTTTATTCCATTTTAATAACCTATTCAAGGTCGCCAAGCTGCACTGCAGATGTACTCTTTGAATTCGAGAAAGTGCATTACCGGCCAGATCCTCTTAGGGGCGCTATCGCGATAATGCAGTGTTCCCTGTGGCCGAAGTTGTCTTTTTTTTAAATTTTATCTCTAATGTAGTTTTCTACTCACCTGAAGCGATAGCTATTGTCTGTTGCACGGAATACGTTTTGGATCGCGGATTTCACTATGCAATAAGGGGATTTATCATCAGCCAATGGACATATCGATCTACCAGATGGCGATCGATAACTGGGAAATGCTCGGGGGGATCCAACCGGCTCATGGTAAGATCTTTTTCACGTAAATTACATGCTGATCGGGCCTTGTTATGATACTCAACCAGGCGATTAGCGTATGTGGCTACTTAAATGAACACGGTTATTGGTAATCAATAATAAGAAACAACATCCCCCGCCCCCCCCCCCCCCTGCCATGCATACATGCTTGAGGATCGTGCCGATCATATGCAGTTTGAGTTTTAACTGTAGCTTATGTATAACGGAAATGCCATTGGATATAACGTTAGTAGCTATTAGCCCTTTATCTAGCCTTCCAGGAAGCCTGTAACCTTTCTCCAACGCGTTCGTGTTTCCGCGTCTCTGATTGGCCAGGTCATGTGACATGTACGCCCAATCGTGGGACTGCAAGTTTCTACACTGGTTAAGCTTAGGCGCTCTTTCGAAGTTGGTTAAGGTTAGAGTTTGTCTTAGAGCATGGCGATAGAACGCCTGCCCTGATTCCAAACTCTAACCTTAACCAACTTCGAAAGAGTCGCCTAAGCTTAACCAGTGATAAACTAGGCGTTAGGTAGTTTGCAGGCTGTTCGACCCGGAAATAGGCACAGAACTTGCCGTCCCACGATTGGCGCACATGTCACATGACCTGGCCAATCAGAGCGCAAAACGGGAACCCGGAAACACGGACTCGTTGGAGAAAAGCTACACGCTTCCAGGAAATATACTAGACCAAATGCCGTATAACGCTTATATTCACGGCGCTATAAAATGAGAACGTATTGATGAATTTTTTTTTTCTTTAAGCCATTTTGAAGGGACGGTTTATGGTCCCAATTGACAATGAGAATGGACAGATAGCAATACTATAAAGTATAGATTTAGCTCTACAAACAGCCCAAGTCTGTTTACATATGCTGGTCGTCTCTAGTGATATTAGACTCATCCCAGTGGCCGCCAATGTGTTAATGACTGCTATATCCTGCTATTATTATTATTATTATTATTATTATTATTATTATTATTATTATTATTATTATTATTATTATTATTATTATTATTATTATTATTATTATTATTATTATTATTATTATTATTATTATTATTATTATTATTATTATAATTTTATTATTATTATTATTCAACATTGTAGGTTATAGGTAGGTAGACAAACAAACAAACAGACAGACAGGGGGGGGGGTTGGGCGGGGTACTACTATTGTTTATTTGCATTGGGAAAGATACAGACACATTAGCTGGTTGAACAACATCTATATGTGTGGTAATAATGCAGATATTGAGTGTATTTCTGTGAGAATACATGATGAATTGAAAATGGGGGACCCTGATGTAAACAAGACGAAAGTCTTTCTCTGGACTGCATCCCCTTAACAATTGTGTGTATTGAGCTGTACTGTATTGTACCCATTCTGCAATCCATTAATAAAATGTTCAATCAAATAATCAATCAGTCGCCTCCCGCGCCGCCTCGAATCCAACCAAAGCGGAAAAGATAGCTTGCCGCCCGCGAGGCGCGCGCCCGCTTGCGGCCAGTGTGCACAGTACCGTCCGTTAACATGGGAGCGGAGGTGAAGCGGCAGTCGCCCGTCCGTCCGTCCGTCCGTGTTGAATCGCGTTGGGTGTGCCGGGGACGCAACATGGAGGAGGCTTACTACAGTATCAGGTGGTAGCCTGGGGGGGAGTATGTGTTTGGTTGCATATGTGTGTGTGTCTGTCAGTCTATCCCGAGCTAATCTCACCAACTCCAAGGCTGCGGTGGATGGAATTTGCCACACAGGCTGACAGCAGGCATGGGAAATGAATGCTGGAATATCATTCACATCGGTAGACGACAAGTATTTTATTTGAATTAATTTCCAACATTGTCCATCGAAAAACATATTCGTGAAGAGTTACACCTTTTGAACACATTTTCGCTGGTCAGAGTCTCGGGGAATCAGATCTATGGCCCCTGTTTACAACATGCAAATACCATAGTGAACCTATTGTCATTGATAGTGTATTAGTGTGTAATAGTGTAATAGTGTGTAATAGTGTACAAATGTAATAGTGTAATAGTGTACTAGTGTGTAATAGTTCAATACTGTAATAGTGGCATAGTATACAATAGTGTATTAGTGTGTGCTTGTGTAATAGTGTACTACTATAATAATGCAATACTGTAATAGTGTGTAATATTGGCATAGTGTATAATAATGAAATAGTATATAATAGTGTATTGTGGTGTGTGCCAGTGTGTATTGTCTACGAATGTGCTAGTGTAATAGTACAATAGTGTAATAGTGTGTGGTAGTGTAATAGTGTGCTAGTGTATTAGTGCAATAGTGTGTACTAGTGTAATATTGTGTAATAGTGTACTAGTGAAATAGTGTGTACTAGTGTAATATTGTGTAATAGTGTACTAGTGAAATAGTGTGTGCTAGTTTAATAGTGTGTAGTAGTGTAATAGTGTTTAATAGTATAATAGAGGTCTAATGTGTCTAATCGAGGAAACCATTTGTTTTAAGTAATACATACAGACAGACACGTTGAGCGTCACACTCTAGTCTACACATGGTTAAAATGTAAATAATAGATGTATAGATGCACACACACACACACTGTTAATATCTCTCTTCTCTAACTCCGTCCTGTCATAGTATTTCTGCTTGTTGCCTCTGGAAGTAGTGAGTTTAAATCATCCACATTGAGTCGTTCTGACTCAGCAGTTCAATACTGTGGTATTCAGCTTCGACAGGCACAAGTGAAATCAAAACCAAATGTCAGTTTCTATAATGTCATCCCAATGTTTTGATCCCATTCAGCTCTCTGGGAACCTGGGAGGGAGTTCGAGAGGAAAGGAGTTGAGGACACATTGTGGGGTGTGTTCCAAATATAATGTCTGGAAATAATACTTAACGCCAAAACACTTAACTGCTAACGACAAGTGGCCTACACTACTGTTACTGTACACTAGTTGGCACCGTGCATGGCTGCCTCTGCCATCGGTATGTGGATTTGTGTGAACCTGACATCCATCCTAAACTACAGCATCCCTCCATCACTGAGCCTGACATCCATCCTAAACTACAGCATCCCTCCGTCCCTGAGCTCTGGACTGTATGTAATGATTTCCTCTCTGGTCCACAGTGTTCTAGTAGTAATATATGTCACACTGTAACCCAATGACCACTGAGAGAAAAGAAGGGGGGCAGTGCTGACCACAGCAAACTGTGAGAGAGAGAGAGAGAGAGAGAGAGAGAGAGAGAGAGAGAGAGAGAGAGAGAGAGAGAGAGAGAGAGAGAGACGTAGATAGATGGAAAACGAGAGAAAATAAAAGATTCACATCCTGACAAGGTCACGGACAGTGTATTACCAACGCTGAGTGTGTGTCCGTGTGTGTGTGTGTACAGTATGTCAGTAGTGTGTGTGAATGTCAGTGTGTGTGTGAATTCCATTTCCCCTTAACACCCTCTGTGCCACAGTATGATGACTGCTGGTCAGCTCTACCAGCAGCTGTTTCCCCTTCAGCCCTCCAACACACACACACACACACACACACACACACACACACACACACACACACACACACACACACACACACACACACACACACACACACACACGCACATGCACACACACACACACACACACACACACACACACACACACACACACACACACAAACACGCAGTTCCTTTCCCTCTGTTTCTCCTTCTCTCTCTTTCTGTCTTTCTCTCTCTCTCTGTTTGTCTCTTTCTGTCTCTCTCTCTCTCTATCTCCATCTCACATGCACAGTGTGCAGATTTACTTTAGTATGTAGCCTCTCTGTCTTAAAGGGGAAACACGTCAACTTTCAGAATTCATTCATGTTATTCCTCTGGTCTAAGACAGTACAAAATATTAGTGAAAGTCAGCTAAACTTGTGATGTCATCAGGTATGAAGTCTGAAGGTGCTCCGTAGTAGGGATGGGTGTGAGTAATAGATTAATCGATTACTCGTAGCTATGAGAAAAATCGAAAGAAAAAAGAATCGAAAGGCCTCTCCTCTGTCCTGATTCTCCTAGATCTATCTGCAGCCTTCGACACAGTCAACCATCAGAGCCTCCTCGCGGCCCTCGCAGGAATGGGAGTGGCTGGATCTGCGCTGACATGGCTGACATCATACCTCAACGACCGCTCCTACCAAGTGTCATGGAGAGGGACTCTGTCGGCCACCCGCCCCCTGCGGACTAGGGTGTCCCCCAGGGCTCGGTCCTAGGACCCCTTCTCTTCTCCCTCTACACTAAATCACTGGGTAACATTATCACGTCTCATGGCTTCTCATATCATTGTTATGCCGATGATACTCAACTCTTCCTCTCCTTCCCTCCCTCAGATATCCACGTCTCTGAGCGGATCTCGGCCTGTCTGTCCGACATCTCCGCCTGGATGACGACCAACCACCTCAAACTGAACCTAAGCAAAACAGAATTGCTCCACCTGCCGGCCAAATCCTCCCCCCTGACCGACCTCTCCATCACAGTCGAGAATGCAGCTGTGACCGCGTCCCCGACCGCCAAGAACCTTGCTGTTGTCCTCGACGACCAGTTGAACTTCTCTGCTCACATCGCAACGACAACCAGAACCTGCAGATTCCTCCTGAGCAACGTCAGAAGGATACGCCCCTTCCTGACAAAAGAAGCCACCCAACTCCTCGTCCAATCAACAGTCATCTCCCGCCTCGACTACTGCAACGCACTGCTAGCTGGCCTCCCGGCCACTGCCACTAAGCCTCTTCAACTCATTCAAAACGCAGCGGCCCGCCTGATCTCAAACCTACCGAAGTTGGCCCATGTCACCCCACTTCTTAGGGACCTGCACTGGCTTCCCATTGCTGCAAGTATCCGCTTCAAGGCCCTCGACCTAGCATACCGTGCAGCAAAGGGAACCGCTCCCACCTACCTCCGGTCAATGGTCTCTAACTACACACCCTCAAGACCCCTACGCTCTGCATCTTCTGGCCGCCTCAGACCTACTCCTATCCAAGCTCCCGGAGGGTCATCAAAGAGAAGCCGCCTATTCTCAGTCCTTGCCCCACAATGGTGGAATGAACTACCCATCCCAGTTAGGACAGCCGAATCCCGTCCAATCTTTCGCCGTCGACTAAAGACTCACTTCTTCAACAATTATCTGAAATGAAGAAAAAAAATCAAAATAAATCAAATCTAACCCTGACTAACCTTACTGTCATGCACTTGTCCTAATAAACGAACCTACACTGTAACACGCAACACTTTGATAAACATTGTTACTCAGCTGATAGAGTTGTACCCTTCCTGATGACTTGTCGTACAGAACTTGTAAGTCGCTTTGGATAAAAGCTTCAGCTAAATGTAATATGTAAATGAATCGAAATTATACATTTTTATGAAAAGATTTTTTTAATTTAAATATATATATTTTAATATTAATATATAATTATAACTGTTTGTTGGTTTCCTTAAACATATATACGTGAATGAACAAAAATAAGTAAAAAAAGAAAAGAAAGACATTTCTAATATTAGTATATTAGTGGTATAATAGTTTTTTTCTTCCCCTTTTAGAGTAATACACGATCAATCGAGTATAGCATGCGATCAATCTATTTGGATTTTTCTTTAAAATGCCCATCCCTACTCCGTAGACAATGAATTGAATAAGATGGTAAAGATGACACTGAGAGCACCCAGGGGAATGAGTTCATAGGTACATTGTGTGTTTCAGAACTGAGACACTACTATAGAATAAAGTTTATTTGGATATAAAAATAAAACAAAGGTGGTCTGGGTAATGCCTACCACCAAAGTCTACACCCTCCCCAGACAGACGGAGGAGGCATGTGGTGGTCTACACCCTCCCCAGATCGACAGAGGAGACACGTGGTAGTCTACACCCTCCCCAGACAGACGGAGGAGGCCTGTGGTAGTCTACACCCTCCCCAGACAGACGGAGGAGGCCTGTGGTAGTCTACACCCGCCCCAGACCGACAGAGGAAACATGTGGTAGTCTACACCCTTCCCAGAATGACAGAGGAGACATGTGGTGGTCTACACCCTCCCCAGACAGACGGAGGAGGCATGTGGTAGTCTACACCCTCCCCAGACAGAGGGAGGAGGCCTGTGGTAGTCTACACCCTCCCCAGACCGACGGAGGAGGCCTGTGGTAGTCTACACCCTCCCCAGATCGACAGAGGAGACACGTGGTAGTCTACACCCTCCCCAGACAGACGGAGGAGGCCTGTGGTAGTCTATACCCGCCCCAGATCGACAGAGGAGACACATGGTAGTCTACACCCTCCCCAGACAGACGGAGGAGGCATGTGGTAGTCTACACCCGCCCCAGACCGACGGAGGAGGCATGTGGTAGTCTATACCCGCCCCAGACCGACGGAGGAGGCATGTGGTAGTCTACACCGTCCCCAGACAGACGGAGGAGGCATGTGGTAGTCTACACCCTCCCCAGACCAACAGTACAGCAGTGCAACAAACAGCAAAGGAATTGAAAGAAAAGTTTATAAAAGTTCAGCTCCAGACTTTATACCTGAATCACAAGTTTGAGTCTGACTTCTCTGGTTTCTGGCTTTAGGAAGAGAGTAGCTCATGTTCACAAATATTGATTGAACATCCCTCGGTCATGGAAATACCATTAGCATTTTCTCTCTCTCTCTCTCTCTCTCTCTCTTTCTCTCTCTCTTCTCTCTCTCTCTCTCTCTCTCTCTCTCTCTCTCTCTCTCTCTCTCTCTCTCTCTCTCTCTCTCTCTCTCTCTCTCTCTCTCTCTCTCTTTCTCTCTCTCTCTCTCTCTCTCTCTCTCTCTCTCTCTCTTTGTCTCTCTCTCGCTCTCTCTCTCACACACACATACACACACACACGCGCGTGCACACACACAAAATCTGAATTCAATTCAGTAGCTTTATTGGCAGGAGAACAGAACATATTGCCGTATAATTATGATAAAAGATCAATTGTCGAACTCTTTAGGAGAAAAGAGAGCCAAATGTATTTTATTGACTCAAAATTACATATATTATTTATCCAAAACAAATGGTACAAATTAAATGTCCTAAATGATCAAATGTACACCTTGCAACTATTTTCAAGGTAAACCAGAAATTAAATGAACTTTAAGGGTAAAAAGAGAATAATTTACATCAGGCATCTATGTGGGCAGCATGGGAGGGCTTGACTGGTTTTACCATCTGGCATATATGGGGGCAGCCCAGAGGACTTGCATTAAAACCACAGCTCATTCAGTCCATGATTCAGTCGGTCATTGAGTCAGCTCATTGTGCTCAATGAGTTAAGCTGCAATCAAACGTGCATGTGCCCTGCTTGCTTTATGATATGTGCTCTGCTTGCTCTGTTCATGTGCTTTGCTTGTGTTAGCATGTTAGCTTTGTTCATGTGCTTTGCTTGTGTTAGCATGTTAGCTCTGCTCAACATGAAATGTTTGTAGCATGTTAGCTCTGCTCAACATGAAATGTTTGTAGCATGTTAGCTCTGCTCAACATGCTATGTTTGACATGCGGCCCCTGGTTTCATCGACTACAGCTCAGCATTCAATACCATAGTCCCCTCCAAACTCATAGCCAAGCTCAGGGACCTGGGCTTGAACTATGACCTGTGCCAGTGGGTCTTGGACTTCCTGACGGGCAGACCCCAGGTGGTAAGAGCCGGCAACTGCACCTCCTCATCCATCACGCTCAACATAGGGGCCCCCCAGGGCTGTGTTCTGAGCCCCCTCCTCTACTCCCTGTACACACATGACTGCGTAGCACAGCGGAACAACAACACCATCATCAAATTTGCTGATGACACAGTAGTGGTGGGCCTGATCTCTGCCAACGACGAAAGGGCCTACCTGGAAGAGGTAGAGAACCTGTCACAGTGGTGTCAGGAGAACTGCCTCTCCCTGAACGTCAGCAAAACAAAAGAGATGATTGTGGACTTCAGGAGGTCGGGGGTCAAGGACTACAGCCCCCTCAGCATCGACGGGGCACCGGTTGAGAGAGTGAACAGTTTCAAGTACCTCGGAGCCCACATATCCGAGGACTTGACATGGACCACACACATTGACAGTGTTGTGAAGAAGGCACGACAACGCCTCTACTTCCTCAGGCGCCTAAGGAAGTTCCAAGTCAGTCAGAAGATCCTTAGGAACTTCTACTCATGTACAATAGAGAGCATCCTGACCGGCAACATCACCTCCTGGTTTGGGAATAGCACTGCACAAGACTGTAGCAGACTACAAAGAGTGACACGTTCAGCCGAACGCACAATTGGAGGGGGGCTTCCCACCCTCCAGAACATTTACATCAAGCGGTGCAAGGGGAAGGCTAAGAGAATTATTAAGGACTCGAGCCACCCGAACAACTGCCTCTTTGAACTGCTGCGGTCAGGCAAGCGATACCGGAGTCTTAAGGCGAGCACAGAAAGACTCAGAAGAAGCTTCTATCCCCAGGCCATCAGGCTGCTAAACGAACAATAATCGCTAAACGAACAATAATCACTATGCAACAACCATCAAATGCACACAGCACACACACCCACACGCACACACTCACTCAAACAAACAACACACTGCAGCACCCACTCTCCACACTTTAGATCACACAAACACACTTACACTTTATATTTATTGATAAAGGATTTGCACTACAACTCGTACACCTACTGTGAATTGTACCTAAATTGCACCTCGTCCCATTTCTCCATTTCTGCCTTGCACTATATAGTATTGTATATTAGTACACTGCACAGTATTGTATATTGTATGGTAACTACGTCTATTCTGCATCGAACATTGTACATATGTCTAAACTGAACACTGTGACCTCTTTTTTTTACTTCTAATTTTACTATGTTTTTATTTCATACTTATCTTGTCTTGCACAGTCTCTGGAGCGCAACAGTAAGAAGCATTTTGTACAAAAGTATTCTGTACTTCTGTATGACAACTATTAAAGAAACTTGAACTTGAAACTTGAAATGGTGTTTCTGTAGGCCTGTAATGCCTGGCATTACAACAGTTTTGAATATATTGTTTGAACATTTTGATGCATGACATTCATGACATGGTTAAGTTTAAAGAACAATGTTGATTGGTGTAATAAATAAATAAGTAAATACTATATATATAATAGGTTATATGTGGTGTGTACATGTATATATATATATATATATATATATATATATATATAATAATAAATGGATACATATATAATATAGGTTATATGTGGTATATATAGATAGATAGATAAATATATATAAATAAATAAATAATAAATAAATAGATACATATATATATATATATAATATAGGTTATATGGTATATATATATATATATATATATATATATATATATATATATATATATATATATATATATATATATATATATATATATAATAAATAAGAATAATACAAAATGTCAAATGTATTGGTAAATGCTGAATGAATGTTCTTAATGAAAATGCATTTGGTAATTGTTTATTTGAATGAACTGATAATATAGGCTAAATGTATTAATGTTAAACTATAGTTTATGGTATTATTATAGCCTATGTATTTATGTTGATGTTGAAACATTTCCTTTCATACCCTTTCAGGTTTATAACCTGCTATTGTGACTGCTATTGTGACTGCTATTGTGACAACCAATTAAATGACAAACAAAGGTCAAAGAAGTCACAGAGTTATATCCATCCTTGATCACGTTGCCTGAGCCCTTCAAGTGGGGAAATTAAGAAGAAACTTGACAGTTATAAACCAAGGGCCCAAGCGTCCAGCTGAATCTGCCCCGAAGAGTGTTGCCCGGAAGAGGAGCGCCACGGAGGGAGGGAAAGGTCCAACAGGCCCCCTGCCAGTGTCGGAAAAACCTTGGACAGCTCTAAGAAAGGAGGATGGATTCAGCTGTGCTGGAATCCCTAAAGGGAAAGCGCGCGGTCGCGCAGACTGCCTTCAGTAAGAGGACCTACAGGATGGCTCTTACGATTCACCTGCTCAAGGAGAGGAATCTCATTGATGAGCTAAATGGCCTTGTTGTGGACTTTGGTAGGGTCAGCGACACAGGGACTGAATACGTCGATGCTCTCGAAGTGGAGGCAGAAGAAAACGACGATCCCAAGGTGATAGAGGAAGCCGAGAGCATAAAAGCGAAAACAACAAAGTGCTCAACCCGATATCAAGAAATGCTTACACTCACTGAAGAAGCACTATGGTCCAGATTCGCTGAAGATGACATCAAATTGGATGCAGAGAAAGCGGAAAAGAAGTGGGCTGAAGTAGAAGCGCTGGATTTGAAGGAGTTACTAGCGGAGGACTTTGATGTGCAGAGGGAGAGCCTGGGCGAGAAGATCCACAGGTTTGGGCAGAAAATAGCTGCTTGGGAAGGTCTTGTCTCCAGCACCAAGACAAAGGAGCTTAAAAAGCAAGGAGACGGGCTAAGAGACTTACAGAGTGACTGGGAGCGGAAATGGCGGCGGATGAACCTAAAGTCACGAAAGGGCTTTGCTTTGAGCCAGCATGAGGAGGAGGAAGAGGAAGAGGAGAGGGTAAAGGCTGAAGTGCCAGCCAATCCATATCTGCCTGGATCCAGTAAAGATGATCAACCTCTCTCTCTCAGTGAGCCTCCCGGTGTCAAGCAGGAAATCGCTGCAGGTCATGTAGACCTGCTCGGTCCATCGGGGCCACTTCCAAGAAGTTCTGGAGCCAGTATCCAGTCTCTGGCTGGGACCAGCGCTGCACCAAATGTCGCAGGCACACCGCTAGGGTACCCAAATGCTCCACAAGGCGTCCTTCCTTATATGCAACCCAGAGTCCAGTTTCCACTCGAGAGAGCACGCCTCCCCACATTTTCTGGGGACATGGTCGATTATTACCGGTGGAAGGCGGTGGGGGTTGGATACAAACCCGAAAAAGACGAGCTCTGTGTTCTGACATCGATAAACTTCTCAAAGAAGCGAGGGAAGATGAGAACAGGGCTGGATCTACGGGAGGAGATCAGGAGCAGCACACTTAACCCTCTCACCCGGCGCATGCTGTTAAGCCAGATTGCTGGTTTCTATGATCCCATCGGCCTTGCCTCACCTGAATCAGACTGGCCCATGAAGACCGCCAGCAAGATTCTGTTGCTGATCAAATCAAAGGACTCCAGAGGAAAGCATTCTCTGCAGCGGTCACCAGAGACCAGTCCAAACAGCTGTCAGGCCAGATCGACGCGAAGTTGTGCGGAATTGTCGCCTGGACGAGACAAGCAGTGGAAACCTGGCTGGGTGGCAACGGCCAGGCTCCCGGAACAGCAAAGTGGGAGGCAGGCCCAATCTGCAAAAGAAAGAAAGAGCAGCAGCTTTTCAGGATTTGGCTCTCGTGGCCCAAGACTGTGTTGAGTTCTGTGACACTACTGTCACTTTCCTACTGGTCAGAGAAGCGCATGAAGAAAAGGCCAAGAATGGGACTGAATGGGAGTGGAAGTTCCACCCTGCAGATGCTCCCCATCGGAATGGGGCAGCGGAGGCTGCAGTGAAGCTTTTGAAAAGAGCGCTCACCAACCTCAGAGACGCAACAGAGGCGCTCACATGGGTAGAACTTCAAACCCTGGTCTACCAGGCAGCCAACCTGACAAATCAACGCCCTATTGATGCTAGAGCCCAAAGCCAAGAGGATGTAGTCGAGTATTTAACGCCTAACTCCCTCATCCTGGGTCGTGCCTCCGTTGTAGGTGATACAAGTGGACTCGACCTGTGCACCCATCCCTGGCGCCGACTGAGAGCGATTCAAATCGGGGTGGACAGATTCTGGGCAAAATGGAGTGAGCTAGCTGGCCCAAATCTGTTTGTCCGCAACAAATGGCATCGGACAGGGCGGAACGTCAAGGTCGGGGATCTTGTCTGGATCGCCGACCAGAATGCGCTGAGAGGCCAGTTCCGTCTGGGAAGAATCTTGTCAGTATACCCAGACAGAAAAGGGATCGTCAGGGATGCTGATATCAAGACGTGTGCCAGCCTCATCATCTCCCCTGCAGGTGGACAGAAGAAGAGGAGCTCTCCACTGCCCACGACCGTCATCAGGAGAGACGTAAGAAGATTGGTGGTCCTCCTTCCCGTGGAGGACCAAACTCATCTGCCCGAGCCGCCCTGATGCAGTTCCCTGCCCACACCCCTCGCCCAGTTCATCACCCAAGCCCCTGGAACTGGTCACCATCCCTAACCCCCCCCTCTCGGCTGGTTGGTGGATGCCATGCGCTACCACTATATCCCACACTCCGCACATACATGAAGACTAAGAGCATTCATACCCCATGCCCCATCGATCTTGGCACCACACACCTGCCAAGAGACGTAGCTGGCTTTGGACTATGCTTGCTTGTCCATACACACTCGTAAACCAAAAATAATATATATATATAAAGAAGACATAAAAAAAAAAAAAAAAAGGTGTCATTAAGAGGGGTCAATCTCTGATGTGAAGTAAGTTTCTGATCAAGCCAAGAGATCAGGAACTTAAGTGGGAGGTGTCGAACTCTTTAGGAGAAAAGAGAGCCAAATGTATTTTATTGACTCAAAATTACATATATTATTTATCCAAAACAAATGGTACAATTTAAATGTCCCCTAAATGATCAAATGTACTCCTTGCAACTATTATCAAGGTAAACCAGAAATTAAATTAACTTTAAGGGTAAAAAGAGAATCATTTACATCAGGCATCTATGTGGGCAGCATGGGAGGGCTTGACTGGTTTTACCATCTGGCATATATGGGGGCAGCCCAGAGGACTTGCATTAAAACCCCAGCTCATTCAGTCCATGATTCAGTCGGTCATTGAGTCAGCTCATTGTGCTCAATGAGTTAAGCTGCAATCAAACCAGGAACGTGATGACCCAATGGTATGTTCACTTTTACCTTCCCTGCTTGCTTAAATGTGCATGTGCCCTGCTTGCTTTATGATATGTGCTCTGCTTGCTCTGTTCATGTGCTTTGCTTGTGTTAGCATGTTAGCTCTGCTCAACATGAAATGTTTGTAGCATGTTAGCTCTGCTCAACATGAAATGTTTGTAGCATGTTAGCTCTGCTCAACATGCTATGTTTGACATGCGGCCCCAGTGCACCCTGGGAAATGGTGTTTCTGTAGGCCTGTAATGTCTGGCATTACAACAGTTTTGAATATATTGTTTGAACATTTTGATGCATGACATTCATGACATGGTTAAGTTTAAAGAACAATGTTGATTGGTGTAATAAATAAATAAGTAAATACTATATATATAATAGGTTATATGTGGTGTGTACATGTATATATATATATATAATAATAAATGGATACATATATAATATAGGTTATATGTGGTATATATAGATAGATAGATAAATATATATAAATAAATAAATAATAAATAAATAGATATATATATATATATAATATAGGTTATATGGTATATATATATATATATATATATATATATATATATATATATATATATAATAAATAAGAATAATACAAAATGTCAAATGTATTGGTAAATGCTGAATGAATGTTCTTAATGAAAATGCATTTGGTAATTGTTTATTTGAATGAACTGATAATATAGGCTAAATGTATTAATGTTAAACTATAGTTTATGGTATTATTATAGCCTATGTATTTATGTTGATGTTGAAACATTTCCTTTCATACCCTTTCAGGTTTATAACCTGCTATTGTGACTGCTATTGTGACTGCTATTGTGACAACCAATTAAATGACAAACAATGGTCAAAGAAGTCACAGAGTTATATCCATCCTTGATCACGTTGCCTGAGCCCTTCAAGTGGGGAAATTAAGAAGAAACTTGACATCAATGGTTCTACATTATAGCCCATTCCATATATTTTATCAGTGAGCATGTAAGTGTGTGTGTGTGTGTGTTTGTGTGTATGTGCATGTGTGCAGGTTGCTGCATACTGAGTACCACTCCATTAACCTTCTATTAGTAATCTAATCTCTCTCTCTTTCTCTTTCTGTCTGTCTGTCTGTCTGTCTGTCTGTCTGTCTGTCTGTCTGTCTGTCTGTCTGTCTGTCTGTCTGTCTGTCTGTCTGTCTGTCTGTCTGTCTGTCTGTCTGTCTGTCTGTCTGTCTGTCTGTCTGTCTGTCTGTCTGTCTGTCTGTCTGTCTGTCTGTCTGTCTGTCTGTCTGTCTGTCTCTCTGTCTCTCTGTCTGTCTCTCTCTCTCTCTCTCTCTCTCTCTCTCTCTCTGTCTCTGTCTCTGTCTGTCTCTATCTTTCTCTTTCTGTCTGTCTCTCTCTCTCTGTCTTTCTCTCTCCCTCTCTTTATCTGTCTCTCACTCTCTCTCTCTCTCTCTCTCTCTCTCTCTCTCTCTCTCTCTCTCTCTCTCTCTCTCTCTCTCTCTCTCTCTCTCTCTCTCTCTCTCTCTCTCTTCTCTCTCTCTCTCTCTCTCTCTCTCTCAGTGCATGCTGGGAATGAGATTGGAGAGGTTGGAGTTTGGAGGTGTAGTGAGTTTTTTTTCTATCTGTCTATTTTGTTAATTTGTTTATGGGATATTGTATTATAGTGTAGTGTTGGGTTGCTGTGTGTTTTTGGTGTGTATAGGGTTAAGTGGGAGTGTTTTGTTTGTTTGGCAGTCGGCCAGGCTGTTTTGCTGGTTGACGTCAGACGCCAGTATGGACTTTTCCAAAATGGGTAGAAAGCATGGTATCAAGATATCTGTTTCTAATGTGTCAGTAGAGGACTGTAGTATGGCAGTTGTAAATATTGTCGGACATAGAAATATTAAATCAGCTGCGAGAATGAACGGAGGAGTGGTAATTTTTCTTGATTCATTGGACAAGGTGCAGACACTGGTTCAATCAGGGATCAGTGTGGATGGGGCTTTTCTTTCTGTTGAGCCTCTCTCCACACCAGACAGAAATGTCTTTATTTCCAACATTCCGCTGTTCATCAGTGACGAACTATTGATAAGTCAACTATCACGACATGGGAGGATAATTTCCCCTATAAGAAAAATGTTGTCGGGATGTAAATCTCCGCTTTTAAAGCATGTTGTCTCACACAGGCGACAGGTTTTAATGATTCTAAACAACAGCGGAGAGGAGCTTGAGTTGGTTTTTAAGATAAAGGTTGATGAGTTTGATTATGTGGTTTTTGTGAGTTCTGGAAATTCGGGAAAGTGTTTCAAATGCGGGAAGAGGGACATATCTCCCGAGACTGTGCGGGGAGAGGGGCAAGGCGACCTCCGCCTCAGCCCCAGGAGGAGTGCAGCGCTGGGCTCAGCGCAGGTGTGGAGGAGGGAGGAGTAAGGCAGCGCAGAGCTGAGAGCAGTGACAACAACAGTGTCCCGCTGCAGACCGTCAGCAGTGTCGGTAGTGTCCCTTTGCAGGCCGTCGGCAGTGTAGACGGTGTCCCGCTGCAGACCGTCAGCAGTGTAAACAGTGTCCCTTTGCAGACCGTCAATAATGCAGCAGATAGTATCCAGCTGCAGGGCCACAGAACCGGTGTAGCAGGTACGGAGCAGAGCCTTGGTACAGAGGAGGGAGGAGTGAGGGACGCTGCCCCCCCCTCAACTAGTGGCGACTGTGGGGTAACAGGGGGTGGTGCGGGTGGTGCAGGTACAGAGGAGGGAGGGGTGGGAGACGCTGTTCCCCCTTCAACCAGTGGTTGTGTAGGTAAGGAGGTGGGAATCAGAGATGCTGCCCCCCCTTCAACAAGTGGCGAGGTAACGGGGAAGAGCAGAGTTTTTTTTGTCCCCTCAAGCCCAACACCGCGTCAGGGTAAAAAAAGGAATAAAAAAAATATGACAAGTGAAGTAATAGGGGAAAAGTTGAATGTGGTGGACAATGTACACAGTCAGACAGTGGATGGCGTGGTGGGAAGTGATGGAGGGGTGGGCTCTCAGGATAAGGAAGGAGTGACAAGTTAGGTCAAAGAGAGTCAGGAGGGTGTAGAAGACACAGGTTCCTCTCAGTCCAGCATGGATGAGGTTGAAAGACAATGGGGGGATGACATCAAGTGTTGAGGAAGATGAGTTCCCAAATGCTTCTCAAGTGTCTGATTCACAACGGAAACATTTTTATGCAGTCAGGCAGATACAGAAGTTCCTGCACACAACAAAAAATTTGTCAAAGTGGAAGATTTTTTTTGAAGATTTAGAGATGTTTATTTTTTCAGCAAGAACTCAAATGAGGTCGAAGAACAATGGGGGGTACACTTCCCAGGAAGTTTTTAGACTGAGAAAAATTGTGCAGAAGCTCAGAAAACTGGATAATATAATGTTACCTTGATAATGGAGCTTCTGATGTGTGGAGCCTGGCTGGACATTCAGGAAGGGAGTAGACCTGGGCTTGGACAGTGTCTGCAAGCAGTTGGGACAATGACACTGAAAGATGTTGTGAATGTAGCCGGGTCAGAGGAAGTGGCTTCTTTATTGGGGCTGAGGACGGCCTGTCACAACAGGGTCTGTCTGGACGATTGGACTGAAGCGCGGAGCGTCGGGGAACAATACCTGTTGCAGGATTATTTCGGTGGAACGGAAGGTCCTGATGAAGGGGATTTTTTTCATGCGCTGGATATAAAAACTGACACAAATGGACTGACGGGACCCTTTTGGGTTGCTTATATGTTGTTCTTGATGACATATTATGTGTTGAATGGAAGTATGGATACTTTTTTTGTTTGGGTGGAGCTTCAATGTTTTTTTGTTGTGTTGCAGGAGGACAGGTGTATTTTAGCATTTTTTTTATTGTGAGATCTCATGTGGTTTTAAGTGTGATGGGGACACATGTTGCCCGATAGAATGTGTAGTTAGTTATTTAATTGTGTTGACATACACATTGTACATTGTAATGAGAATTATGTGAATAAATGTTTTTCTAAAATCAAAAATCTCTCTATCTCTTTCTCTCTCTCTCTCTCTCTCTCTCTCTCTCTCTCTCTCTCTCTCTCTCTCTCTCTCTCTCTCTCTCTCTCTCTCTCTCTGTATATTAGGGATGAGCCTGAATCCATATATGAATATGAAAGCACAGATAATGAGATGGACACAAATATTTTTATTACACAGGGGAAACATAAATATGTTTTATGTTATGAGCTCCATTGACACAGTGCGTTCCACCGTCAAAACTACCTGTAGGACTGCTGTCAAAACTACCTGTAGGACTGCTGTCAAAACTACCTGTAGGACTGCTGTCAAAACTACCTGTAGGACTGCTGTCAAAACTACCTCCAGGACTGCTGTCAAAACTACCTCCAGGACTCCTGTCAAAATTACCTGTAGGACTGCTGTCAAAACTACCTCCAGGACTGCCGTCAAAACTACCTCCAGTACTGCTGTCAAAACTACCTGTAGGACTGCTGTCAAAACTACCTCCAGGACTGCTGTCAAAACTACCTCCAGTACTGCTGTCAAAACTACCTGTAGGACTGCTGTCAAAACTACCTGCAGGACTGCTGTCAAAACTACATGTAGGACTGCTGTCAAAAACTACCTGTAGGACTGCTGTCAAAACTACCTGAAGGACTGCTGTCAAAACTAACTGTAGGACTGCTGTCAAAACTACCTCCAGGACTGCTGTCAAAACTACCTCCAGGACTGCTGTCAAAACTACCTGTAGGACTGCTGTCAAAACTACCTGTAGGACTGCTGTCAAAACTACCTGTAGGACTGCTGTAAAAACTACATCTAGGACTGCTGTCAAAACTACCTGAAGGACTGCTGTCAAAACTACCTCTAGGACTGCTGTCAAAACTACCTCTAGGACTGCTGTCAAAACTACCTCCAGGACTGCTGTCAAAACTACCTGTAGGACTGCTGTCAAAACTACCAGTAGGACTGCTGTCACAACTACCTGTAGGACTGCTATCAAAAGTACCTGCAGGACTAACTACCTGTAGGACTGCTGTCAAAACTACCTGTAGGACTGCTGTCAAAACTACCTGTAGGACTGCTGTCAAAACTACCTGCAGGACTGCTATCAAAACGACCTGTAGGACTGCTATCAAAACTACCTGTAGGACTGCTGTCAAAACCACCAGCAGGACTGCTGTCAAAACTACCTGTAGGTACCTGTAGGCATCAAATAATTTTGATGCCTGTTTACAGTGTGTTTTAACTGGGTTTTCTGCTGAAATGCATATGAAATCTGGCACATCTTTGAACGCCGTTATAATAGAGTGCTGAGAATGAACGCACTTTTGAACTCTGTTACACAGCACTGAGAATGAACGCGTTCTCAATTACGTTCATTTAGCGGATATACAGTACGTTCAGTTCAAGTTCGCCCAAAATACGAATGCGCTCATGAATCTCTCTATCTCTTTCTCTCTCTCTCTCTCTCTCTCTCTCTCTCTCTCTCTCTCTCTCTCTCTCTCTCTCTCTCTCTCTCTCTCTCTCTCTGTCTATTAGGGATGAGCCTGAATCCATATATGAATATGAAAGCACAGATAATGAGATGGACACAAATATTTTTATTACACAGGGGAAACATAAATATGTTTTATGTTATGAGCTCCATTGACACAGTGCGTTCCACCGTCAAAACTACCTGTAGGACTGCTGTCAAAACTACCTGTAGGACTGCTGTCAAAACTACCTGTAGGACTGCTGTCAAAACTACCTGTAGGACTGCTGTCAAAACTACCTCCAGGACTGCTGTCAAAATTACCTGTAGGACTGCTGTCAAAACTACCTCCAGGACTGCCGTCAAAACTACCTCCAGGACTGCTGTCAAAACTACCTCCAGTACTGCTGTCAAAACTACCTGTAGGACTGCTGTCAAAACTACCTCCAGGACTGCTGTCAAAACTACCTCCAGTACTGCTGTCAAAACTACCTGTAGGACTGCTGTCAAAACTACCTGCAGGACTGCTGTCAAAACTACATGTAGGACTGCTGTCAAAACTACCTGTAGGACTGCTGTCAAAACTACCTGAAGGACTGCTGTCAAAACTAACTGTAGGACTGCTGTCAAAACTACCTCCAGGACTGCTGTCAAAACTACCTCCAGGACTGCTGTCAAAACTACCTGTAGGACTGCTGTCAAAACTACCTGTAGGACTGCTGTCAAAACTACCTGTAGGACTGCTGTAAAAACTACATCTAGGACTGCTGTCAAAACTACCTGAAGGACTGCTGTCAAAACTACCTCTAGGACTGCTGTCAAAACTACCTCTAGGACTGCTGTCAAAACTACCTCCAGGACTGCTGTCAAAACTACCTGTAGGACTGCTGTCAAAACTACCAGTAGGACTGCTGTCACAACTACCTGTAGGACTGCTATCAAAAGTACCTGCAAGACTAACTACCTGTAGGACTGCTGTCAAAACTACCTGTAGGACTGCTGTCAAAACTACCTGTAGGACTGCTGTCAAAACTACCTGCAGGACTGCTATCAAAACGACCTGTAGGACTGCTATCAAAACTACCTGTAGGACTGCTGTCAAAACCACCAGCAGGACTGCTGTCAAAACTACCTGTAGGTACCTGTAGGCATCAAATAATTTTGATGCCTGTTTACAGTGTGTTTTAACTGGGTTTTCGGCTGAAATGCATATGAAATCTGGCACATCTTTGAACGCCGTTATAATAGAGTGCTGAGAATGAACGCACTTTTGAACTCTGTTACACAGCACTGAGAATGAACGCGTTCTCAATTACGTTCATTTAGCGGATATACAGTACGTTCAGTTCAAGTTCGCCCAAAATACGAATGCGTTCATGAACGATCGTTCATTGAACGCGTTCAGGTACATCACTGGATCTCAGGGAATGTATTTCCAATGTCAGAAATATTTTGTCTGTTACTAGGCTTGCTTTAATTGTGATGAAACAAAGGAGAGTATCAATTATTAAAAGAAAAGGTGTGCTCCAGTAGCACACCATATAACGCGCTGAGTCGCGAAGCGGTCGCCCAGGGTTCGATTCCCAGTCCCGGTGGCCATTTGCCGCATGTCCTCCCTGCTTCTCCTCCCATTCTCCCTATCTCCTCTGTCGGTCCTGCGTGGCCAGAAAAAGCTGTGAAAAACGCTGTTGTGGCTGAGTAGTCGTTAACACAGCAGGAGACGGTATTTCCAGTTTCAACAAGCAATTTATTTAAGGAAAGAAGGTTTAACAGAAGAGCTATGGATCAGTAAACGGTCACCACAGTTGAAGAAAAACACTCTAACCCCCCAACCCCCGTGCCCCCCAGATAATACCTTCCCAGCCCTGCCCCAACATGACAGATATGATGACGTGACATATTATATCAGATATGACATGACGTACATTAAGATGACACATAGATTTAACATCGAAGAGAGATAAAGCTGGAGTCTGGAGTCAAGATTAGTGAAAGAGAAAATGAGTGTGTGTGTGTGAGTGAGTGAGATGTGTGTGTGTGTGAGTGTGAAAGAGTATGTGTGTGTGTGAATGTGAAAATGAGTGTGTGTGTGTGTGTGTGAATGTGAAAGAGTATATGTGTCACCTCACAGCGCTTTGTGCCAGATCTCTACATTTTCATTTTTCAGATTATTCCAGATTGCTAAAGTACAGAATCTAAGCTTTCAAATGATGTGTCATATGTTGAAATCTGAGAATGTTTTGAACACGATGTGCCCAATTATAACTTCTAAAACTGGCTGTGTTCTAAATTACCTAAGAGATGAAAAGGTGTCTCAAAGGAAGGCAACTTTTCACACTTCAGACAGTTTCAACTGGGCGTCAACAAACCCCCTCCAGCAACGCCCCTCACCTGAATAGCATTAACATAATTAAGTGCTGCCATGGCAGTTATCTCTCCTCAGGACCCGATCTTCATTCTCTTGTTTGTATTGAGCTGTACTGTATTGTGCCCATTCTGCAATCTGTTAATAACGTTTTCAATGCATAGTAGTATAGACATTATTAGCATAGTAGGTAGTAGTAGTAAGATGGATACTAGTAAAAGATGGTATGAAGGTTAGTAGTTTCAGATATTAATTGAAGTTAATTTGGCTCGTCTTCTGCCAGCTTGTACAGACAGGAGCTTAAGCACAAACCAAAGTGCTTTAATAAAATTAAATAGAATAGAATATTTCTAGAGTCTTTATTGTCATTATACAGACAGCGTTATATAGCTCAACAGTGCACAATTAATAAACAATAATTATTATTAGGAAGATACAATAAAATAGTCCATTTCTATGTACCCCCCCCCCCATGCTGCTTTGACACCAGAATTTCCCCAAGGGGATTAATAAAGGATCATCTTATCTTAGTAGGTAACATCACAATAAAAAATAAACAATTTTAGGAAGATAAAATAAAAGTCAATGTCTACAGTGTATGGATGCAGGGTCCATCTGTGTGTGTGTGTGTGTGTGTGTGTGTGTGTGTGTGTGTGTGTGTGTGTGTGTGTGTGTGTGTGTGTGTGTGTGTGTGATCTCAGCACTTATCTGTATCTTTGTGTGTGTTGGGTCTTCTAACATCGTACAGTCTTGTTCTGAGGTGCTGTAGACGTTGGTCTTGAGGGTATCTAACATCGTACAGTCTTGTTCTGAGGTGCTGTAGACGTTGGTCGCGGGCATGTGATGTCTTTTCCCGCATCAGAACAGTATTGTCTTATCTCCTTAAAAAGATAATTCTGCCTGTCATTGTCAAGACCGGGTGGGGGTATCACTGGAAAATTGGAGATGGTCGGGTAGCGTTTTGGGTCTTTCAGCAGTTGAAACTCGAATGGTTCAGCATCATCACGGTGTAATTTCGCCGTCACCATGCCAGGTCTGCTGGCATCGAAGCTGTAATAGAATAAAGAACACATTTAAAATATTGTCTATTTCGTAAAGAAAACACTGGTCCCAGGACACTGTGAGTCAAGCATCCATGTCAACACATTTCGTACATTGATTACCAGAAACAAAATAAACCTTCTTCATCATAGCTAATAGGGCTAAGTAAATTAGCCTATTGCAATATTTGCAAACCAAAATTCTCTAAGATAAGAACAGAAAAAACAGGAGGAAAACATTTCCTCATTCGTAAAAAAAAAAAAAAAAAAAAAAAATAATAATAATAATAATAATAATACACTGAAGAAGGAACACCTGTTCCGAAACATGTCTGTATTCGGCTGCGAAAACCTGAGTGTGCTGGTCCGGCTTCCTGCTTTCTTCTACTTATTTTATTATGATAAAATATATATACAATATACAATAAAATATAGACAATTACCTGAAGTGCTGGTATTTCTTTATCTGTGGGAACCTTTTGAAGAAGCCACCCAGATGTTGCTGCCAGTCGTAGCTTCGGACAAACACTGTCCCATCTTCGCTTCCCACAAGTTGGGGGATATTGACTCCTTTCACCTGATTGATTGATTGAAAATGTTATTAACAGATTGCAGAATGGGTACAATACAATCATTCAGAAGTCTGTAATCTGTCTGTAATCAAGCAAAATAAGTGGTATCCCTTCCCTCTCTTTCTTCCTCTCTCTCTATCTTGATGAAGAAACACTAGTGGAGACAGTCTATGTCCCTCTCTCTTCCTCCCTCCTCCCTCCTCCGGTGTGGCAGGGCCTAGACTCAGCTGCAATTCCGCACAGGTCTTTTGGGTGGAAGCAGTCATAGCCTGCAACAGCTTGCGCTCTCTCTTAACACGGGCCAGATGTTGTAATTGCACCTGCAATTTTTCTGTCTGCAATTTATCCGGCTTGCCAGCCGCTTGACTCAACTGGTAGTTGTTTTTGTAGCATTCCCAACACAAATCTGTCCTCGGTTTGATGATTGTTATCTGGGGCAGAAGGGTTTTCCACAGCTGAAGAAAGCTCCCCTGACCAACAACGCGATGTCCTAGAATAAAATAGTAATAGTACACATTACATATACACAATGCCAGAGGATGGCTACTCAGGAGGACTGGTCTATGCTGCAAATTTACACAATTGATGTGTAAACACAAGTGGTTTATGGAATGTTAGATCGTTAATGTCTTTGTCTTGGTAATAGTACACATTACATATACACAATGCCAGAGGATGGCTACTCAGGAGGACTGGTCTATGCTGCAAATTTACACAATTGATGTGTAAACACAAGTGGTTTATGGAATGTTAGATCGTTAATGTCTTTGTCTTGGTAATAGTATACATTACATATACACAATGCCAGAGGATGGCTACTCAGGAGGACTGGTCTATGCTGCAAATTTACACAATTGATGTGTAAACACAAGTGGTTTATGGAGGGGGGCTTGAACTTAAGTGATGTCAATAAGTACATTGGAGATATTGTATTGTGAGAAGGATATTTGATGAAAGCAGCTTGGCTCCTTCAACATTGCATTTCACAGTTGAACAGATCATGCTTATTATAGAACAGTAGAAAATTATCAACATTATGGAATGTTGCAGTCCAGGCGGCTGTACCTCATGTCATGAAATAAATTAATAAATAACAAACACACATACCTGCTTCCTCCCCAGCAGGTTTGTATTGACGCCAGAGTGCCGCTTTTGTCAGATTGCTTGGAAGTAACTTGGCAGTGTAGTCTCTGTGGCCAGGATGTCTACCAGGCAAGACAATAGAATGGACCTCTGCATAATTGGTGAGAAAATCCACCACACGTTGACAGTCGTCTTTACAGAGAAACTTTTTGTGAGTTCTCGGTTGTTTTTTCCTATCACGTGGTGTCATTCCATTTGTCTTGTAGTGCTTGATAATAGCTTTGAGAAGTCCACAGCTTATCCTAAACAAAAAAAAAGTGAAATAATTATTATACACACATACACACAGTCCCTGCTAGCTAGAGCCAATGATAATGTCTTCAATACAGTCACGTGCTTTGCACTATATAGAATATTATTGTATAGTACTGTAGTTCTCTATAGTTCTCAAAGAACACCTACGGGAGACTGCAATTCAAAACTGGCCCCTACAAATGTCAGTATTCCAATGTACAGCCCCACCCAACCCCACCCCACCTACCCAACCTCCTCCAATGTACAGTTTCTATGTCAAATGTATGTGAGTATTCCAATGTACAGTGTCCCCCCCCCTACCCAACCCCCCCCCCCCCACACCTCCAATGTACAGCCCCACCCCACCTACCCAACCTCCCCAATGCACATGTTTCTATGTCAAATGTATATTTTTTAGTATCACAAACAGTACTGTATTTGAAAATCTGGTATGTCATAAATGTATAGATGTAGCAGTACTGTCTATCTGTATGTCATGTGTGTCATATGATGAATTGAAAATGGGGGACCCTGATGGAAACAAGACGAAAGTCTTTCTCAGGTCTGCATCCTCTTAACAATTGTATGTATTGAGCTGTACTGTACTGTACCCATTCTGCAATCTGTTAATAAACTTAATCAATCAAGGGTCTGCTATGACATCACTATTATGACAACACAATTCAGAATGTTCCAGAATGTATACTAGCCTGTACTAACCGGTCATAGTTACACATACACACAGAATAATAATGGCACACTTACCCATGGAGAAAGCAGAATGTTGCCCGGCAGACCACGACGTTATGGAATCTGTAAACTGTCCGTGAAGCTTTGCGAATGGTGTTACTCTCTTGGTGCTCTGTGTGACTTCAGAATCATTGATGCCTGTTTGTATAGCCGAGAGCAGACACATGTCCCTCTCTTTAGGCGTCAATGAGGCCATGTCCAGTCTGCTATTGTATATCAATTCTTCCGACAGTTTTGTTGTACACAACAACGCCTGCCGTTCGGAATTCTCTATCCGCTCTTTATAGCATTTGCAATCAAACGTTCTTATTTTTTTCAATTCTTCATTGGTGTCACTGTCTACGGTTACAACAGACATCATATCTGCGACATGTCTCATCGTTAATTCCGTTGAATAGCCCGGTGTGACGGTCCCGCTGTGAATAGAATCATCCTCTAAATCTGATTGATCCGCGCGCTCATCTTCCTCTTCAAAATCATCAGCGCGCTGCTGTATCGGATCGATAGCAGGCACTACTTCGTCATCCGAATCTTCTTCTTCATCTGAAGAGTCCGGTTTGGGCGGTGGTTCGGGGACACCTGGGTGAAAAAAGTCCATTAAGTACCCATTCATTAAATGCGATCCATCGATGGCTCTTCCCGCAGCAGATATTTTGTTGAGTTCAGCAGCGATCGTCTTTGCATCCATCTCTCAATCTCAACGCAAGACACATTAAAAGTGTCACCAGATGCCAACAGGTGTATGTATAGGTCTTGTGGGGGCGTTGCGTTGCGGGCTGGCTACCCCCCCAAGGTTTAGATTCGATTCAAATGCAAATTGTTATTACGCCCCCGTTCCACTGAAATCATGTCGTGAACAGCCTACTTTTAAACAAAGGTTGTTACTATTTTTAAATATTCTAACTGTTCGTTTTTATAGTATATTATGTGCTTATACATTCAATTTATAATAATATATAAAAAAAAAAAAAGACAAAACTAGACTAAAATGGTCGCTAACGCTGCCAGGTGACACATATGTGTGTGTGTGAATGTGAAAATGAGTGTGTGTGTGTGTGTGTGAATGTGAAAGAGTATGTGTGTGTGTGTGAAAGAGAGAACAAGATGTGATGTACAAGATTAAAGCAGAAAAGAACAAGATGTGATGTACTCGAAATGTCTATCTGTCCCTATCTGTCCCATACTTAAAGTTGTTTTAAGAACATCAGCCGGCCTGTCGCCCTAGCGTCTTTGAGCACTGCTAGTTGACCTATATTAAACTAGTCCACCCCATATACACATTTTCCACAACATTCCCCCATTTGGGGCTATCCCTAGTCCCACCCAAATCATATAACCAAGAAAATGTGAACGTCTAACTAAACGAGAAACCATATTTATATAATAAAAGTTTAAATGCCTAATCTAAACAAGAAACCTAGCCATATAATAAATTTAAATGTCAAAACAAGAGTAATAATAAAACATCAACAAAATACCCCAATTTATAATCCTAACCTGACAGACAAATCCCCCCAACCTCCACAGCTTACCAAATGAGCCACAGTTCCGGCCGGAAACCGCGACTCTCATCAGGGAAAGGAGAAGTTGACCGTCAGAACTAAACATAGAACATCCCTCCCCAAAAAATGACATTGTCTCTTCCATAACATTGAGTCCTAGTGTCCATCGCTCAGCCCCCCTTCCATGCCCACGCCATAGTCTCTTCACCGTATTGCCAAAAGTCACATTTTGCCAATACAGCAACCACCACGCCACACCTCCAGTCCCCGTAGAAACATGTCCCCATGCCGGGACGGGAGGCGCTGATCCCGACCTCACAACGTGTCCCCCCC
The DNA here is from genome assembly GCF_963971535.1 of Notolepis coatsorum. NCBI lineage: Eukaryota > Metazoa > Chordata > Actinopteri > Aulopiformes > Paralepididae > Notolepis > Notolepis coatsorum. The sequence goes on along the minus strand of NC_140169.1, from coordinate 39,522,657 downwards.
ATCTTCACACCTCCAGTCCTGTACAAACATGTCACGACATGCCAGGACGGGAGGTGCCCATCTTGCCCACTGCGTCAGCCCCCCCCTTTGTCCCTTCAGTCCCCAGAACCGATCCCCAGAACACATCTTCTCAATGCTTCCTCAGGCTCAGAACCGACACTCCGTACCATTCCATACCGATGCCCCTTCCCATTCCGGTTTGACCAGGACCATGAGCAAAATAAACCAAAATAATAAAAAATAAACCATCCACTCAGACCATCCCCCGTCACTCTTAAGGCGAGACACTGCAGGTGAATAGTCAAATATACTTTTTTTGTTGATTTTGAGATTTTGTTATATTTTGCTTCCTAAACATGTCTTCTATGAAACTAGTGACAATAAAACGTCAATAACACACATTTAGTTGTTTATTTTACATCATTTTGCCTTATTGCATCCATAAATGTGCACATATTTAATGGGGAAGTGCCTCATTTGCATATATAAACATAAATTTCAGAAAACTTGCAATATATTTTTTCTTAGTTTATATGTACATAACAAATTGGGAAAGTTTCATAGTGATATCTATTCAAATATTTTTTGCCTATTAGGGGGTACTACACTGTACTACACTGTTTGTAGCCAGTGTGTAGTTCTGTTCAGTTCAATAACATCATTATTATTATTATTCATTTATCAGATATGTGTTTAGGTTGTCTATTACTAATGGTTTGATTAGGTATTGTGTTTGTAAATATCTGTTTAAAAAAAAAAGTATGGCATTTTACAATACAGAACTTTGAAGGCGTTTTCCCAAAAATGAATTTTAAGAGTTTTTCCTCATACTCTGAGCCAGAAATCTCCACTTCAGTAGCACTCACATACACCAAACCTTCCAGTTCTATTCATATCTATGTTCTGAAGGTATTTACAGAAGGGTTTGTTGATATCGCATTCATACCCTGATTTATATCACATTTTATTCCTAAAAACATGGCGAAATATGGAATTTTACCATAAAAATTGACTGAATGGAGTATTTTCTGATTTATGGAGTGATAAAAAGAGATATCCAAAATCCCCTCTGTAATAACCGTTGGCTCTAATATGTCAACAAAATGAAACTATAATTTTGAAAATGGCTTTATCCAATGTTCAGATTTCTGTCCTGGAATTATATGCAAATTAGTGCATATTTAAGTAGATCATGCCTCATTTGCATATTTAAACATACAATTTCAGAAAACTTGTAATACAAAAAAGTATTGTCTTAATATAAGTAATCAACTGGGGAAGTTTCATTGTGATATCTATTAGTTAATTTTTTTACCCTATTCACCTGCAGTGTCTCCCCTTAAAGGAAAGAACCAAATACAAAATGTCTTCAAAAAAACCTTACATGTTTTTTTTTTTTTTTTTTTTTAAGTAAAAGGAATAAAACAAACAAAACTGAACCAAACAAAAAGAAAATGTCCCTTCCTCACCATACGCCTAGTCAAAGGAATAAAACAAACAAAACTGAACCAAACAAAAAGAAAATGTCCCTTCCTCACCATACGCCTAGTCAAAGGAATAAAACAAACAAAACTGAACCAACCAAAAAGAAAATGTCCCTTCCTCACCATACCCCTAATCCTCTATCCCCTCGTCTCCCTTTAAGGCAGCATAGAGCTGAGGGCATGGCCCGATTGGTGGCTCAATCTCTTTCTGCCCCACCATCAGCATTCGGCTCGTTACGTGTGAAGTTACCAGCCTACCCAAGAGAGGCATACCACAACAGAAAAGGAGAACCAATATCAACCCTGCCACCCCAATGGATATCCCCGTCTGCATCATTATGCTTCCCCACTGTCCCAATCTTTCAAACACCCCACTCCCCCACCATTCTTCATTCCGGCCAGAATTCTCCCTCAACTCCTCCCTCAAATCCTTCAGCTTAGCCATGGCCTCGGAGAACTTTCCCCCTGGCCCCACATTCGTTGGAATGAATGTGCAGCAGTACTGTCCAAACATGGAACAGACTCCCCCCTTCTCCGCCATTAACCAGTTCAGAGCCTGTCTATTCTGCCACGCCACCGTACTGGTCGCGTGCATCTGGTCCCCCATTGCATCCAACACCTCCTCGGTGTAGTTGAGATACCGCTGCTGATTGTAAAACAAATAGTTGATCCACCCTGTGTTCTTATTGACCGATATCCATGGCAGAATAGACTCAAACCCTGCCGCAATCTCATTCTTAGCCATGAACTCGGCTGGAATGCCCCTTGGCTGTCCTATGCTGTCCAGATACACCCTTGGGTCTGCCTTGTAGCTACGCTTTGTTCGAGAGATAGGAGACTCAGAAGGTCCTTCCGTCACTGATAATGGTAGGACCACCATTGGCATGACCGCCTGAACCCGAGCACATCTACCTGACCAATCTAAAGGAAGTGTATTCCTCAACCTCCTACCGCCGCCGAGCCAGTATTGGTCCGCCAGTGCTATATCCTGGATATGAAAAGGGCAAGCTACAGGCCGTGGGTTGGTATCCACTCCCTTCAACATGATCGCGTGTCCCCACTTTCCTTCTTTCGTGCAGTTAGTCGTGACGCTCCAGATAGTAGTGCACCGCCTCTCTGCCACCTCCCCCACGTCCCGGGTCCCCTCCTTCTGCAAGCACTCAAAATACTTGGTCAGCCATAGTTTGACACCTCTGGGTATTGGCAACCCCGTCTCTGCCCCCTGCGCCCATACATCCAATTTCCTACAACGTTCCCGCATAGTGACATCCTTGAAATCCGTGAGGTTTCCTGCCGCCTTAAAACGACTAGAGCCGAGAAACCCCAAACACTCTGCCTCGCACCAAGGGCGACTATTATGGGGCCCCTCCCATGACTCTGCATCCCTGTCACACTGAGCCCAACTGAACTTCGTGCCCTTCACCAGCAGCCTATCCGGACGTGCCTTGGAGCAGACATAACAATCCTCTATCTGATTCTGCGCGCTCGTGTACTGGACCCACTTAAACCACTCATTCCCTAAAGCCGCCCTATACATAGGGTCAGCCTCCGGGTCTTCCTCATCATAGTCATAGTCGCCCCCATCTTGTTCCCCGGGAGGAAGCAAACCCCTCAACCTGGCCCGGAGTGAGCCCACTAAGTCCCTCAACGTTCCGGCCCCCACCTCTTCCGACTCAGTGTCCTTGACCTCCCTTTTTCCCCTCACCCCTGTCCCCTGTGATTGGTTCGGGACAGGCTCAACCCTCCTTTCTACCCCCGCCGCAGTTGCGTCGTAGAACATGTTACACCCTTTCTCTTCAAACCTTCCTCTAGCCAAGGGCATACCATTGGGCCAATACGTCAGTGCCTTGAACTTTGGCATCCACACTCGGATGGGTCTATCTATCGCACAGGAATCATCAAAACAACCCACGGGCAGGACAAACCCAACCTCGCTTTGCCCCCCAGGAGGCTGACATTCGGGCACCTGAATAGTCGCATGTATACCCCACTCCCCGTTGGTGAACGTAGATGGAGCATACCCTCCCCTCCTTCTACGTCGAAGAATAGCGATGCCTGGAAAGTACAAATGTTGCTAGTTGGCTGGGGCGGGAGCGCACTCACTATGGCTGCGAGAACACAATCCTCTAAGCCGTAGGACCATCCTGCATCCTGAGCGACGTATGGTACATATGCTGACGGTATGTGATACAGCCTCTGCTCCTGATGATCGTTAACCTTCCTCCATACCCCCCCTTCTTCCTGTCTCAACTCGGAAGATACTAGACCATAGCCCGAGGCGCCATACGTTGACATCCACGCGCCCTCGTCGCACAAAGGGGAACATACACCTCTCCTGCATGCCAAACCGAAACTCACAACTGGGTAATCCCCGCTCCGCAGCATGCAAGGGCCCCTCGTCGCCTTGGCCCTGGCCATAAAGTCCTGACTGTCTTCTGGCGTAACCTCCCATGTCGTCATTCCCTCAGTTGCAACTATCTTCACCCCCATTGTCCATGTCAACAACGCCCCGGTGTATACATTCTTGGCCAGGAGCCATACTGCTATAGCACAGAGCTCTTTCCCCACCACTAGGGGGTCCTGTACCATGCCAACTGGAGGATCAGGCCTCCGCCACTCCGCTGAAACTGGGACCGCCCATTTATCCAACTGTATTGCGCAAATGGAGACGTCAGCTCTCCCGTCCACGTCTACTACCTCCGTCAATGTAGCGTTGGCATATGCACGCACTATATGCCTCTCAGGACGGTCTATGCGCACCGTGCATTCAGCGGCCCAACATGAAACGGATCTTAAGTAGTATTTAGAGGCAGATGGTAGCGAGCAGAACTTTGTTGCCTCTTTTAGCGTCGCCGTCCACCGTCCCACCTCTAAACTCAATCTCATTCTGTTACGCTCTGCACTCCAATGGATACTGCTGAGGGCGTATTGCTGACACCAACATTGACACCGCACATTTCACAACCCGATCCTCGTTAGTATAGTGGTAAGTATCCCCGCCTGTAACGGGGGAATGGTCAAAATCAAAAACATGCCCTTGCGGTCCTCCGGGAAACACCCCTTTTGGTTGTAGTCTTATCTTCTCCCCCCCTTCCTCGATGGGGGGCAGAGGGGGCGCCTGATTCTGAGCCTGGTCATGAAAGCCTGCCGGTACTTGAGCCTGAGCGGGACCCCGTGGGACTCTTACCCACTCAAACCCGTCATCCTCAAGGACGGGTCGACCGTGACGGTTCTCAATGACGTCGTTGCCCCCGGCCGACCGTCCGCACACTGCTGCCAACATCTGCGGGAGCATCAGCAGGCACTGCACCTTCCAGTTGCCATCTCGGGCCCTCCATGTCGGGTTCTGCATAACTGCGATCGATTGTATCCCCCAAGAGGTCGCCGCTGGCCTTTATGCAGTGATTGAAGTGGAACCAGGTCGCTGATCCTTTGACTTGGACTGCCGTCCCAGTTGATCGGATCACCTCGTACGGGCCCTCTCTCCGGGGTGATGACCACTTTCTCTTGTGGACCTTTACGAAGACCAAGTCCCCAGGGATCAGCCTCGGTTTGGTGGCTTCCTTCTCCGCCTCCTTCACCCCCCTTTTCTCCTTTCTCTGCTCCTGTCGAAACACAGCTTCATGTATTTTAGTCACTTGCTGAAGATATTTTTTCAGATCTTGCTCAAAAATATCTAATGCCGGGCCCCTAGCCAGGTGTCTAAATGGCGGTGCTGGCATGCTGCGGCCTGTAAGCATTTCATGCGGTGTTAGCTGTGTTTGGCGGTTTACGCTGCTTCTAATAGCCATCAGAGCAAGCGGCAAAGCATCAATCCAGTTAAGCTTAGTTTGCATACAGATTTTCAACAGTTTGTTTTTAATGACCAGATTGGCCCTTTCCACCTTTCCCTGCGACCCGGGACTATAGACACAGGAAAGGCGCTGTCTTATACCTAATTTCTGCATCAGCCCTTTAACCACCTTGTCGATGAACTCGCGGCCATTATCGCTTTGTAATATCGTGGGAATTCCAAATCTCGGAACGACCTCGCGACACAGGAACTTGATCACTGTGTCCGCGTTCTTGTGTTTAGATGGAATGGCCTCAATCCAGCGACTAAAGCAGTCCTCTACTACCAGGAGGTATCGTTTGCCCTGCACTGGCGTTATCATATCCGTGTAGTCCATAATCAGGTGTCTGAATGGTCCCTCAGGGAGGGGTGTGTAAGCCGCCACTGTCGGTACTCCTTTGCGCACATTGCCCTGTAAGCATGTTAAACACCTGGCTAGTGTAACGTCAATTTGTGCCTGGAGCTTTGGTGACCAAAATCCCATTTTCGTGATTCGTCTCAGGGTCTCTGCTCTTGCACAGTGATCAACACCATGAGCCTCAGGTATCACCAAGGACAGAAGATCGATGGAGGCGACTATCAAACCGTTATGACTCCTCCACAGACCATCTGCCCCCCTTACAGCCCCCCTCTCCGTCCACGACTGTTTCTCGGCCTGCGTGGCTGAGTCCTGAAGATCACTCAAATTATCCTCAGTTACCTCAGTCGTCAGTTCGGCCGCAAACATCAGAACAGCCGTGGACGGCACCGCAGCCGCCGCCTTTGCGGCCTCGTCCGCCGCGTTGTTTCCCGTCGTCACAAAGGACAGGTCTTTTCTGTGTGCCTGGCACTTTACGATAGCAATGCTTTTGGGCAACTTTACAGCCTGAATAAGCGCCACAACCTGCTTGTGGTGAAGGATCGGTGAGCCGTCCGATTTCTTAAAGCCTCTTGCCTTCCAAATGGCCGCGAATAGGTGGCATACGCCATGCGCATAAGCAGAGTCTGTAAAGATGTTAACCGTGCGATCTTTAGCTATTATGCATGCTTCTGTTAGTGCTATTAGTTCTGCAAGCTGGGCCGAACATGGTTGCATGCATTGTCCGGCCTTTCTTGTTAGTGTTTCTCCGGTAGGTTTGCACTGTACGACGGCGTATCCTGACCTTAAATCTTCCCCCTCCCGATAGCAGGACCCATCCACAAAAAGTGAGAGTTCTGCTATCGCGAGCGGGTCGACTCCCAAATCAGGACGGAGTTTCACGAAAGCCTGTACCTCCACCTCGCACTCATGCGGTTGACCCTCGCTCAGGAGTGGTACCAGATCCGCCGGGTTACTGCCGTGGCATGTTTTTATCGTAACGTCCGAGTACTGCAGGAGCCTCATGTAAGCCTGTTGTCGTTGGCTGGTCAGAACAAATTTGCCTCTTTCAATCAAGTTTGCCAATTTGTGATGTGTCCAAATGCAAATGTCATATCCCATTGTCACGGCCGTTGCTTTCTCATACATCAAATGTGCTGCGGCCAGGGCCTGATAACAAGGTGGCAGACCCTGCTCTACCGGCGAAAGAGCTCTAGAGTAATATGCTATCGGTTGTTTTTTCCCACTCCCCCCCTGTGTTTGAGTCAGGACAGCTGTCGCATGCTGCGCTCTATGTGAGACGAATAGGTGGAAACACTTCTCATAATCCGGCAGCGCCAGGGCAGGGGCCTGTAACAACAGACGCTTAATGTTTATGAACGCGTTCTCCCCCTCCTCGGTCCATGTCAAGGGAGCGCGAAGCTTGTCTGTACCTCTTTTATCATCATCCTCAACGGCGCTGTCGCTATCGTATAGTCCTCCACCCACTCAGAGCTGTACCCAGTCATCCCTAAAAACGTCATCATTTGTCGGACCGTCAATGGCCTAGGTGCCTTGGATACAGCTTCGAGCTGCGTGGGTGAGATGTTTTTTATGCCCTTTTGAATGACGCGAGACAAGTACTCAACTTTTGGCTGGCAGTACTGCAGTTTTGAACGGGATGCCTTGTGGCCTCCCATGGCCAATCCTCTCAAAACTTTGATGGAGTCCTCATGGCACTGCTGACGTGTATCCGAGCAGATTAGAATGTCATCTGCATACAGTAAGACCGTGCTGAGTAGTGTGTCGCACACTCCTTGCAGGTCTTCCTTGAGCGCCTTCGAGAAATAATGTGGCGAGTGCGCGAACCCTTGTGGCAGCCGGGTGTAAGAGTATTGTTTCCCCCTGTGGGTAAAAGCAAACAGATACTGAGACACTTTTTCCAATGGAACACTGAAGAATGCCTGCGTGAGATCAATGACCGTATAGTACTGCGAGCTACTCAGGATGTTTGTTAGGAGTGTGTGTGGATTAGCGACTTCCGCCTCTGGTCCAGACACCACGTCGTTCACCGCCCTCAAATCGTGTACCAGTCTGTACCTAGCCCTGTCCGCCTTTAGCACTGGGTGGATAGGTGTATTACATCTGGATTCGAAAGGGACGAGCACTCCTGCCTTTAACAGTCCCTCAATCTGATGTGATATAGCTTCCTCCGACTCTGGCTTCATTGTATATTGTCTGATAAAGGGTGGTCTACAACCCTTTTTTAACCTGACCTTCACTGGCTGTGCCGACAATATTAGACCCACATCTGTGTCGTGTTTTGACCACAACTGGTCTGGGGTGCGCGCCAACATGTCCTGTTCCAGCAAAGCGTCCGCCTCCGGAATAACGCAAGGGTCTCCTGGTAATCTGATTACTTGCGGTTTTGCCAAAACCGAAAAGGAAATCATTATTTTTATGAAACTCCCATCTGCGCTGTTCCAAATTAGCGGAGATTCCGTGGAGACCCACCTTTGAGTCTCGGATTCCTGTATCATTGAACCTAGATGTTCGGATTCGTAACCAGGATTTATTCTCAGAGTGATGTGTGGGGCGGCGTCTCTTAGTCTATGTTGTTCCCGTAGATACTTACTTGTGTTAACCCTCAACGCCGCGCCCTGTCTCCCTACAATTACCGTAGATGAGTTAATCTGCACCTGCTCGGGCTGTCCCTGCAACCATGCCTTGTTCCTAATTAGGTCACTCTCCGTCAAATACTGTAGTGTGCAATGTGCCTCCATGTTTGTTTGTCTAGACTGAGGCAGTTGGGCCTTCAGAAATGGCTCCCAGGGGTCACAGACCCTTTGCAGCTCTGCATCTATATTGCCCAGCCAGAACACAGTGGCCTCTTTCTCCCCTGTCCCTTGTAACATCATTTGGTACACGTCTTGTTCAATTTGAATCCCCTCAGGCGTACATAGGATTTTACAGCCTAGTTTACACATTGCATCTCGTCCCAAGATATTGCGTGGGGTGCTGTCCGAAATTAATACAGGTATTGTTATGGTCTTGTTGTTAAACGGCATAGAGATTGGATCTGACGTGGGTATTAGTTGTGTTTTTCCCGAGAATCCGACCGTCCGAAAATACTGTCCAGACTGGGGTAAGTGAGCGGCGTATTTTTGCTTTATGCAGGAAAAACCTGCTCCAGTGTCTGCCATCATCTCTGTTAATTTGCCCTCCACTAGGACCTGCAGAATAGGTTCTTGCTCAGCTCCCTTGGAAACCACAATCATTTGATTTCCCCCCGTCGCATTCTCTGGGCACCCCTAGTAATTACCCCCCTGGTTTCGGGGCCCTCTTGTCTCCCCCTGGTTGTAGGGCCCTTGTGACTCCCCCTGGCGCACGGGTCTTCCATACTCCGAGCCGGGACGGTATGGTTGCCCACATCTCATTTCCCTGTGTCCCTGCATGCCGCAGTTCCAACAGTGGAAACGGGAAAACTGTTGTTCGTTCCCCGGTCCCTGTGTAATCCGTGGGCCTGATTGCCCATTCCCTGCCTGCCGCCTGGGCGCCTGGTTCTGTGAACTATAGCCATAGCTTCTCACTACCTGAGGTGCAGGCGGGGGTCCCTGGTCCTGCATGGGTGGAGAGGTAGCAGATGACACCATTACTGCCTGCAGCCTCCTTTGGGGCTGCAGTTGTTGCTGAGTTAACTTCCTTGTGTCATTTCTATCCTGATCCCTGACTTTCTGCTCCTGAGCCCTTTGCTTCTCCACACTATGTGTCACATTTGCACAGAACAAAGGATAAGTCATGTCCATTAACCCCACCACGTCTTCCAGTCTATTCTTAACCACCTCTGGAAGCCCTCTCATCACACTTTCTCTAAACATCGCTCTCTGCAACGGGTCAATTTCTGGGTTGTGTCCTAGCTCACCTCTCCACTCCTTCAGTACTTTGTTCACATAGGCGCCAGGCCCTTCCGTCTCCATTATGGGGTTGCCTGCCAGTTTTGCCGGATTAATACGTGATGGATATTGATTCCTGAGTTTGTACCACAACGCCGCTCTATGCGCGTTGAATATGTCTCCATCATGGGCCTGCGTGTCGCATGCCACTCGCATCGATGTATCACCCATGATGTCCCGGCAGGCACCAACTCCTAGCAACCGCGTCAACAGGGCTTTGACGTCACCCACTGCTAGCAGAAAAGGTGACGTATTTTCCTCAAACTGCATGATCCACCTGGAGGCTCCTTCTGTAAGGTCCGGTAGTCTTGCTATTAAGCCATCGATGTCTAGAGGTGACCATGGCATGTGAAAGATATCGTTCCCCTTTATTAGCAGGGGAAACTGGCCTGTGCTTGTCACACTTCCCAGGAATGCCGGGGCGAAAGTCAGGGTTCCTGTAATGTTTCCTTTCTCCTGTCCTGGTTTCGTGTCATTCTCATCTTCCTCCTCAGTCAACAGTTTACTGTGGCCACACGCTCCGTGTTTCTCTGATGTCTGCTGGGCCACATTTAGACGGGCCTCTTCCTCTTTCTTCCTCCCGACTCCCTCCCTCTGCCTGCCCAGGTTCTCTACCTCCTCTTCCTCTGCATTATACAACTTCCGACGTGCTGTCTCGTTATATGCCGCCAGGACTTTCGGATAGAGATCCTGCGGGGTCAGTTTGGGGGGGGTATCTCGCCTAAGGGAGGTCTCTGATCTAGCGGGGGTCTCTGACCTAGCGGAGGTCTCTAATTCCGCCTCCTCATATTCTCCTCTTATTGTCACAGTGCCCACCGGCAATTGCGTGACATAAGGTGGGGATGTTGGTTTCCCTATATCCGTCTCTCTCTGATTTAGCGCTAAAGCCTCCTGCCTGTATGCTCTCCCCTTCTGGGTGTAGAGCTTCATTACCCCCAACTCTTCTGTCCTCTTACTCAACCTCTTTTTGCTGTTGTCGCCTGCCTTGTGGTTACGAATCATTACATTCATCTCTTCGCATAGGCAGAGATCAAAAGTACCTCCGGAAGGCCATTTTGTGTCCCCGGCCTTTGTGCGCCTCTGCCAACGGACACCTACCTTGAGAATTAGGAGCGGGTTCCGGTCTATCAGTATGTCTTCTGCTGTATGCATCTTGATTGAATTTAGGACAGGTGAGGCACTAGTGAAAACAAACCGTTATGCCAAGTGTGTAGTTGTTCGTGTTTACTAACTTTGTATATGTCTTGTGTGTTTATTGCGTTGTTTAGTGTGTGTGTGTGCTTATTGTGTGTGTGTGTGTGTAATGAGTGTGTGTGTGAGTGAGTGAAAGAGTATGTGTGTGTGAGTGAAAAAGTATGTGTGTGTGAGTGAAAAAGAGAATGAGTGTGTGTATGTGTGTGAGAGAGATGTGTGTGTGTGTGAGTGTGAAAGAGTATGTGTGAGCCGTCCGATTTCTTAAAGCCTCTTGCCTTCCAAATGGCCGCGAATAGGTGGCATACGCCATGCGCATAAGCAGAGTCTGTAAAGATGTTAACCGTGCGATCTTTAGCTATTATGCATGCTTCTGTTAGTGCTATTAGTTCTGCAAGCTGGGCCGAACATGGTTGCATGCATTGTCCGGCCTTTCTTGTTAGTGTTTCTCCGGTAGGTTTGCACTGTACGACGGCGTATCCTGACCTTAAATCTTCCCCCTCCCGATAGCAGGACCCATCCACAAAAAGTGAGAGTTCTGCTATCGCGAGCGGGTCGACTCCCAAATCAGGACGGAGTTTCACGAAAGCCTGTACCTCCACCTCGCACTCATGCGGTTGACCCTCGCTCAGGAGTGGTACCAGATCCGCCGGGTTACTGCCGTGGCATGTTTTTATCGTAACGTCCGAGTACTGCAGGAGCCTCATGTAAGCCTGTTGCCGTTGGCTGGTCAGAACAAATTTGCCTCTTTCAATCAAGTTTGCCAATTTGTGATGTGTCCAAATGCAAATGTCATATCCCATTGTCACGGCCGTTGCTTTCTCATACATCAAATGTGCTGCGGCCAGGGCCTGATAACAAGGTGGCAGACCCTGCTCTACCGGCGAAAGAGCTCTAGAGTAATATGCTATCGGTTGTTTTTTCCCACTCCCCCCCTGTGTTTGAGTCAGGACAGCTGTCGCATGCTGCGCTCTATGTGAGACGAATAGGTGGAAACACTTCTCATAATCCGGCAGCGCCAGGGCAGGGGCCTGTAACAACAGACGCTTAATGTTTATGAACGCGTTCTCCCCCTCCTCGGTCCATGTCAAGGGAGCGCGAAGCTTGTCTGTACCTCTTTTATCATCATCCTCAACGGCGCTGTCGCTATCGTATAGTCCTCCACCCACTCAGAGCTGTACCCAGTCATCCCTAAAAACGTCATCATTTGTCGGACCGTCAATGGCCTAGGTGCCTTGGATACAGCTTCGAGCTGCGTGGGTGAGATGTTTTTTATGCCCTTTTGAATGACGCGAGACAAGTACTCAACTTTTGGCTGGCAGTACTGCAGTTTTGAACGGGATGCCTTGTGGCCTCCCATGGCCAATCCTCTCAAAACTTTGATGGAGTCCTCATGGCACTGCTGACGTGTATCCGAGCAGATTAGAATGTCATCTGCATACAGTAAGACCGTGCTGAGTAGTGTGTCGCACACTCCTTGCAGGTCTTCCTTGAGCGCCTTCGAGAAATAATGTGGCGAGTGCGCGAACCCTTGTGGCAGCCGGGTGTAAGAGTATTGTTTCCCCCTGTGGGTAAAAGCAAACAGATACTGAGACACTTTTTCCAATGGAACACTGAAGAATGCCTGCGTGAGATCAATGACCGTATAGTACTGCGAGCTACTCAGGATGTTTGTTAGGAGTGTGTGTGGATTAGCGACTTCCGCCTCTGGTCCAGACACCACGTCGTTCACCGCCCTCAAATCGTGTACCAGTCTGTACCTAGCCCTGTCCGCCTTTAGCACTGGGTGGATAGGTGTATTACATCTGGATTCGAAAGGGACGAGCACTCCTGCCTTTAACAGTCCCTCAATCTGATGTGATATAGCTTCCTCCGACTCTGGCTTCATTGTATATTGTCTGATAAAGGGTGGTCTACAACCCTTTTTTAACCTGACCTTCACTGGCTGTGCCGACAATATTAGACCCACATCTGTGTCGTGTTTTGACCACAACTGGTCTGGGGTGCGCGCCAACATGTCCTGTTCCAGCAAAGCGTCCGCCTCCGGAATAACGCAAGGGTCTCCTGGTAATCTGATTACTTGCGGTTTTGCCAAAACCGAAAAGGAAATCATTATTTTTATGAAACTCCCATCTGCGCTGTTCCAAATTAGCGGAGATTCCGTGGAGACCCACCTTTGAGTCTCGGATTCCTGTATCATTGAACCTAGATGTTCGGATTCGTAACCAGGATTTATTCTCAGAGTGATGTGTGGGGCGGCGTCTCTTAGTCTATGTTGTTCCCGTAGATACTTACTTGTGTTAACCCTCAACGCCGCGCCCTGTCTCCCTACAATTACCGTAGATGAGTTAATCTGCACCTGCTCGGGCTGTCCCTGCAACCATGCCTTGTTCCTAATTAGGTCACTCTCCGTCAAATACTGTAGTGTGCAATGTGCCTCCATGTTTGTTTGTCTAGACTGAGGCAGTTGGGCCTTCAGAAATGGCTCCCAGGGGTCACAGACCCTTTGCAGCTCTGCATCTATATTGCCCAGCCAGAACACAGTGGCCTCTTTCTCCCCTGTCCCTTGTAACATCATTTGGTACACGTCTTGTTCAATTTGAATCCCCTCAGGCATACATAGGATTTTACAGCCTAGTTTACACATTGCATCTCGTCCCAAGATATTGCGTGGGGTGCTGTCCGAAATTAATACAGGTATTGTTATGGTCTTGTTGTTAAACGGCATAGAGATTGGATCTGACGTGGGTATTAGTTGTGTTTTTCCCGAGAATCCGACCGTCCGAAAATACTGTCCAGACTGGGGTAAGTGAGCGGCGTATTTTTGCTTTATGCAGGAAAAACCTGCTCCAGTGTCTGCCATCATCTCTGTTAATTTGCCCTCCACTAGGACCTGCAGAATAGGTTCTTGCTCAGCTCCCTTGGAAACCACAATCATTTGATTTCCCCCCGTCGCATTCTCTGGGCACCCCTAGTAATTACCCCCCTGGTTTCGGGGCCCTCTTGTCTCCCCCTGGTTGTAGGGCCCTTGTGACTCCCCCTGGCGCACGGGTCTTCCATACTCCGAGCCGGGACGGTATGGTTGCCCACATCTCATTTCCCTGTGTCCCTGCATGCCGCAGTTCCAACAGTGGAAACGGGAAAACTGTTGTTCGTTCCCCGGTCCCTGTGTAATCCGTGGGCCTGATTGCCCATTCCCTGCCTGCCGCCTGGGCGCCTGGTTCTGTGAACTATAGCCATAGCTTCTCACTACCTGAGGTGCAGGCGGGGGTCCCTGGTCCTGCATGGGTGGAGAGGTAGCAGATGACACCATTACTGCCTGCAGCCTCCTTTGGGGCTGCAGTTGTTGCTGAGTTAACTTCCTTGTGTCATTTCTATCCTGATCCCTGACTTTCTGCTCCTGAGCCCTTTGCTTCTCCACACTATGTGTCACATTTGCACAGAACAAAGGATAAGTCATGTCCATTAACCCCACCACGTCTTCCAGTCTATTCTTAACCACCTCTGGAAGCCCTCTCATCACACTTTCTCTAAACATCGCTCTCTGCAACGGGTCAATTTCTGGGTTGTGTCCTAGCTCACCTCTCCACTCCTTCAGTACTTTGTTCACATAGGCGCCAGGCCCTTCCGTCTCCATTATGGGGTTGCCTGCCAGTTTTGCCGGATTAATACGTGATGGATATTGATTCCTGAGTTTGTACCACAACGCCGCTCTATGCGCGTTGAATATGTCTCCATCATGGGCCTGCGTGTCGCATGCCACTCGCATCGATGTATCACCCATGATGTCCCGGCAGGCACCAACTCCTAGCAACCGCGTCAACAGGGCTTTGACGTCACCCACTGCTAGCAGAAAAGGTGACGTATTTTCCTCAAACTGCATGATCCACCTGGAGGCTCCTTCTGTAAGGTCCGGTAGTCTTGCTATTAAGCCATCGATGTCTAGAGGTGACCATGGCATGTGAAAGATATCGTTCCCCTTTATTAGCAGGGGAAACTGGCCTGTGCTTGTCACACTTCCCAGGAATGCCGGGGCGAAAGTCAGGGTTCCTGTAATGTTTCCTTTCTCCTGTCCTGGTTTCGTGTCATTCTCATCTTCCTCCTCAGTCAACAGTTTACTGTGGCCACACGCTCCGTGTTTCTCTGATGTCTGCTGGGCCACATTTAGACGGGCCTCTTCCTCTTTCTTCCTCCCGACTCCCTCCCTCTGCCTGCCCAGGTTCTCTACCTCCTCTTCCTCTGCATTATACAACTTCCGACGTGCTGTCTCGTTATATGCCGCCAGGACTTTCGGATAGAGATCCTGCGGGGTCAGTTTGGGGGGGGTATCTCGCCTAAGGGAGGTCTCTGATCTAGCGGGGGTCTCTGACCTAGCGGAGGTCTCTAATTCCGCCTCCTCATATTCTCCTCTTATTGTCACAGTGCCCACCGGCAATTGCGTGACATAAGGTGGGGATGTTGGTTTCCCTATATCCGTCTCTCTCTGATTTAGCGCTAAAGCCTCCTGCCTGTATGCTCTCCCCTTCTGGGTGTAGAGCTTCATTACCCCCAACTCTTCTGTCCTCTTACTCAACCTCTTTTTGCTGTTGTCGCCTGCCTTGTGGTTACGAATCATTACATTCATCTCTTCGCATAGGCAGAGATCAAAAGTACCTCCGGAAGGCCATTTTGTGTCCCCGGCCTTTGTGCGCCTCTGCCAACGGACACCTACCTTGAGAATTAGGAGCGGGTTCCGGTCTATCAGTATGTCTTCTGCTGTATGCATCTTGATTGAATTTAGGACAGGTGAGGCACTAGTGAAAACAAACCGTTATGCCAAGTGTGTAGTTGTTCGTGTTTACTAACTTTGTATATGTCTTGTGTGTTTATTGCGTTGTTTAGTGTGTGTGTGTGCTTATTGTGTGTGTGTGTGTGTAATGAGTGTGTGTGTGAGTGAGTGAAAGAGTATGTGTGTGTGAGTGAAAAAGTATGTGTGTGTGAGTGAAAAAGAGAATGAGTGTGTGTATGTGTGTGAGAGAGATGTGTGTGTGTGTGAGTGTGAAAGAGTATGTGTGTGTGTGTGAATGTGAAAGAGTGTGTGTGTGTGTGTGAAAGAGAGAATGAGTGTGTGTGTGTGTGAGTGAAAAAGAGAATGAGTGTGTGTGTGTGTGTGAGAGAAATGTGTGTGTGTGTGAATGTGAGAGAGTATGTGTGTGTGTGTGAAAAGGAGAATGAGTGTGTGTGTGTGTGTGAGAGAGATGTGTGTGTGTGTGAAAGAGAGAATGAATGTGTGTGTGTGTGGGAGAGAGAATGTGTGTGTGAGTGAAAGAGAGAATGAGTGTGTGTGTGTGTGTGAGAGAGATGTGTGTGTGTGTGAAAGAGAGAATGAATGTGTGCGTGTGTGGGAGAGAGAATGTGTGTGTGTGTGTGAGAGAGTGTGTCACGGCCAAGTGAATATTCTGATTATTATTCAGAATATCTTTTTAAAATACATTTCCGTCACACAATACAGAGGTAATACGCTCAACTTAATATACATGACTGATTTAGAGTATTGAGTTTAACTGCAGCTGGTTATTGTGTATGTGTGTGTGTTCACCACCAGGGGTCAGCAAACCCGAGAGAGAGAGAGAGAGAGAGAGAGAGAGAGAGAGAGAGAGAGAGAGAGAGAGAGAGAGAGAGAGAGAGAGAGAGAGAGAGAATAAAAAAACTTTATTCTTTACTAAAAACACTCAAGATGCAACATAAACTTTCAACATTAAAATACTCTACAACCCAAACAACAAAAACAAAACAAAAAAAAAAAAAAAAAAAAAAAAAAAAATCACAACAAACAAATCAATTAGGGACAACACTGCTTAAACTGAACCAAATTGTCACTTAGAACTTTTCCCCCATATGGAGGGGGGGAAAAAAACTCTACACGATCCAAAAGTCTGGGTGTATCAACGAGAGACACACCGGAGAGGCACTGTAGCGTCTCTGTCTTCACCTTTCCCCTTTTGTTACAACACAACAGGCCTTTGTGCGTGTCTGACAGACTCCAGTCACCACCCATCTCGTGGATAAAACGGGCCGCTTCGACAGCCGACCCTCCTCCTTCATCCTTATCACGTAAGCTCCATTTCAAGTTTGAAGTCGTCCCACCGTCCACCCGTCTTATATCATATGGCCTCAATGATGTCAGGGGCCGAAACCAGAGCAGGGGGACCGAGATGCCCTCTGGACCGACATCCTCAGTAGACATTTTGTAACCCTCGCCTCCCCGTCCGAGGCCGCCTTTTCCTTCCCGGTCCAGATGCCGCTCCAACCTCACCTCCCACACCCCCGTGCGGAGACTGGCAGCCCCCAGTGACTTCCCATCTTCCATCACCCTCCGAGGCTGAGCCAGTAAAATGTTCACACAGTTCCACAAATGCATACGAGTACATGAGATGATCAACCAAAGTCTCAGCCTCCAGGCCTCAGCATCAGGACACCATGAAACGTCCAGTCCTAAGTGACAACACACCAGTCCCGTCAATAAAAAAACTCTCATTTCAGAAATAAAAAATAAAAATAAAACAAAACAAAAACTACACCTATTCCACTCCAGCCCCCTCCACACTGGGGCCCTGTATTACCTTCTGTACAATCTTCCTCATCCTGTATATATCTGTGTCAACAAAACGACCTTCTCCTTTAAACCTCATATGTTCCTTTGCTGCTGCAACAAACAACATTTTATCTGGAAAAAAATCTTTCACCTCCACACTCTTCCTGTTCTTTGTCAACTTTAAAAACAGTTTCATTGCCTCCATTGAATAGGAATAACCATCTTCCACATATTCATCATCACTTTCCACAAAGTCTGCCCATAAACGCCCCTGCGTACTCTGCGTACTGCTAAGTTCCTCCGTCACATCTGCCTTCTTAGCTTGAGAGCTCGACACCCCAAACACCTCAACCTTCTCCTTCTGCCTAGCAACCCCCACCCCGCCGTCCCCCTCCCCCATGTCAATATCCTCTACTTCCTCCACCCCGACCCCCTCAACATCTGCAGCTACCCCAGGTACACTCCCCACATCTGTAACCCTTCCCGCCACGACCCCCCCCCCCCTCATCCTCATCCCCTTCTCCAGTCCCTTGTGTCTCAACAGATCCACCCTCCACCTCCGTAATCCTTCCTGCCACGACCCCCCCCCCCCCCCTCATTTCCATCCCCAGCAACTGTCCTCATTACATCAACAGGTTGCTTCGTACCTGCTACACCGGTTCTGTGACCCTGCAGCTGGATACCATCCGCTGTGCTACTGACGGTCTGCACAAGGACACTATTTACATTGCTGGCGGTCTGCAGCGGGACTCTGTTGTCGTCACTGCTCGCTGCTTTGCGCTGCAACACTCTGCCCTCCTCTGTACCACTACTTGCGCTGAGCCCAGCCCCGCGCTCGTCTCGGGGCTGAGGCGGAGTTCGCCTTGCCCCTCTCCCCTCACTCTCTACACCTGCACTACGCGCAGCTTCAACTGAGATCACCGTCCCCGTTGCGCTATGCGCATCCGTGACTGGGATCACCGTCCCCGCTGCACTGCGCGCAGGCTGAGACCGTGCGCCTCTCCCCTCTTCCCTCACACAATCTCGAATTAAATGACCCTCTTCCCCGCAACGGAAACACCTTGAGCTTCCAGAGTTCACAAAAACAACGTAATCAAAATCATCGACTCTTAATTTCAAAACCAAATCAATCTCCTCTCTGTTGTTCTCGAGAATCATTAAAACCTGGCGTCTATGTGACACAACATGTTTTAACAACGGAGATTTGCATCCAGATGACAGTTTTCTTATCGGGGAAATTATCTTCCCATACCTTGCAAGTTGAGTTATCAGTACTTCGTCACTTATGAACGGCGGGATGTTATTTATATTAACCCTTCTGCCCGGTGTGGATAGATGCTCCACTGTAATAAACACATCCTCGATATTGATCCCCGATTCAACAACCGAATGCACCTTCTCAAGGCAATCTAGAAAAATGACAACACTACCGCTCATCTTCGCGGCTGATTTCACACTTTTATGTCCAACGACTTTACCTATTGCCAAGCTGCAATCCTCTACGGACACATTAGAAGCATTAATCTTTATACCATGCTTCCTGCTCATTTTGGCAAACTCCATACTGGCGTCTGACGTCAGCCAGCAAACGCGCCTGGCCGACGCGACTGCCAAACAAACAATACACTCCGAGAGAGAAAGAGAGAGAGAGAGAGAGAGAGAGAGAGAGAGAGAGAGAGAGAGAGAGAGAGAGAGAGAGAGAGAGAGAGAGAGAGAGAGAGAGAGAGCTCTCTTGGCACAACGCCCAGACTTAAAGCAGGGGTAAAAGCAGCTGCTTTTTTCCAGCCCTGTTCTTTTTAAGAACAGATTACCTTTGTCGTCTTCAAGTTCGACTTTGTCGTTGCGGTCAATCAGGTTTTTGTCAAACAGAGGGGAAGAGGGATAGTAAGTTGTTTATTTCACATGTATTTAACGTTTTACAGACAGTCCATGCTGACTAGTGTCACGTTTTAGACTCGAACGTGAAAAATGTGAAAGATACTTAAATATAGCTAGATTGTTACAACCGGCCGGTCGAGTATATAAAGGAAAGGAGAAAACAGTCCAGTCCTTTCTGGGTCCTTCAAAGTATTTATACAAGGTAAATATAGCTACTCTCTCAAACAAACAAACGCTGCCCTCCTTTTTCAAGGCCTAACAACAAAACAAACTGTTTCTTAGAGTCTCGTCGGCCAAACAGGTCATAATGATGTCTGCAGGTCACATGACAATAGGTGATCTACTAACATGCAAGTACTGAACAGGTCAAAAATAGACTGAATGCCAAATGACGGTAGGTCTGAAAAACGTAGGTAGATTCTCCCGACTCACAGTCTCGCGTTCCCGCCTCTTGCAAGGAAAACAACCCTTATATTATAGACCAACAAAAATGGAATTAACCCCTTAGAACACTGCCTTCCTTCACCGGCCCGTTTGTTTTTCATTCCCTGTAGATAAAACCCATCTTGGTTTTTCTAGTCAAGGGTGTGCGTGTGTTTTGAGGGTCCTATGTGTAAGTGTGTGTGTGGCGTGTACTGGTATATGCTTGTGTGAGAGGGACGGAACCATGCAATATAGATATAAGAAGGGAAGTGGGGAGTTGGCCACAATGCCACAATGCTACAGCCAGGACACAGTTAACCTGGTTCTACTAACAGCCAGGACACAGTTAACCTGGTTCTACTACAGCCAGGACACAGTTAACCTGGTTCTACAACAGCCAGGACACAGTTAACCTGGTTCTACTACAGCCAGGACACAGTTAACCTGGTTCTACAATGCTACAGCCAGGACACAGTTAACCTGGTTCAATGCTACAGCCAGGACACAGTTAACCTGGTTCTACTAACAGCCAGGACACAGTTAACCTGGTTCTACTACAGCCAGGACACAGTTAACCTGGTTCTACAATGCTACAGCCATATAGATATAAGAAGGGAAGTGGGGAATGGGCGAGAGTGTTTGTAAAGGGTCAGAGAAAGTTTGACCAAAGGGTCGAAAACATGCAATTAAGATTGATTAGCAAAATGCGCATTTATAGCCTGTTAAAAGAGGATTCGCCTTGTGTCAACACCTCACCACTCGTGTTTGTTTCTAGTCGTCCGTCCAGACCTGTCACACAGCCAGCTCAACTTTTTCCTCCCGCAGAATCTCTAACGGACATTCTAATAAAAAGCACAACGCTCACCTTGTTATCTTGTCGACACCGCCAGAATGTCTACGGGAGAGGTCAGGAGCTGGCCGTGTGAGGGGCCCGGCAGGGCGATCTACAGGTCAAGGGTCACCAAATGTTGTGGCTGAGTAGTCGTTAACACAGCAGGAGACGGTATTTCCAGTTTCAACAAGCAATTTATTTAAGGAAAGAAGGTTTAACAGAAGAGCTATGGATCAGTAGACGGTCACCACAGTTGAAGAAAAACACTCTAACCCCCCAACCCCCGTGCCCCCCAGATAATACCTTCCCAGCCCTGCCCCAACATGACAGATATGATGACGTGACATATTATATCAGATATGACATGACGTACATTAAGATGACACATAGATTTAACATCGAAGAGAGATAAAGCTGGAGTCTGGAGTCAAGATTAGTGAAAGAGAAAATGAGTGTGTGTGTGTGAGTGAGTGAGATGTGTGTGTGTGTGAGTGTGAAAGAGTATATGTGTGTGTGTGAATGTGAAAATGAGTGTGTGTGTGTGTGTGAATGTGAAAGAGTATATGTGTGTGTGTGAATGTGAAAATGAGTGTGTGTGTGTGTGAATGTGAAAGAGTGTGTGTGTGTGTGTGAAAGAGAGAACAAGATGTGATGTACAAGATTAAAGCAGAAAAGAACAACATGTGATGTACTCGAAATGTCTATCTGTCCCTATCTGTCCCATACTTAAAGTTGTTTTAAGAACATCAGCCGGCCTGTCGCCCTAGCGTCTTTGAGCACTGCTAGTTGACCTATATTAAACTAGTCCACCCCATATACACATTTTCCACAACAACGCTAATAAAGATAATTTAAAAATTATTAAAAGAAAAAAGAATTTAATCTTTGACGGTGAATAACACCATGCTAAAAATGACTGGACATGCTAAACTGCCACTGTTCAGCACCTTCTTGAGATCACGTGTACAAAAAATCTAAGGAAATGAAAAAAGGGAAGATCATTAAACAGAAGGTGTTGTAGATACAGTACTGAATTCTGCCATCTGGACACATGCCATTTGAAATATTATTATAGAATATAGAATAGCAGCTATAAATGACCTTATTATAGCCAAGTCGCATATCTATAGATCAGGCCAAATCTCCTCTTTCCAATGGCAGAGTTCAATCTGGATTTAGTATCACAAGGTGTGCAGCAAAGACCGTGAATGAAATCTACTGTAAGTACAGTTAATCTTTTATTATGTAGATTTCTCCGCATTTTTCATCAGATTGCAACGTTGTTTTTTGCAAGACGTTCACAGAAAGGTAGAGAAACTAACTGCGTTCTAATTTATGCCAATAACGTTTAGGTTTATGGTAGATAATCCTGCATTTTTTTTAATTAATCCACAAGTCATTTGATTGACAGGAGCTGGCTTGAGCTGGGTAGTGTCGTTTTTCGAAATTCCAATGCCCATTGAAAGCCCTGTGTCTCCTCTCCTCATATGACTACAAACTAAATGGCGGCGCGCATTTCCAAATGTCTATATCCGCCGGTTTCCGAATACATTTCCAAAACTCAGATTTCAATATACACTATGACTGCTGTTTTGACAGGGTTAGGGTCTTTACTCTTGGCGACATTTGAAAAAAACATTAATTAATTAATTAATTAATTAATTAATTCATACAGTCTGTAGAGATGGATTTATGGCGTGATGTAATTTTGGGTCTGGTACCGGACCCGTCGGGCTCAAGAGGTTAAGCTTGTCTTAAATCATCACCATGAATTATGCATGTGAAATGAATTATATTTATTGCGTGTGTGCTCATTTGGAAACCTATTTCAGAACCAACCTGAGACGCACAGCGGGCTCCCCACCTCTCATTTCCGTTACTACACTATGAGCAGCCTTTACTTCCAGGAATATGATTTATAGATATAATTTATCTGTTCAAAAGTTGTCATGAGTTGTCATGGGTTGTTGTCCTGGTATTACAAATGCAGTTACTGGTAAACAGAGATACTGAATAAAAACAACATCGCAATGCTTTTGTTTTCCAGACACACACCCTTCCAAATATTATAAAAAATATTCCCAAAAGAAAGACATGCATACATTGGGGGATATCTTCGATGACCATGGTTTCTGCAGTTATCAAGATATATTTAACAAATTTAACCTCACCAGCTCCACTTATTTTTTCTATCTACAATTAAGAGCAGCTTTAAAGGCTCACGGAGTCCCATTAAAGATTCCACTTGAGCACCACAGATTTTACAAATTCTTTTATGAAAAGGAGACATCGAGAGGCTTCGTCTCTGACTTTTATCGTCACTTACTTACGTCCTCATATGAAATCCTTCCCCTAGACTCGGTTTGGAGGAAGGATATCCCAAACTTGGAAGTAGATTTTGATTGGGATAAAGTCTGGGCAAACGGTCGGCTATCATCACGCAACCCGAATCACCAACAGATTAATCTTAATTTTGTTCATAGGACTTACCTGACTCCTAGACGTTTGCACCTAATGGGGCTCAGACAAGACCCTCGATGCTCCTTATGTTTAAACAATGCTCTTGGTACATTTATGCATATGTATTGGGAATGCCCTCCTGTTAAGATATTCTGGGAAAAAGTAACCACTCAATTATCAGAATTTTGATCTCTGACCATACCTATACTGCCTTCTGTATTGTTGTTGAATGATGTTTCTCAGTTATCAACCTCTGTACATGTAAAAAGACTAATTTTGTCCGGTCTTACGGCTGCCAAAAAGTTGATAGCGTCACGCTGGATTCAACCGGATAAAATGTGCCGGAAGGTGTGGGTTCTTACCTATCTCGATGTGATTTATCTAGAGATATCTACTGCACGAATTTTAGGTGTTAATGAAGCCAGCATAGCAATCTGGTTAGCTGTGGTGGAGAAGATAAAGGGAAGCATATGAACATATGAAATGGAATAGTGGATGTATAGTCCAAGAGGGGGTCCTGAGGGGGGTGGAGGGGGAGGAAAGAGCGAGGAAGAGCGAGCAAGAGCACATGTATTGTATTGTATTGTATTTATTATTTTTATGTCTTTTAATCTACATTTATTTTGATTTAATTACTGGACTGTCATTATTGTTATTATTATTTCTGTCATTGTCCTGTGATTTATCATTGATTTTTACTGTTACTGTATTGTTTGTCTAGTTTTATGTTAAAAAAGGAAAAATAAAAAACATTTGTTCAAAAGAAAATAAAAGATATTCCCACTATTCCAAATCAAGAAAAAAAACGAATTGCTATATGTGTCTTTTGAAGGTGGTCATGATGGTCAGGTCAGTTTAGCTATCAGACACGGAAAACGATAGGTTATGGCTATAACCAAGTTCTGTGAGTAATGGTGACGCTCGGTGTCACTACTGCACTGTACCTTGCTCGTGCACGCGCACTGAATAAAAAATTCCACAATGTACCTTTACATCCCAACATTCGTCTGACCACACCCCTATCAGCTTACCTTCATAAGCAGGTGTGTGGCCACCTACTCGCCTCCTTCCCAAGCTTTCACCACAAGGTGAGATCAAGGGCTGCAGCGGCGTCTGACGCCGAGCGTCACCATTACTCACAGAACTTGGTTATAGCCATAACCTATCGTTCTGTTTCGTAATGGATCTCGCTCGGCGTCACTACTGCACAAGGGAGGCCGAGCGAGAGCCATCGCCCGACAAATGTACCCCGCTGAGGCCCCCCACAACCATCAGATCGGGGAGGACCGAGCCCCCCTGACCCCACCTAATGGAGGGCACCCCCCCTATTGGAGGTTCCCAGGAGGGCGACGGACCCGACCGTGCGAAGAGGCACTCAAGCAACTCAACGCACAGGGTGAGCAGACCGTGGCTTGACCCCACGACTACACACACGCACAACCCGCATGCCACCCGGGAACGAACGGAAGGAACAACCTCGTTACTGCCCCCAGAAATCACGGGGTCAAGAGCAAACCCAACCCCGTGGCAAGGCCGTAGCAGCGGAGCGCGAAGGAAGACCCAGACCCACCGAAGGGACTGGATCCCCTGGAAAACGGGGGCCCAGAGAGGTCAATGACGCCAGGCATCAAGACCCCACCAGGCGGTCACTTAGTGACACCGCCCCCCACATCGCCAGCGTATTCGGATAAGGCCCCTCCAAGAGCGGGCCCTTTCCCCCCAATAGCACACTGCCTGGCATACTGACCCTGCAGAACAGGCAGTCAGCATGGCCGTAAGCACTCAAAAGGTTAACCAACGGAAGCAGGCAACGTACCGGGGAAACCAGGCAACAGGCTGTAACCTGAGCCTGGAGCACTGCGGACGAGACAGGCGCCAAAGGAGTCAGCTGAAAACAGCCGCCCTGGCGGAAGGGGCGTATGCTGGCGTTGTTGATCACCATGACAAAGCCTCCTTTAAACCCCCCCCCCAGAGGGTATGAGGCAGAGAAGGCTGACATGATTGGCAGACATCATGAACGTGCAGGGGCACACTCAACCGGGTAACCCGGGAGGTGACTCTGCCCCAACACACCAGGGAACCAACCACCCTGTCGTTACCCTATGCGGTGGTTGTTCCTATAACCCCTCAAGAAAAAACTCCAAAACACACCTGCGGGCATTATACCGCAGTACAAGTGTTTCAGTTTTCAAAAAAGGGTTATTCCAGGCCTACGGGTCGACGAAACATTACTTCAGACCGGGCCCGGCGGAACGGGAAGCACAGGGTTACCAGAGGAGGTCCAAGACCACCCCAACAGCCCCCTCTTCGCCACGCGTGAGAGAGGAGCGAAAATAATGGAGAACCAGCCCCAAGCACACCGCACTTGGTATTCCCAGGCGGTCTCCCAACCAAGTACTAACCAGGACCTAACCTGCGTATTGGCCGAGATCGAACGAGATCGGGCGTGTACAGGTTGGCATGGCCGTAAGCCATTACGACAGTGCAGAGTACAATATGTACCCAACAAAGGTCTCCATAGCGCCTAACCCTGCGACACCCGGACCGACCTGGCATTTTTCCCCCCGAAAAAAGCACAAGTCCCTCAGGGTACCAGAACAGCAGATCTGCATCCCCGGCGGACAACGGGTTTAACTGATCTGGACCAGCGTGACCAGAACCAGTCCCGTGCCCTAACCACGCCGACATGCCTACTCCAGGAGAAGGGGCAGATATGCGTGTTGATCTTAAAACATGAAAAGAAGGCGCCACCCAGACGGTCGGTGCGAACCGCGCCCGGTGGCCCACCCCAAGGGCGTGAGACCTCTCTACATATGTTCAGATCCATTCCATCATCATCCCCCAGATATGAACGAGAATCCGTCGATAACCAATAACAGGTCGTCGGAAGAGGAAAAAAACTCCATCCCAGTTGCTTTATAAAAACGCTGTTTTAACCACAAGCAACCAAGGCGTGCTAGTCACCCGCCTGATCTTCAACAGAACACCCCGAGCTAGCACTTAAGCGTGCGTCGGGACACAACCACATCAATGAACAGGCTATTTAGACCTTTCAGTGAATCCCCAAGGCGCCCAGGGGAACGACAAGAGGGGTGTGGTTCTTCCTAAACTCCAACTATTTTTAATAAAAAAGAAGGAAGCACCAACAGCATGAATCCCAGTCTACACAGCCGAGGGTAAAAACTGTTTACATTTTTACATCCAGTTACCCCTTCCACAGAGGATTTAGACCGAAATTCCCCAGAAAGCCTTCCCACGTGAGTCGTAGAATGAAAAAGCCATGGCAACTGCGAGTCACGTGACCAACTGACTCAAGTTACACATAAAATCGAGCGTAGCGGATCCGTAAGTCCTACGCTCTAACCCGACACTTTGACACAACAGATCTTACGTAAATATCTAACTCACGGAAGCCATCATCATAGCAACGTACGTTCGTATGCTATGACGGGGGGAAACCCCACACACAACTCCTGTTTGTAATAGGAGCAGAGTCAGGACAACCCTCCCCCCCCCCCCCCAGCCAAGGTGTTTAACGGCTTGGCCCTGACTGGCCCAACAGGAGATGAGAAAACCCCTTTGACCAATCAAGTGGGAAGGAGGGGTTTATTCGGCACCCCCTCACAAAACCCTTCCCCCTACACACAATAACAACTGTAGTATATGAAACCTTTGGTAGAATGCTAATGAATAGTGCAAGCTAATACAATGCATGCTACCCACAGACTGTGAACAGGGTTTACAACAAAACCAAGTCGTGTGTGAAACCTACACCCGCATTCCATGTTGTACATAGAAAAAACACTGATAGAGAGTATAACGGCTAGGCCGTGGAACGTGTGTATACCAGCATTACTGCAACTAACACAACAGTGTTGTAGTTCAACATTACTTTGTGTGTAAGCAACAGACCATACAACCAGCTTCTACCTGCATGTGGAGCGTGAGGCCGAGATAGAAACCCTTCTATAACCGAGTGTATGCTGCAGACCTTGCTTTAATCTCATAACACGAACGTAACTCATCCATCAATGTATACTAATGCAGATTCACACTTTGCAACCTCATCATATGTTTTGGTGAAGAAACACACAGTTTGTTTAACAAAAAATACAGTCCCCCTTTAGAAGGGACTTTTTATTTATGCAAACAAATAATATGAGAGGGCCGGGGAGGGGTAAACAGAGGGGACCGCATGGGAGAAAAGTCACTGCCTAGCGGCGTTTGCTGCCTCGAGCCGCTCGGGCTTTGCCACCCCGAGAAGCCCCGGAGGGACGGTAGGTAATCGGTTGCTGGTCTCGTCGATCCCTACCGTCTCCTCCGGTCGTAGATGGGCCGGCTGCAGCAGCAGCACCGTCTCTCCTCCTGGCCTTCGTCGACGGGCCAGCAGTGGCGATGTAGGCAGTGGCAGCCACGGCGGAGTTAGCTCGATGACGTGGAAGCCGTCTGACTCCACCGGCGATGACGGGAGGTGGAAAATGGGGTTGGAGCACGGATCTCTCCTCTGCCATCTCTCTGCATGTTGAGGTCATCAATTGCAGGGCCTTCCCGAACAGTCCAGCATCGGAGAGGGTGGCTGTCAGAAGAGGAGCCCTCTTCTTCTCCGGCACACAGACCTGCTCCAGCCAAAGGTGGCGCTGGATCAGAGTCGCCAGGGCGCGCACTTTCCCAGCGGCTATGGCCTGCACCTGAGTCAGATGCAGGACAGCTCCTGCCGCCTGGGTGAGCTGATCATGTTGTACCTCCGCCCGCTCCGTGCCGCCCGTCATTATCCCGGATACAAATCTTGCCAGCTGTGCGATATTAGACGCAGCAGCCAGCGATTGTGTACCCGCGATGAACGACTGGTCACTCCAATACGCCAACCGCCTAGCCGATTTTCCTTGGAGAACCGGCTTGCATAACGGCTCCCACACCACATCCGGACAGAGGAGAGCGGCCATCGGCCTATCAAGCCGTGGCACACCCTCTCTCATACCTTCAACCAAACCCACCACCCGCGTAACTGGTACGTAGGCGGGAGTGAGGCCCATGATGTGGGACACCACCTGGCCCCGACGAACATAGGCCCCCATTGAGGGGAAAAATGGGTAGACAACGTCCACCCCTCTCACCGGGCGACGCTGCCAGAGATGACCTATTAGATCATCGGGGACAGGAGCAGGCAGTGGCTGCGGCAGCGGCACGCCGTTTGCAGCAGCCGCCACCGCCATAAGCTCGGGGAACAAAGCCTGCAGTTCCCCCTGCAGACTTTCCTCCACCGAACCCGCATCCCTCACATGCAGCAGGCTGGTTAAGGAGCCACAGTCTGATGTGGCTGATAGTAGGGCATCCTGCCGATGAGGCCGAGGGGTTTCCCCGACATCCTCGAACAAGGCGCCCCAAGGAGACATATCACCCCCCTCCAGTGTTACCTGGACGGGTGGGATATTCGTCTCTACTGGGCCTTCAAACAAGAACCCGTCCGCCTCTACCATGCAATCCTCTGTTTCCATTGGGCAGCTAGAGACCGACGCATCCTCGCTGGTCTCCAGCAATTCCCCAAACCCAGGCCGTTCGCGTCTGCAGGACACCATCTTGCGACGGGACCGAGCAGACGCAAAAAGTTTGCGTCTCAAATCCTCCGGAACCAACGGAACCGGCCGTTCAACAACGGACGATTCCCTGGAAACAGAGGAACCAGAGCCAGGACCAGGCCATCGCAGAGGCGACGGCACCGGTGCACTGGCTCCTCGGAGAGGCAAACTACCCATCGGATGCCTACCGGGCGTGGCTGCCGACCACGAACGCGGCAACAGCCCCGCACCAGAACCCACGACGGAGGCGGGAATGGAGAACCGCTGGTGAAGAGTGGTTCTACGACTCTCCGAAGTAGACATTATGACTTAGATTTTTCTCTTGAATATTTATGAGAGAAGAAAAAAATAAGCACAATGTAAACTCGTCTCAACTTTCTTCAACTAGCAACCTCGTCAAGTGGGGATCTACCGAAGGCACTTCCTTGTGGTGAAAGCGAAGAAGGAGGCGAGTAGGTGGCTACACACCTGCTTATGAAGTTAAGCTGATAGGGGTGTGTTCAGACGAATGTTGGGATGTAAAGGTACATTGTGGAATTTTTTATTCAGTGCGCGTGCACGAGCGAGGTACAGTGCAGTAGTGACGCCGAGCGAGATCCATTACGAAACAGAACTACTGATTGGAACTGGGGCGGTATCCACTTGTCCTTCCTCATGTATGGAAAATAGCCGACAAATGTCATATTTAGGCTATTTATCATTCCTATGTATGAATAATTCGTTAGATCATAAACTTTAGAAACACAATCTTGGTTAAATCATGCTTAAACCTTTTCTGCTCTATAAAGCTGTTTTTTTTCAGAACATCACACAATTATTAGATTAGATTCAACTTTACAGATGACAAGTAAGGATACGGATAAGGATGAACTTTATTGATCCCCTTGGGGAAATTCATGAGTACAGTATGAAGAGGTATAACTATATATTTATAATAAAGAATATGACAATATTAAATCAAGTTGATGCTTTGAAGGCACAACAATTGTATTGCATTTCCAATGAATATTAGGTTACAAAATACATTTGCCGGATTTAACGTGACTTCCTTTAATCAAATGTAAATTTGTTAGGTTAATTACATAAATTGTATTGTACAATAATAAAATACCAAAAAATATGTTAGTTGAACAGAAACAGATAGAGATAACAACGTACAGTATCTGCACACACCCCTACTGTCTCTGTCTGTCTCTTTCTTGGCACTAAGGTTTAAAAACGATTGCCAAAGCGAGGACGTTTACAATGAATCAACATTCAAATAATTATAGTAAATTCTTGTGTGTGTGCGTGTGTATTTGACTTTCTCTCTCTTTCTCACTACATACGTACACAAACACACACACACACACACACACGCACACACGCACGTGCACACACACACACACACACACACACACACACACACACACACACACACACACACACACACACACACACACACACACACACACACACACACACACACACACACACACACACACACACACACACACACACACACACACACACACACACACTTCGACCCCCTGCCCTGTACCAGTCTTGGCATCGTATTGCTGGATGCTCCAGGCAGTGGTAGAGGAGAGGGGCACAGTTGAGGCTTTGTGTCCCACTCTGCAGCTGCATTCCTGGGCTTGGCTGGCAGGCAGCGCTGCATCTCTTTTCTCCTCTCCTCTCCTCTCCTCTCCTCTCCTCTCCTCTCCTCTCCTCTCCTCTCCTCTCCTCTCCTCTCCTCTCCTCTCCTCTCCTCTCCTCTCCTCTCCTCTCCTCTCCTCTCCACTACACTCCTCTCTTCTCTTCTCTTCTCTTCTCTTCTCTTCTCTTCTCTTCTCTTCTCTTCTCTTCTCTTCTCTTCTCTTCTCTTCTCTTCTCTTCTCTCTCTCCTCTCCTCTCCTCTCCTCTCCTCTCCTCTCCTCTCCTCTCCTCTCCTCTCCTCTCCTCTCCTCTCCACTACACTCCTCTCCTCTCCTCTCTTCTCTTCTCTTCTCTTCTCTTCTCCTCTCCTCGTCAGCCTGCCAGCAGCAGTCCCATGACACAGGTTCACCATGAGGCTCCCGGGAGGGAGGGTGGGCGGGAGGGAGGGAGGGAGGGATAGTGAGAGGGGGGAGGGAGAGGGAGAGAGTACACCATCACACAAACACACACAAACACACACACCATCCTCAGAAGTGTCTCAGTCTGCCCAGAGAGGTTGATTAAAGGAGGAACGGGGCGATTTGTTTCCCACTCCTATTTCTCCAGACGAAACGATAAAAGACTGAAGAAAATAGAGAATAGAGGGAGAGAGAGAAATATGTTAGATGAAGCAGTTCCTTTTAGAGAAAGAAATAATAAAGACTCCCACAGTTGTTCTATCAACCTCTCCCATTTTTCAGCATTGTAGAAGTTTAGTTTATTATTCTGTTTATTAACTTTACTTTTATCTTGAAAAAGAGTTATGTGGAGCTGCTTCTTCTCTGTCACTTTTACAGTTAAATTACCGTTAGGGTTAGAGTTACAGATGGAGCAAGGTTTTCCAAGCTCTATTCTACCGGCGACAAAGAAGGGGACGAAAGAAAATAAACCCGAAATGTGTTGTCTTGTCTATGAAAAACCTATTTTACGTTTAACGCCGTCAAGCAGCCAAGCTATCACGCAGCTAGCGTAGTAGAGTTTACAAATGTGGTGCCTGTTTGCAAACAACAACACATAAACAGTACTGTATATTTGTAGATCTGGTATGTCATAAATGTCTAGATGCAGCAGTACTGTCTACCTGTATGTCATGTATGTCATATATGTTATGATGAATTGAAAATGGGGGACCCTGATGTAAACAAGACGAAAGTCTTTCTCTGGTCTGCATCCCCGTAACAATTGTGTGTATTGAGCTGTACTGTATTGTACCCATTCTGCAATCTGTTAATACAATTTTCAATCAATCAATCAATCAATTCAATCAATCAAAGACAATAGGTGGCGCTCACGCTGTGCTCTTGTGTTGATTTTAATGTAATTTCTCGTAGAAGTGCCGTTTTTTTATCTGCCACCAGGAGGCGTAAAGCCTGACAGTGATACCGCATTCCTGAGAATCGCAGTGCTGATAGGATTAGCCACAGGGCGTTCAGAAATAGGTCTTCAAAGGCATAGCACACAATGAAAATGATTTAATTTTACATACATAACTTATGATGATGAAGTTAAGACAAGCTTTCTCTACGCTTTTGAAAATGTAGGGGAGCAGTAGAGATAAATTGCTGATCGCAGGAGAACTTTCCAAAGATTATTACTAAACCATTTCCTAAGTATATGATGCATTAAAGTAGATGATATGATTTAATATGATTTTAATTAGACATAAAACATATAGCCTATAATTATTATATTGTGGAAGTGAATCAATGAGACGAGCAGACGAAGTATCGAGTCTCTGAACTTTACTTCCAAACAAATCCAACAGAACCAAGGTACAGCCACACCCTTAAGTCAACTCCCTCTTGTCACTCAATCAGTGTCCATTCTGAAGTGAGACACCTCCCTCTAGTGTCCACCACACAGGCCCCCCCCGGAACATTCAGAATTGACATTCAGTGCCACACAAAATAATAAACCCCCCAAAACAGTGCACCCAGTGTCTTCAGTCTCTTTTAGGAGGTCTGACCACGCGGCCATAACGACTGTATTTAACAGTCACAGGGAACGTGGAAGGGGAAAGGGTAAGGGTAGGGGCAGGGGGCCGTCCCAGCCGCCGCCGAGGCTTCGTCGGTGGAAAGGTAGGGGTAACAACGGCCGGAGGGCATGGGACAGGGGAAGACTTGGGTGAGCCAGCTCCACCGGACCGTTTGGGACCACATGAGCATGCTTAAGACGATAGACTGAGATCTGCTCCTTATTCCCCCCCATGTCCACCACAAAGTACTTGGGGCCCGGCTCAAGGACGCGGAAGGGCCCATCATAGGGAGCCTGCAGTGGAGAACGGTGGGCATCATGACGGATGAACACATACCTCGCAGTCATCAGGTCCTTAGGAATGTAGGACTGGGGAAGGCAGTGATGTGTGGGAACTGGGGCAAACACTCTCGCTGCATCCTGGAAGGCAGACCGGTGAGCTGTAGTGGACCAAGGGGCAGAGGAACCAGGAAGGAACTCCCCTGGGACCCTCAGCGGTTGACCAAAAACCAATTAGTCTGAAGAGGACTGCAGGTCTTCTTTAGGGGCAGTACGCAGGCCCAACATGCCCACGGAAGACGGTTGACCCAGTTGCTGTCTGTGAGCGTGGCCCGGAGAGCGGCCTTCATGGATCTGTGAAAACGCTCACACATGCCGTTGGCCTTTGGGTTGTATGGTGTGGTACTATGGAGTTTCATCCCAAGTCTCTCAGCCACGGTGCTCCACAGCTCAGAAGTGAACTGGGATCCCCTGTCCGAAGTCAGGTCCAATGGCGTGCCAAACCGAGTGACCCAGCCGAAGATAAACGCCCGAGCCACCTCCGCAGCCGTTGTCGATGACAGGGGAACAACCTCCGGCCACCTGGTGGTCCTGTCCACCATAGTGAGGAGGTGTGTGAAACCCTGAGCTGGGGGAAGTGGGCACACAAGGTCCACGTCGACATGGTCAAACCGCCTCTCTGGAATGAGAAACGGCTCCAGGGGGGCCTTAGTGTGACGATGTACCTTGGCACGCTGGCACGCCACACAGGAGGCCGCCCATACATTGACGTCCTTCCTAAGGCCCGGCCAGACAAACTTGGCCCCTACCAGCTTGACCGACGCCTTTACCCCAGGGTGTGAAAGGGCATGAATGGTGTCAAATACCTGGCGGCGCCAGTCAGTTGGAACCATGGGGCGGGGCTGGCCAGTGGAGACGTCACAGAGGAGCGTGGCGCCGCTGTCGTAAAACACCACATCCTCAAGTCGAAGTCCTGTCACAGCCGTCCTGAACGCCTGAAGGTCTGAGTCGGTGAGCTGGTCAGCAGCCATGGCAGCATAGTCGATGCCCAGGTGCACAGGGCTGACGCGCGCCCGGGAGAGGCAGTCTGCCACCTGGTTGTCTTTACCGGCTACATGCTGGATGTCGGTAGTGAACTCCGATATGGCGGAAAGTTGGCGCTGCTGCCGCCCCGACCATGGCTCCGTGGTCTTGGCCATGGCAAACGTTAGGGGCTTGTGGTCGACAAAAACTGTGAACTTGCGGCTCTCCAGCAAGAACCTGAAGTGACGTATGGCAAGGAAGAGGGCCAGGAGCTCCCTGTCGAATGTACTATACTTCCTCTCGTTGTCGCCCAGCTTCCTACTGAAGAAGGTCAGAGGCTGCCAGGCGCCAGCCACCCACTGCTCGCACACCGCACCTACTGCATAATCGGAGGCATCGGTGGTGAGGGCTATAGGAGCAGCAGGAGATGGGTGTGCCAGCATGGCGTCGTTGGCAAGGGCAGCCTTAGAGCCCTCGAATGCCTGGACCCGCTCCGGGGACCAGCCCACGTCATCGTTGGCTCTCTTCCCCTTCAACGCCTCGTACAGCCGTTCCATTGTGGCACACTTCTCCCTGGCTATTGCCAGTTTAGCAGCATCCAGGTGGCGCGCCCGTGCATAAACGGGCGGCCCCACCGTTGGGATGTAATGTTCCACCCCATGCTTGGCGACAGAGGCAGAGAAAGTGGGGACAGTCAGAGCAGGAAACTCAGCGAGGAGGCGCTGGTACATATCGCCTGTGGCGAGCATATTGGCCAGGGCAGGCGGCCCGGCCCCCCCAGTGTGCAGGGGTATGTGTCAAAGGACACAGAGCCAATCAGCCTACGGTTTGCAACGTCAACTAACAGTCTGTGAGCACACAAAAAATCCGCGCCCAGTATAGGCACCGATACTGAAGCAATAATAAATTCCCAGCTAAACTGCTGTCCATGTAAACACATAGTCACGTACCTGGTACCAAACGTACGGATGGAAGTCCCATTAGCCGCGTCCAGCGGTGGTCCATGTCCGTTTCCCAAGGCGTCCGTGGCCGACGCAGGCAGGATGCTCCTCTGGGCGCCCGAATCCACCAACAGACGCCTTCCAGACAACATGTCCTCGATAAACAACAGCTCGTTGATATTGACGCCAGCGCTCATAGCCGCTAACGAGCGCCGGCTCTCGCATTTCCCTGGTTACCAAAGGTGCATGGTGGAACACAGCTCTTCGCTTTGTTGCCAAACGGCGATGATAGTAACAAAGCCCTCTATCATCCCTCTGTGTCTGATCCCTGCGCTCAGACACCCGATCAGACACAGCAGCCACACAGTACTGACGGGAGGCCAGTAGTATTCTGTCCGCCTCCTCTGCCAATCCCCGGTAATCCTTGGTGCGCACGAGAGGCGATCTGGCCAGAACCGTGCGCACCGGAGTCGGGAGTTGACGCAGGAACAGCTGCACAAAAATAAATGTACACAGTAAATTTCACTGAGTACATTTTACTTAAACTGAGTACATTTTACTCAAACTGAGTAAAATTGTACTCACTTGGGCTCAAGTGGACTCAGTTTGATTAAAATGTACTCTGTGAAATGTACTGTGTAGCGTCACCTGAACTGAGCAGTGCTAGCATGTTCTCCATCAGTTCTGTTGGTTTACTGTCCCCCAATCCGTTGAGGGACAATAGGCGCTCCGCGCGCTCTGCATCTGACAGCTGGAAAAGCCGCAACAGCTGTTCTCTGAGTGCGTTGTATTTGCCGGCTGCTGGTGGTTCCCTCAGGAATCCCATCACCCGGCGTGTAGTGGAGGAATCCAATGCCGCGACAACATGATAATATTTCGTCTCATCCGACGTTATTCCGCAGAGGTGAAATTGTGCCTCGATGTGCTGAAACCACGGGGCCGGGTCATGCTGCCAAAACTCTGACAACTTGACTGTAGCTGCATACACTGCGGGAACCACAGCCGGTGGATTCTCGTTATTGCTCATATTTCACAAGTCAGGGTCACCACTGTGGAAGTGAATCAATGAGACGAGCAGACGGAGTATCGAGTCTCTGAACTTTACTTCCAAACAAATCCAACAGAACCAAGGTACAGCCACACCCTTAAGTCAACTCCCTCTTGTCACTCAATCAGTGTCCATTCTGAAGTGAGACTACTCCCTCTAGTGTCCACCACAATATGATAATAATAATATAAATATAGCCGCAAGCGGCAATGAACAGGTTTCAAGCCAATATTGATCATTAGAATTGCAAAATAACACGCATGCCGCATTCACCGGTAAGGTTAGGTGCGGAAAAGTACCATATCTCAGTGTAGGAAGCTCTGATCGACTCGCGCTTGGTTTTAAATTTAAATACAATTCTGGGGGGTCCAAATGAAGATTATCATTAGATATTATTTCACAACAGCTACATTTTCATGTCCCAAAATTGCTTTATCTCTAAATAGATGATGCAGTATTACAGGGTTAGGGTTAGTATTTAAGGGTTAGGATAGGGTTTGTCATAATCACAGCAAGAGCGTTCTTCACTCCTCCTCATTCTCCCCTCACATTCACCACACACCCTCCTCACTCCTCGTCATCCTCCCGTCCATCCACCATGGAAGCCTCACGCCCATATATGGTCAGCACCCCTTCACCCCCTGTCACTCAACTCAGCTGCACCTCATCCCCTGATTCGCACGCTGCCAGGCACCTCACTCCTCACAGCTGTATCCCATCCCCTGATGATGAAGACCCTACTTCTATTGGATGACGCTGACCAGAAGTCGTCGTGGTGTTAGTATCATTACCTAGGTACAACGCCTCAGTCCGAAGACCTGCTAGACACCACTGTGTGATTATTCCCTGTTCTAACTTTCCTTCTCTTGTGCCCAGGACCTCCGTGCCAGCGTGTCCCTGTCTGGACCCCCTGGAGCCTACCAAGGAGTTCCTGCTCACTCTCTCGACACGGACCTGTGTCTTCCGTCCGCAGTAGCACTGGAGTGCACCTGCTCCCATTACCCCAAGAACATTCCCAATTCATATCTGTTGTACATTTCTGGATGTAACTCTTGCCTACTTTGGAATACTATTAAACATCCTGAAACGCTCCATTCTCTCTTTTCCTGTGTTCAGCGATTGGGCTCTGCTTAAAACCCATTCTCACAGGGTTAGGTTAACCTTGAACAGCAAGAAAGCCTAGTCGTCACTCAGTCACAGCTATTGGACCAGTGTGACATGAGAATTTATGGAATATGTCTCGTCGAGAGAGGGAGAGGGGGGAGGTAGAGGGGGAGAAAGGTGGGTAACTACACTATTGCAAAAATATACTGTATGTAAGGGCTGGCCCAGCACTGCGTGTGTAACGGTTTGAAGAATGATCAGCTGTTTTAGTTTACCGTTTTTAGTTTATTGTAAATTCTGAATGATTTGGGACAACCAACTATTGTAAATAGGTATTTTATTTTGAAATCGTCACTTCAGGAGGAAGTGACGTATTTGCTGCGCGACGTATGGTATCTGACTTTACGTGCTGCTTCTACCTCAGTCTATCCTGAATGATAAGAGGTAAGCAGCTATCCGTGTACCTTGATGTTATATCTCTGGTCTAAGCCGATAATCTTGTAAATAGGTTTCCAAGTAATGAACCGAGTTATGAACAGTGGTTTGATGTTGATGATGTGCAGTTGTGTATCTGTTTATAAGAGATTTGGCCGTTTTCGCAAACTCTTATATGAGCATGTTGGTAAACTAGTATTCATGGAGGGGAGGGGCTTTACACCTGGCGCTGCTGAGAAGTGTGTGTTCTAACCAAAGTTTTCTCCTACCACAGAGATGTGTGTACTTACCAACATTGATGTGCTTAAGGCTGATGGCATTGTATATTTCTTATGCTTGACAGTATAAAGAAAAGAAGTACTCCGTCCATCCTGTCTCCCGTGTCCATTATTCAAGCAGAGCAGGAACACAGTGGTCACATTGGTGCCGTGATTCGTTGATTTTTCGCTGGAGATGAAGTTCATCTTCACGTTCCGGGGACTGTCCTTCTGCTGCCTGTCTAAGTGTATCGGGGCTAGTACTTATCTCAATGCACAACTTTTAGTCCTCTCTTTATAAATATAAGAGTTATTTTCTATTGTAATTGCTGCTTCCTCAATTGGGCAGTTTGAGTTTATTTTGACAACATTGTATATTTTTGCCAGACTTTTAGAATGGATTATGCTGGGGGAGGGTTCAACACCCCACTAGGGGGGAGTGTGGGTAGGGGTAGAGGCGTTTTGAATGTGCCTGCAGCTTTGCAATTTGAAAGTCCTCCTCCTTTTCAGCCAGGTGTTGTTGGTGTGGAGAATAGTAGAGGTTCCACGGAGGCTCCTTTAGTCAGTGGGAGCGGGGTTCCTCCTCACAGTCCTCATGTAGATAGCATGCATGGAGTCCCGGTCGTTAGTATGTCCACGCCGGGCCCTGCTACACCTAGTGCTGATTTCGTGAGTCAGATGGGGGAGGTGATTCAACAGGTCAGTCGCCAACTAGCACATGATATTCTCACTCAGCTTAGTCCACCTGTTAGCACTGCACCTTCCACTTCCAAGCCTGCACAAGCTGATTCTAATTCATCTAGCTCACGAGTACTTGACCTGTCCCAGGTCCAGCTAGTGTCCCACAGAAAAATGAGAGATCCCCCTAGCTTCAGAGGGGATGGGTCTGATAATATTTCAGTGGGTGAGTGGGAGGACCTAATGAGAGATTTCATCAAGAGGGGGAATTTGAGGACTGAAGAGCAGGCAGATGAAATTCTCATTCATCTCAGGGGCAAGGCTAGAGATGTGGTCAGGTTTGGCACAAGAAACAGTGACATTGATACTACCCGCAACCCTGAGGCTATATATGGCCTCCTTCGCAGACATTTTGACACAGTCCCGTGCTCGCCTCTTCCACTGGCAGACTTTTACACGACTTTACCAGAAAGAGATGAGGATGCCTTTGACTACTGGCTCAGACTTAATCGTGCAGTGGACCTCGCCATTGCGCGCTTGAAGGAGCAAAGTAAGTCACTGGATTGCCAGAGCACAGAGGTGGCACGTATGTTCATAAGAAACTGCCCCTCCAAAGAACTCGCCATGACATTCAGGTCAAAGACGATTGACAAATGGTCAGCGCATGATGGCCAAGACATACTGAATGAATACCATTGTGAGATGAGTTTGAGGGCTGCGGCGAATAGAGGGCCAAAAGAGAAGGTGACCGTGAACACAATGGATATTTCACAGGC
This sequence comes from Notolepis coatsorum, assembly GCF_963971535.1. Taxonomy (NCBI): domain Eukaryota; kingdom Metazoa; phylum Chordata; class Actinopteri; order Aulopiformes; family Paralepididae; genus Notolepis; species Notolepis coatsorum. The sequence goes on along the minus strand of NC_140169.1, from coordinate 39,483,946 downwards.
CACGGCACTGCCTCCTGAGGGCCAGGACTTGTCACAGGCAAAGAGTACTGAGTCCTCTGCTCTTGAACGTGTCATTAGCATGCTCGAGAAGGTTTTGCTGCAGAGACCCGCTGCTACTACTGCAGCACGGTTCAATTCAAACAGGCAGACCAGGCCACAGCAGCCCAGGATTGATGGTTTTCATGACATGCCTTGTACTGTCTGCCGCAATACTGCTCACTCAGCCTTCACTCACTGCCGTGACAACAGACTTTGCTTCCAGTGTCACGCACCTGATCACTCCAGGTGTGACTGCCCCAATGGGAGGAGACCTGCCTCCCATCAACAGTCGGGAAACTAGTAGATCTGCACCTGGGGGAGGATGGTGCAGATCATGGTGGTGACACTCCCGGCTGTGACATTGTTGATTTGGAGACTGAGTATAGTTCGCTTTGCTCTGCTGCGCCTTCTGGCAAGACGGTGGTGTTTCAGGGGATACACAAACTTCAGGCAGTTGATAGTCTTTTTTATACCGACGTGTCTGTGGCGGGCAGAGTCCAGATGAAGGCCATGATAGACAGTGGATCTATGGCATGCTCTCTGAGTGAGGCTGCAGAGGCCCGCCTCTTGCGACACAACCCTGACGTCAGGAAATATCCCGCTGATGATATCATTGTGGTTGGCGCTGGCGGGCATCATGTCACACCAAAGGCAATGTATGAGTCGGAGGTCACTGTGTTTGGCTGCGAGCTGCTTATCCCAATGCTAGTGATCCCTGGGCAGACAGATGACTTGACACTGGGCAGCAATGCTATAAAGAGACTTTTACAGCTGATGAAGAGCACAGAGAGTTACTGGAGGATCATGTCTGAACCAGGTGGTGCCATGGATGATGACTGTCGGCGGTTCTTGTCTCTCCTCTCTAAGGAGAGGTGGAAGGGAGAGTCTGTGCCTGACAAAGTTGGCACAGTCAAGCTGAACAAATGTGTTACACTACAGCCACAGTGTGAACACCTGGTTTGGGGAAAGTTGCCAGAGTCAGCTGGCATATCAACAGGCAGCACAGTGATTGTTGAACCGACCCAGTCGAGATCCAGGCCCAGGAATATCATGGTTGGACGAGTCATCACGCCATTATGGGGCGACAGGTGGGTCCCTCTCAAACTGATTAACCCCACCAATAAGACTGTTGTGTTAAAGAGAAATACGAAAGTTGCAGATGTCTTTCCCTGCATTGCAGTTGAGGATCTGTCTCCGCCTGAGGGCATAAAGATTAACACACAGTGTGTCACATGTAATTCTGAAGAGCCAAGGTCCAGAGAAGAGATGGAAAGAGCAAAGGAGAAGCTGGGGTTACATGAGCTGAATCTTGAAGCCTGTGAGGTGTCTGATGAGTGGAGAGACAGACTTCTGCAACTCGTCGAGAAATACGAGTCGATCTTCTCAAGACACAAGTTGGACCGTGGAGAGGCGACAGATGTCATCCATAAAATACACCTTATTGACGAGAAGCCATTCCGCTTGCCCTACCGGCGAGTACCACCGAACCACTATGAGAAGCTGAGAACTGCTCTGAATGAGATGGAAGAGAGAGGCATCATCCGGAAGTCGTACAGTGAGTACGCATCACCCCTAGTTCTGGTATGGAAAAAGAATGGTGACCTGCGCATTTGCACCGACTTTCGGTAGCTCAACGCGAGAACTGTGAAGGACGCCCATCCGCTACCTCACCAGAATGATGTCCTCGCTGTGCTTGGAGGGAATGTGTTTTTCTCGACTATGGATCTGACATCTGGCTTTTATAATGTGCCGCTGTACGAGGAGCAGCTAGGCTACCCCAAGGCAACAGGCTACCCCAAGGACTGTCAAACAGCCCTGCAACATTCATGCGGATGATGTTGTCTATCTTTGGAGATGAACATTTTACCAGCCTGCTCTGTTACCTGGATGACCTGATGCTTTTTGCCCCCAGTGAACAGCTGGCCCTCGAGCACCTGGAGATGGTGTTTTCACGCCTCAAGAACCACAATCTCAAGCTAGCACCCAAGAAATGTCACTTTCTGAGGACGACAGTCAAGTTTCTTGGACATATTATCTGTGAGAATGGGGTGAAGACGGACCCTGAGAAGGTTGAGGCAATTAACGATGTTCAAGAAGTTCACCTGATGGAGAGCGATGGTGTCACCCCTTCTCAGAAAAAGCTGCGGTCTTTCCTGGGCATGGTGCTATATTATCAACACTTCATTGAAGGTTGCTCCGCAAAGGCCAGACCCCTCTTCAATCTGCTCTCCGGACAGAGACCTCAACATAAAGCCAAGGTGGGACGGAAGCCCAAGAAAAAGTCCCCTCTCCCTCTGAAGCTCTCACCAAGCGACTGGGGCCCTGCATGTAAGGGTGCATTCGAGACCCTGAAGCGCCACCTAGCCCACAGTGTCACCTTAGCCCACCCTGACTTCAATGAGCCATTCATCCTTGCTGTTGATGCTTCATTTGATGGGATTGGAGCCGTTCTCTCCCAAATACCACCTGGTGAGAAAATTGCAAGGCCAGTCGCCTTTGCTAGTAAGACGCTGTCTCCATCTCAGATGAATTATCCAGCTCACAGACTGGAATTTCTGGCATTAAAGTGGGCCGTTTGTGAGAAGTTTAGCAATTGGCTAAAGGGAAGGCGCTTCACTGCGTGGTCCGACAACAACCCTCTGACTTACATCCTAACAAAGCCGTGTCTGGATGCATGCGAGCAACAATGGGTCGCCAAGCTCGCTGCGTATGACTTTGACCTGAAGTATGTCCCAGGGACCAAGAACATTGTTGCTGATGCTCTGAGCCGTGAGCCATTCGTCAAGTCATGCGCGAGTCACCGCCTTGTTAAGGAGCCTTACATCGTGCTGCTGGATGAGGTCAATGGTCAAGGGTGTTGTGCAGGATGCTTTTCGGCTTTCTAACAATTGCCAAGCCGTCCAGGTGGTAGGCGAGGGAGCGTCAGATGATGGTGCTGCTCAAGACGAGGAGGACTCACAACTCGGGAGAGGCTCCATCGGTTCGGAGGAGGTCTCTGCAGTTCTATCGGCTCATTGTAGCGGTGGAGTGTCCATGCTGCCCGGGGCTAACCCATCATCTCTCCAGCTGCCTGAAGAGGACCCGTCCATCGTTATCCCTCAAAGCCGCATCAGGAGTCTCCAGGAGCAAGATACGACAATCAGCAGGGCTCTATACTATGTGCAACGGCATAGGAAGCCTACCAGGCGTGAGAGGATGTCTGAGCCGGCCTGTATCACTAAACTTCTTAAAAACTGGGAGAAGCTGAAGGTGTGTGATGGAATATTACACAGGCTGAAGAGGGATCGCAAGCTTGATAAGAAGCTCTTTCAATTCATCGTGCCTGACAATCTTAAGCGGCAAGTTCTCCAGGGTGTCCATGATGCAGCCGGTCACCAGGGCCAGTCAAGAACGCTCTCCCTTGCCAGGGAAAGATTTTTCTGGATTGGGATGGAGAAAGACGTAATAAACTATGTGAAGCATTGTGAAAGGTGTATCCTTGGAAAGATACCCGAGCCAGAATCCTGTGCACCCCTTGAGAATATTCGGACGTCCGCCCCGATGGAACTGGTGTGCATTGACTTCTGGTCTGCAGAGTTGAGCGACAAAAAAACAGTTGATGTCTTGGTCGTGATGGACCATTTTTCTAAGATGGCACACGCCTTCCCCTGTCAGAACCAGTCCGCTAAACAAGTTGCCCGTCGGTTGTGGAACGACTTCTTCTGCATCTACGGCTTCCCCAGGAGAATCCACTCGGATCAAGGGGCCAATTTTGAAAGCAGGCTTATAAAGGAACTTTTGGAGATGGCTGGAGTGGATAAGTCACATACCACCCCGTACCATCCCATGGGAAATGGGATCACAGAACGCTTCAACAGGACCTTGGGGAACATGATAAGAGCACTTCCCACAAAGGAAAAGTCTAGATGGCCTCAGATGCTGCGGATGTTAACATTCAGCTATAACTGCACAGTGCACGAGACAACCGGCTTCGCCCTGTTCTACTTGATGTTCGGGCGAGTCCCGCGTCTGCCCATCGACATTATGTTCCAGCATGTACTGAATGACGAGACCGTTGTCAGCCACCACGAATTTGTCACCCAAATGAAACGAGACTTGAGTGAGGCTGCACGGATTGCCCAGAGACAGAGCCATGACGAGCAGGCACGGCACGCAAGGCTTTACAATCGTAAGGTCAAGGGTTCACCTTTGGCTCTGGGTGATTGTGTACTGCTGGCTAATCGGGGTGAGAGAGGCAAGAGAAAGATCGCTGACAAGTGGAACTCAACCCCGTATGATGTCGTGTCAGTGAGGTCCCAGATTAATGTGTACAGGATCAGAGATGCTCAAACTGGCAGAGAGAAGGTGTTGCACAGAAATCTCGTCCTCCCAGTTAGTTTCCTTCCCTTGGACGAAGACATTACTCCGAACCCTCCTGGGGACACAGATCTCAGTGATGCAGCATGCGAGAGTATTCAGGTCTCAGTGGTGGAGAATAATATGGAGGATTCCGATGTCAGGACCATGGACTGGCTCATGCGCAGCCCTGACGTTGTGGATCCTGATGATGAGGATGGCCCATCGAGTCGGGCGAGCAGTATCTCTCAATCAAATGGCATCCTGGCCAATGCCGCTGATAGCTCTGTTCACCACCATGTGATAAAGGAAGGCATTAACACCAGCCCAGGCCTGGACAGTACTGCCCACTTACCTGACATAGACCCAAGCAATGCAGCCCACTCACCAGTCCTAGGCCCGCACAGGGGGGAGCTCCTAGTTGACACAGACTCCATCTCTTGTAGTGACTCCCTGCATACGGTTGAGGTTCAGCTTGAACAAGCAGTTGACACAGACTCCATCTCTTGTAGTGACTCCCTGCATACGGTTGAGGTTCAGCTTGAGCAAGTAGTTTGCACAGACTCCATCTCTTGTAGTGACTCCCTGCATACGGTTGAGGTTCAGCTTGAACAAGTAGTTTGCACACAACCGCAAGATAGTTACGCTGGTTCAGTTGTTACACGGTTTGGGAGACGGGTCAGACCTCCTATGAGGCTGATTCGTGAGATGTTAGGACAGCGGGTTGGGGATGCTTTAGCTGTTATTGATCCCGGTATGTGCTCCCTTACACGTGTTTTGCCGGTCTAGATGACAGAGAGTTTTATTTTTATTTATTTTTATTTTTCATTCATTTCTTGATTTTGATTTCATCCTGGATAATGGTCAAGCAATGGTTCAAGATCCATGTGCCTTTGTCTAGTTTGATATGGGATTAATGGCGCTGAGGGAAGAGGGTGAATAATTAGATATGTAGTAAGAGCAAGAGTTATGTAGGTATTGGAGGTGTAAATGGTATCTCTGTTTTGTCTGCGATAAGTATGGGGTCTGGTACCACCCTATTCTTACGCACTTCCTTTGGAAGGGTTTCAAATTGACATTGTTGTACATCAGTGCTCTAGTTTCTCTTTTTGAGAGGCTTTTTGCTTCCCCCTCTCTCCCTCTGCCATTCTTGTTTTGTGACGTTCTGGAGTATTCCCAAATTAACCAGAATTTAAGGGGTGCTTAAGGCTGACGGCATTGTATATTTCTTATGCTTGACAGTATAAAGAAAAGAAGTACTCCGTCCATCCTGTCTCCCGTGTCCATTATTCAAGCAGAGCAGGAACACAGTGGTCACACGTGCTTCTCAGCGTCAATTAGGATCACGCACCTGAGATGAATTCCAATCAGCTCGTCGGGAGGACTCATATACGCTGTCTGCAGATCACTAGTTGTCGGGTCGTCTTGTCACCACCATTCTTCTGCCGTGTACTCCCGTGGTCTCCTGTGCGAGATGTATTCGCTTCCCTGCCGTCCCCTGGAGTTTTGCTGTTCACTCACTCTTCCTCCCCGTGGCCTTTGAATTGCCTTCGGTGTTGCTCCTGGTGAGTCTTTATTAAGACCATTCTCTCTGAACATTTATCCACGTTAGTCCTGGACCCTGTGCTTTTCGTCCGCCTTCGGGTGTTCCCCTAATTCCTTGAAGAGTTGTTGATTGCTACGGTACTGGACTCTGCCTTGGGCTATTGACATTCTACGTTCCTATTTTCCCCCTCAAGTGGAGTAGCATAATTCTGCAGAGCCGCAGAGCCCAACTATGCTAGCATAATTCTCCAGAGCCGCAGAGCCCAACTATGCTAGCATAATTCTGCAGAGCCGCAGAGCCCAACTATGCTAGCATAATTCTGCAGAGCCCAACTATGCTATTTCTCAAGTTACTGGACGCTGTTTCTTCTCCTCTTCTGTTTTGTCCTTAAAGGAACATTGTCGCACATTTCTGTTGTACAAATAAATACGCCCTTTGTTTTTGGCTAACTCTGAATTACCTGTCTGTGTCGTGCTGTTGGGGTCGCATACAAACCGTAACACTGTAACTGTTGCATAAATATACTGTAACTGTTGCATAAATATACTGTAACTGTTACATACATATACTGTAACTGTTACATACATGTACTGTAAATGTTACATAAATATACTGTAACAGTTGCATACATATACTGTAACTGTTACATAAATATACTGTAACAGTTGCATACATATACTGTAACTGTTACATAAATATACTGTAACAGTTGCATACATATACTGTAACTGTTACATAAATATACTGTAACAGTTGCATACATATACTGTAACTGTTACATAAATATACTGTAACAGTTGCATACATATACTGTAACTGTGCACGTGAATAAATACAGACACACAATTTCTGTCCAACTTCCAGCATAATTCCTCTCTCTCTTCTATCTCTCTGTCTCCTGCTTTCTCTCTCTCTCTCTCTCTTTCTTCTATCCCTCTCTTCTCTCTCTCTCTCTATGTATCCCGCTCTCTCTCTTTCTCTATCTCTCTCTCCCCATCTCTCTCCCTTCTCTCTCTCTCTCTCTCTATCCCTCTCTCTCTGTCTGTCTCACAGGACAAACTGAATCATGCATTGAGAGAACGACAGCTAATCCTCTTCCTCTCTCTCTTTATCCTTTTTAACTCCTCTATCCCTCGTTTTAACTCCTTCATTCATCCCTTGCTCACAACCCCAGATCGTTTCCCGGACAACCGTTCCGGGGTCGGATTACTTGACCCCCAAGTGTAGGATCGAAGTGTGTGTGTGTGTGTGTGTGTGTGTGTGTGTGTGTGTGTGTGTGTGAGCTAGAAAAACAGCGCAAAATTGAGTGGAATAGAGGGAGACAAATAGAGGAAGAGAGATAGAAAGAGAGAGAGAGAGAGAGAGAGAGAGAGAGAGAGAGAGAGAGAGAGAGAGACAGACAGACAGACAGACAGACAGACAGACAGACAGACAGACAGACAGACAGACAGACAGACAGACAGACAGACAGACAGACAGACAGACAGACAGACAGACAGACAGACAGACAGACAGACAGACAGACAGACAGACAGACAGACAGATAGAGAGACAGAGAGAGAGAGACAGAGAGGGAAACAGAGAGAGACATGGAAAGAGAGAGAGAGAGAGAGAGAGAGAGAGAGAGAGAGAGAGAGAGAGAGAGAGAGAGAGAGAGAGAGAGAGAGAGAGAGAGAGAGAGAGAGAGAGAGAGAGAGAAGCACAGATGGAATGAGGGAAAAGTGAAGAAGGACATTTGGTGAATCCTGGCCCTTTCCCCCTTCATCCACCCCCCCTCCCCCCCATCCCTCCACCCTGAGAGGATGTTTAGCAGGGAATCTGTCCCCCAGTTCTGCATGCCAGGACATGGAGCCATGTCAACGCATCAACCTTTAGTACTACAGTAGTACCATGACTACATTAGTACTACAGTAGTACCATGACTACATTAATACTACTGTAGTACCATGACTACATTAATACTACAGTAGTACCATGACTACATTAATACTACAGTAGTACCATGACTACAGTAGTACCATGACTTCATTAATACTACAGTAGTACCATTACTACATTAATACTACAGCAGTACCATGACTACATTAATACTACAGTAGTACCATGACTACATTAATACTACACTAGTACCATGACTACATTAGTACTACAGTAGTACCATGACTACATTAATACTACGGTAGTACCATGACTACATTAGTACTACAGTAGTACCATGACTACATTAATACTACGGTAGTACCATTACTACATTAATACTACAGTAGTATCATGACCACATTAATACTACAGTAGTACCATGACTACATTAATACTACAGTAGTACCATGACTACATTACTACTACAGTAGTACCATGACTACATTAATACTACAGTAGTACCATGACTACATTAATACTACAGTAGTACCATGACTACAGTAGTACCATGACTACATTAATACTACAGTAGTACCATGACTGCATTAATACTACAGTAGTACCATGACTACATTAATACTACAGTAGTACTGTTCTGAAGGTCCAGATTAACACTAAAAGTCTGCGTTTATTATTTTGTATAACTTGTATATTGTTTATATATATAAGATATATATCCAACGCCATTCATTTGCATAATAGTATTCTTCGCTCGCCTCATTGGGTCCCGCCCTTGACATTGGAGGCGCCACCAGACGAGCCCCCCAGACAGAGTTCGAGACATGTCCAGACAAGTTCAGACTTGCCTATAGCAGGCGCATTGATTCCGGACAGGTAAATCGGCTGCACCCTAGAAATCAGTCTGAGTATATATATTGTGGATGGTGCAAGCAGCGGCAGAAGCAGTAACATAACAGCAGTGGAAGTAACGAATCGGCAGTATCAGAACAGGAGAAGCAGCAGAGCGAGAGCGTGATACGTCCGGTACAGTTGTACACAGACCTACCAGCGGTGTATCGTTACAGATAGCTAGTAGCTACTTAGATACGACTATAATATTGTAGAGCCATTATTGGCGCAGTATAGTGACTTGTGTAAGCGAAGTAACGTGGAGAAACGTATAGTTAAACCCAGCGGCGTTTGGATCTAACTACTCATTGAAGACCGTCTGCGGGCTAGCTTCCAGTACAAACGAAGCTAGCTAGCTACCATCTATGCCAACGGGCTTTTGGATTAATAGCTATTAACCCTGCCATCGGGCGCTAGGATTACAAGGACCGGTTCCGTACGAGACCCCCTTTTCTTCCAGCGACGACAGGATTATCCGACCAGTCTCCAATTCCTCCGGAGCTTACAACTCCAGAGGGAAATCATCGTCTCCAGCTACCCTTGCTTTTCCTCGTATCACCTCGTCTCTTCTCACTCCCTGCAGAGCTCCGGTCGAGCATTCGTAACCTCGGAACTATTCATTACCGCTGACTTTGATACTCTGACATTCTATTATTAAAAGAGAAACGTGATAATTCAGATGTATGTTGCTATGACGATTAAAATGCTTATAAACCAGGTATCCTTGTCCCGTGCCGTCCATTGAGTGTCCGCCATTTTGTCTAACTGTACTGTCTGGCTATTAATATTCTTTAGTAGTGGTTTAATCTAAACAATCTTTAATACAGTCCGGGTTGTGTAGCCCCTTAGCTACAAGTACGATGACCACATTAATACTGCAGTAGTACCATGACTACATTAATACTACGGTAGTACCATGACTACATTAATACTACAGTAGTACCATGACTACATTAGTACTACAGTAGTACCATGACTACATTAATACTACAGTAGTACCATGACTACATTAATAATACGGTAGTACCATAACTACATTAATACTACAGTAGTACCATGACTACATTAGTACTACGGTAGTACCATGACTACATTAATACTACAGTAGTACCATGACTACATTAATACTACGGTAGTACCATGTCTACATTAATACTACAGTAGTACCATGACTACATTAGTACTACAGTAGTACCATGACTACATTAATACTACAGTAGTACCATGACTACATTAGTACTATGGTAGTACCATGACTACATTAATACTACAGTAGTACCATGACTACATTAGTACTACGGTAGTACCATGACTACATTAATACTACAGTAGTACCATGACTACATTAATACTACGGTAGTACCATGCCTACATTAGTACTACAGTAGTACCATGACTACATTAATACTACAGTAGTACCATGACTACATTAGTACTACCGTTGTTACAAAGGGTCAGATTAAACCGAATATATATATTTATTGCTTGAGATCCCATGTATAATATTTGTATATCGTTTGATATCCCTTGTATATTCTTTGTATATATACACGGAATATCCCTTTACCTAGGTACAAACCAGACCATAATACTCGTTCTCCTATTGGACAGCGACCCCTAGGCGCCAACGGCCATACCCCCAATGGCAAGTTCAAAGACAACGCCAAGGCATGTCTCAACATGTCCAGGTTTGCGCAGTAATACGAGACAGAACTGAGGTTGGCACTAGATTATTCACCTTACAGACGCAGCGCTCAAAAATCTAACCAATTCTGCTGCTTGTCTGCTGCTTGTTGCTGCTTGTGTGCCACTTAAGTCTAGCACTCAGGTGGGTCTGGTGGCTGGGTGAACAAAGGAAGTGTACTTAACTTAAGTACCTCACCAGGGAGGGGGTCGGGGGCTACTGCCCTCAGACCCCCAAGATAATTTTTATATGGGCAGTCTGACTTGGGGTACTGCCCATATATTAGTGTTGCAATGCATGATAAGTAAACAGTGAAAAAAGCTAAGAAATCCGATGGGGCTGGGACATTTGGGACGAATACAAATTTAAGATGAAAATCTCCCCAAGCTGTGGGAGGAAGTGGAGGTGTGAAATCTGGCTCGGTCCAGAACAATAGGAGTCACACAATCAGTTTGGATTGGAGTGGTGGAGGAGTGGTAGAGGCGCATGAGAGGTTTGAGTTTTGAGCGCTGTATCTGTATGTATAAATACGTCGCAGGTGGATACAGCAGTAGAGTATCCTAAACGTTGAAGCCTTCACCACGATACAACGTGCCGTGAAGTGGGCCTCTTTGCCCCTGAATAGAGCCTTGAGAACCGCGTGCGAATATATAGCTAAAGTGTCAGAGTTTAACGCCGTATCGTCGAGTTCGACTTATTCTATAATAGTCTATTATTTATAGTGTATCGTGCGGCTACCGTTCTACAGTGACCAGCATTACCACCGGTTCGTCGTACCTATAGCTAGTGCACTTATCCAGGCTGGGCGGCCTAAACTCGCGCCACCACCCGAGGAGTCCTAGACGAGAACCGTTGGATATGTACACCGGAGAACCTACACCGGCGAATGCAGAGCCTTTTCCGGCTGGATTATATTGCTTTGGTACCGTGGCTGCTGGAGCAGAGAACCGTCTACCCCACTGTCGTGTGGGATCTACCCCTGTGAGGAGCATCCTCGAGCCCGCCTCTAGGACCAGAGGCTAGCTAGCTTTCATCCATGCTGTCGTGCATACTGGATTATAGCTGTTGCTTTGTCTAAGGACCAAGGGAGTACTGCACTGGCTCCTGTATCTGGAGCCTCGTTATTCCGCGTTGATCCAGACTTTGCTCCCGAACATTCCTCTACCCTGCCGGCTTACAACCGGAGGGAACCCCCTAGTGTCTCCAGCTGACTACGAGTGTGCCTTATGCAATTACTACGTTACAGGTGGCGTCAGTTATACCCATCTTACTATTCTCATGGACTTACGCTCTTGACCTACTTTAAGTGTTCTTCGCCTTACAAGCGCAATTATAATTCTCAATCTGTAACCTACCGTTGCTGCTCTAATAATAATAAATACCTCTAACTAGAACTTTCTTTGTCATTGCCGTATTCTTGTGTGGGTGTTCACCAGATATATCATGTACTGTATGGCCAGTAATTAAAGTACATAACTAAGTAGTGGTTTAATAATACCATACTCTCAATACAGTCAGGGAATTGTACCCCTCAGTTACAATTGGTCCTTCGAGCCGGAGGAATATCAGTGTAATATCTAAATATAATATTGATATTAACCATGGCCAGGGGTGAACACTCCCCAAGCGGCTCTCCCAAGCTAGAACGCCCGCAGCGCAGACGTCAGCCACCTCCCTACCTAGAGGAATACGCTGTCAGTCTAATACCTAGCTTTATACAGACGTTAAATGCGGAAAAAGCGGATAGTAAAAGCATGTCAAATCCTACCGACCAGGCGACCCTGCCAGTAGAGACCCTAGTGGGTTCTAACGTAACTGACCAAGCTCACGGGGCGGACCAGGGGGGACATGACATGACTATACCCCCAGACAACGTCAACGGGACGGTCCCCGGAGAGCTCCAGGATAAAGAAAGCGCTCCAGGGACAGAACCCGACCCACTACCAGAAGAGAAGCGCGCCCAGGAGATAGACCTCGGGGCGCGCCAAGAGAACAGATCTCCAACGAGCACTGTCAGAAGCCGATCACCTCCGTCAGTGTCTTCCCCCAGCGAAGCGGACAAGATGCTGGCGCAGGCATTCATCTCCACCCTGGCAGCCTCCACTGAACGCGATCGACTCCAAGCACAGACGCTTAGTGAGCGCGAACATTCTTCCATGGAACAAGAGCGCCTCCGGGCGCAACAACTAAGTGAGCGCGAACACTCTATCATGGAAAGAGAACGCCTGCAGGCTCAACAACTGAGTGAGCGCGAACAATCTGCAGACCAACGAGAGCGCCTTCACGCGCAACTCCAAGCGCAAGCCCTTAGTGAACGCGAACACTCTGCAACCCAGCGAGAGCGCTTCCAGGCGCAGCAAAGGAGTGAAGACGACCGCATACGCCTGGAGACCAGACGCCTCCAGACGGAAGAGAACATTGAAAGAGACCGCGCCGATGCACAGCGCGCCGCCGCCGATGCACAGCGCGACGCCGCCAATGCACAGCGCGACGCAGCCCAAGCCCAGCGCGAAACAGAGCGCGACATCGCCCACATCCAGCGCGAAGCAGAGCGCGACCGGCTACAGGCGCAGATAATGGAGCAATTGATTGCCAGGGCGACACCCCCTCTCTCCGCACGGAGCTCCAGGGCATCATCACGACAAGGGTCTAGGGCACCTTCCCCTACCCGACCAAGTGACCCGGAGCCCGGCCAACAGAAGGATCCTATCCACCTCTCCGAACCCCCTCCCCGACCGGTCCATACGAGACCCAGCAACCGGGAAGAGCCGGCCTATGCCGCCGAGAGACTGAATAGAAGACTTCAAGACCTAGAAGACCTAGCAGAGGAAGAGGAAGAGGAGGAAGGTCAAGCCCACCAGCAGCAACGTACTCCACAGGACTAGGAGGTCCAGTACAGCCCAGACTTCACCCCCGAGGCACTGCGCTACAAACCCCCGACTCAACTCAAGGGTGAGTTTGACGCACAGCCAGCACCGAGGAACAGCACCTGGGTACCCGGCCCCTGGTACCCACCAAGTACCAGCCCACAACAACACGTACGGGGAGACTCGCCCAGGAGGCCTCTCCCCCAACGCTCACCGATGTGCCAGCCATCCATGGCATCGCACCTTGGCACACCGACGTTCCCGGACTTTACGCACGAGGACAGAGCACAGTACACGGAATTACGGATGTGCTTAGAGACTATGATGTCCGACGTCCCTGATGAGTCGTACAAATATGCTATCCTCCTCAAGCATCTCAAGGTGCCCAGAACGCATAATATAGCGCTGGCATATTCCAACTCAAGCACCCCATACTCCGCGGCTCTAGTAGCCCTCGACCAGCGTTATGGACGCATATGGGACTACGTGATACAAGAAATAAGGAATATTGACCGTCTCCCCCCAGCCACAGACAATCGATCATTGGATGACCTCTCTATCAAGGTACAATCCCTGGTAGGGATGCTGGGGTCCCAAAAGGAAAAAGGGAGACACAAACTATATGCTAACTCTAATGTAGAACGAATATTAGAGAAGCTCCCTCCAGCCCGCCAAGAGCGCTTTAGGCGGCAGAGAGACCACCGTGATCCCGACGGTCCCGAGCCATCCCTCCTAGACCTGGCCGACTTCCTCGTGAGAGAAGTCAGCAGCCTACGACTGGATACGTTCGTGCGGAGTGGACCAAGCCCAAGAGATGGACCTCGGAGATCCAATGACAACCGCCGGTTGGTGACCGTTATGCACCAAGCCGAATCAGTACCGCGGCACAAGAACCACAACACCCCCTCGACGAAAGAGAAGTGGAAGATTGTATGCCAGTACTGCGAGAAAGAACATTGGCTGTCTCAATGTGACACTTTCAAGAAGATGACCGCTGACGAAGTGAGTCAGTGGATCAAAGCCAACCGCCGCTGTTTCCGCTGCGCGCGCAGCCATATGGCAGCCGAGTGCCGCCTAAAGAAGAAATGCAGCAGGTGTGACGGCGCCCACTGGGATGTCTTGCATGACAGCAACAGGAAGAAACTCGCACCCCCAAGCAGCACCAGAGTAAACGTCATGTATATCGACCCCGCCAGCAGCGGAAGCTCCCGAGTGCTCTTGAAAGTGGTCCGAGTGATATTAAGCTACGAGGACAAGGTCATGGACACTTACGCCGTCCTTGACGATGGGTCAGAAAAGACTCTCCTCCTCGCATCCGCTGCAGCCCGGCTGGGTCTGCGGGGGAGCGAAGAAACAATGACAATTCGTACTATAAGAAGAGACCTGAAGACAATCAAGTGTGAAAACGTCTCCTTCACTATCGCAGCAAGCGGGCATCCCGAGAGGCAGTATAGGATTACTAACGCTTTCACCAGCCAAGACATAGGCCTGTCACAGTACACCTACCCCATCCCCAAGCTGATGGAAAAATACGTGCACCTACGTCAACTACCTATACCGCTCATCGACGGCGCCACCCCGACCCTGCTCATAGGATCCGACCACGCACACCTCATCGTCCCAACAGACCGGGTCCACATAGGGCCCAGAGGCTGTCCAGCAGCAGTCGAGACCCGCCTAGGATGGACACTACAAGGCCCCCTCTCCAGGTCTCCCAACCGACCAGCAGCCACTCGCTGCCTCCACTCCAGAATGACAGAAGAAGACACCACCCTCTTACAGCACGTCGAGAGGCTATGGACACTAGACACAATGCCCTTTAAGAATGAAAAGAAACTCATTCGTTCAAAGGAAGACACTTATGCCATAACCCTCCTCGAGCAGAGGACAAAGAGAGTCGAGGTCAATGGAGTGATGAGATACGCAACTCCACTCTTGAGGCGAGAGGGTATGCCCACCTTCCACGCCTCAAAAGAAGCGACGGAGCGATATCTACTGAACACCGAGCGGCGTCTAGCCAGAGACCCCACTCAAGCCACTGTGTACCGCGCTGAGATTGACAAGCTAATCACAGCGGGACACATAAAGAAAATTGACATTCAAAAGGCCGAGGCCCTCCTACTCAAGCTCCGCGCCTCCCTGATCAAAGGCGGCTTTGATCTCCGGCAGTGGGCCAGCAGCGACCCTCAAGTACTTCGCAGCCTCTCCCCAGAGAACAAGGCAGCAAGCAGCGAGACCTGGATGGCGACCATCCCAGGTGAAGCCCAAGAAATGACATTAGGACTAGTCTGGTGCTTCAAAACAGACTCGCTCCATTACAGACACACACCCCTGACCAAGGAGCAGGGAAGGTCGATTTCACTACCGACCACCAGACGGAGTGTATACAGAACACTCGCCAGACAATATGACCCGTTGGGATGTATCCTACCTTACACCACCAGGGCAAAAATTATTGTGCGAGAGCTGTGGGACAAGGAACAGGGCTGGGACGACCCCATACCCGACCACCTTGCTTCCACATGGAGAGAGTGGGAAAAGGAACTCAACTCGCTCCCAGGTGTCAACATACGCCGCAGCTACTTCCCACCCACAGTGCGGCTGGAGACGTGCCAGATGGACCTGCACGTCTTCAGCGACGCCTCAGAAGTAGCCTACGGCTCGGTGGCTTACTTGCGGGCCCGAGAGGAGGGAGGAGAAATACATACCGCCTTCATCCTGGCTCGCTCAAGGATAGCCCCCCGCAAGCAACAATCGATCCCGCGTCTAGAGCTCTGCGCAGCCCTAGTAGGCGCGCAACTCGCCACGTTAATCCAACGTGAACTCACCATCCCGGTGCAAAGAACAATCCTGTGGTCAGACTCCATGACCGTACTCACATGGATCCAGTCCGATTCGTGTAGATACAAGGTCTTCGTGGGAGTCAGAATCACAGAGATCCAAGACCTAACAGAATCAGCATGCTGGAGGTACGTGGACACAAAACAGAACCCAGCAGATGTCATCACACGGGGAATGTCCCTAGATGACCTCACACGTCACAATATCTACAGTGACGGTCCCGAGTTCCTCACGCTCCCGGAAGAAGAGTGGCCTAACCCCACCCCACGGGAGGCTAGTCAAGAGGAGGCAGAGATGAAGAAATCTATGTTCTGTGGGTTGACGCACACACCAGTCCCCACCGACCCTAACATAGATGACTGCCCCACCCTTGAGAGTGCGCAGTTAAAGACATTCCTGTGGCACCACCCTGAGGTTCCCTCCACTACTGACATTAATGCAGCTAATTACGAAGAAGCAGAACTCCTTCTGCTACAGCGAGCCCAAAGAGACTCGTTCCCCGACGAGCTAGACTGTCTGCAGGGATCAAAGCCAGTCCCGTCAGACAGCAGACTGCTCCACTTGGCCCCTGAGCGCGACGCCCATGACCTCATCAGAGTGGGTGGTCGTCTGAGACGAGCCCCGGACTTAACGGACGACGTCAAGTTCCCTATAGTTCTCAACAGCCGACATAAGGTCACAGAGCTCATCATAAAGAAATACGACGAGGATGTGCACCACGCTGGGGCAGAGAGAGTCTTCGCTGAGATCCGACGTCGCTATTGGATACTGCAAGGAAGAGAAGCAGTACGACGCTTCCAGCGGACCTGTCTAGATTGTCGCAAGTGGCGAGCACAGCCCAGTATACCCAGGATGGCTGACCTGCCTCCCTGTCGCCTCCGACTTGGCGACAAGCCCTTTCACTCCACCGGCATAGACTGCTTCGGCCCGCTGTACGTGAAGAAAGGAAGAGGGACGGAGAAGAGGTGGGGTATTGTATTCAGATGCATGACCACCCGAGCGATACACATAGAACTCCTTCCAACCATGAGTACGGACTCATTCCTTATGGCCTTCCGGAGATTCACAGCGCGAAAAGGAAAACCGTCTATATTATTGTCTGAATCATTATTGTCTTATCACGGGACAAACTTCAAAGGCGGAGAAAGAGAGCTGAGAGAGAGCTTCCAAGCTATGGGCCCAGAACTTAAGACCCACCTCGCTCCCTCTCAGATTGACTTCCAGTTTAACCCCCCGAACGCCCCTCACTTCGGGGGAACTTGGGAACGAGAAGTACGTTCAATAAAGTCAGCCCTGTACGCCGTGCTTGGGGCCCAGACCGTGGCTGAAGAAGTCCTCACGACAGTCCTCACAGAGATCGAGGGAGTATTGAACTCAAAGCCCCTCGGTTACGTCTCAAGTGATGTAGCAGATGTCGACCCAGTCACCCCCAACACTCTCTTGATGGGGCGGCTGTACCCCGCGCTCCCACAGACGGTGTACAGACCTGAGGAAGCAAACGGCCGAAGAATGTGGAGGTACAGTCAAGTATTGGCTGACAAGTTTTGGAACAGTTTCCTCCTCCACTATCTACCGTCTCTACAGACCCGCCAGAAATGGGTAAAAGATAGAACAACTTGACGGAGGGCACAGTCGTCATGATCATAGACCAGTCACTACCCCGAGCTATGTGGCCGGCCGGCCGCGTAAGCAAAGTGATCACTGGTGCCGACGGAAAGGTCAGAGCGGCAGAAGTTCTTGTCCAGGGACGGACATACACCCGACCCGTGGCGAGGCTGTTAGAGTTGCCAAGGCTCCCTGACTCCCTTGATGACGACCATGACCCACTGACTTTGTGAATTGCCCTACTCCCCACAACGGACATTGAGTAGTTGACAAGACGGTTAATCTGTCTCTGCTTATCTAATTAGGTGCGGACTAATTAGGAGGCGGCTGTTACAAAGGGTCAGATTAAACCGAATATATATATTTATTGCTTGAGATCCCATGTATAATATTTGTATATCGTTTGATATCCCTTGTATATTCTTTGTATATATACACGGAATATCCCTTTACCTAGGTACAAACCAGACCATAATACGCGTTCTCCTATTGGACAGCGACCCCTAGGCCCCAACGGCCATACCCCCAATGGCAAGTTCAAAGACAACGCCAAGGCATGTCTCAACATGTCCAGGTTTGCGCAGTAATACGAGACAGAACTGAGGTTGGCACTAGATTATTCACCTTACGTATAAATACGTCGCAGGTGGATACAGCAGTAGAGTATCCTAAACGTTGAAGCCTTCACCACGATACAACGTGCCGTGAAGTGGGCCTCTTTGCCCCTGAATAGAGCCTTGAGAAACGCGTGCAAATATATAGCTAAAGTGTCAGAGTTTAACGCTGTATCGTCGAGTTCGACTTATTCTATTGTGAAGTAATAGTCTATTATTTATAGTGTATCGTGCGGCTACCGTTCTACAGTGACCAGCATTACCACCGGTTCGTCGTACCTATAGCTAGTGCACTTATCCAGGCTGGGCGGCCTAAACTCGCGCCACCACCCGAGGAGTCCTAGACGAGAACCGTTGGATATGTACACCGGAGAACCTACACCGGCGAATGCAGAGCCTTTTCTGGCTGGATTATATTGCTTTGGTACCGTGGCTGCTGGAGCAGAGAACCGTCTACCCCACTGTCGTGTGGGATCTACCCCTGTGAGGAGCATCCTCGAGCCCGCCTCTAGGACCAGAGGCTAGTTAGCTTTCATCCATGCTGTCGTGCATACTGGATTATAGCTGTTGCTTTGTCTAAGGACCAAGGGAGTACTGCACTGGCTCCTGTATCTGGAGCCTCGTTATTCCGCGTTGATCCAGACTTTGCTCCCGAACATTCCTCTACCCTGCCGGCTTACAACCGGAGGGAACCCCCTAGTGTCTCCAGCTGACTACGAGTGTGCCTTATGCAATTACTACGCTACAGGTGGCGTCAGTTATACCCATCTTACTATTCTCATGGACTTACGCTCTTGACCTACTTTAAGTGTTCTTCGCCTTACAAGCGCAATTATAATTCTCAATCTGTAACCTACCGTTGCTGCTCTAATAATAATAAATACCTCTAACTAGAACTTTCTTTGTCATTGCCGTATTCTTGTGTGGGTGTTCACCAGATATATCATGTACTGTATGGCCAGTAATTAAAGTACATAACTAAGTAGTGGTTTAATAATACCATACTCTCAATACAGTCAGGGAATTGTACCCCTCAGTTACAACCGTAGTACCATGACTACATTAATACTACAGTAGTACCATGACTACATTAGTACTACAGTAGTACCATGACTACATTATTACTACAGTAGTACCATGACTACATTAATACTACATTAGTACCATGACTACATTAATACTACAGTAGTACCATGACTACATGAATACTACGGTAGTACCATGACTACATTAATACTACATTAGTACCATAACTACATTAATACTACAGTAGTACCATGACTACATTAATACTACAGTAGTACCATGACTACATTAATACTACAGTAGTACCATGCCTACATTAATACTACAGTAGTACCATGACTACATTAATACTACAGTAGTACCATGACTACATTAGTACTACAGTAGTACCATGACTACATTAATACTACAGTAGTACCATGACTACATTAATACTACAGTAGTACCATGACTACATTAGTACTACAGTAGTACCATGACTACATTAATACTACAGTAGTACCATGACTACATTAATACTACAGTAGTACAATGACTACATTAATACTACAGTAGTACCATGACTACATTAATACTACAGTAGTACCATGACTACAGTAATACTACAGTAGTACCATGACTACATTAATACTACAGTAGTACCATGACTACTACAGTAGTACCATGACTACATTAATACTACAGTAGTACCATGACTACATTAGTACTACAGTAGTACCATGACTACATTAATACTACAGTAGTACCATGACTACATTAATACTGCAGTAGTACCATGGCTACATTAATACGACAGTAGTACCATGACTACATTAATACTACGGTAGTACCATGACTACATTAATACTACAGTAGTACCATGACTACATTAATACTACAGTAGTACCATGACTACATTAATACTACAGTAGTACCATGACTACATTAATACTACAGTAGTACCATGACTACATTAATACTACAGTAGTACCATGACTACATTAATACTGCAGTAGTACCATGGCTACATTAATACGACAGTAGTACCATGACTACATTAATACTACGGTAGTACCATGACTACATTAATACTACAGTAGTACCATGACTACATTAATACTACAGTAGTACCATGACTATGTTAATACTACATTAGTACCACAACTACGTTAATACTACATTAGTACCATGACTACATTAATACTACAGTAGTACCATGACTACATTAATACTACAGTAGTACCATGACTACATTAATACTACAGTAGTACCATGACTACATCAGTACTACAGTAGTACCATGACTACATTAATACTACAGTAGTACCATGACTACATTAATACTGCAGTAGTACCATGGCTACATTAATACGACAGTAGTACCATGACTACATTATTACTACAGTAGTACCATGACTACATTAATACTACATTAGTACCATGACTACATTAATACTACAGTAGTACCATGACTACATTAATACTACGGTAGTACCATGACTACATTAATACTACATTAGTACCATGACTACATTAATACTACAGTAGTACCATGACTACATTAATACTACAGTAGTACCATGACTACATTAATACTACAGTAGTACCATGCCTACATTAATACTACAGTAGTACCATGACTACATTAATACTACAGTAGTACCATGACTACATTATACTACAGTAGTACCATGACTACATTAATACTACAGTAGTACCATGACTACATTAATACTACAGTAGTACCATGACTACATTAGTACTACAGTAGTACCATGACTACATTAATACTACAGTAGTACCATGACTACATTAATACTACAGTAGTACCATGACTACATTAATACTACAGTAGTACCATGACTACAGTAATACTACAGTAGTACCATGACTACATTAATACTACAGTAGTACCATGACTACTACAGTAGTACCATGACTACATTAATACTACAGTAGTACCATGACTACATTAGTACTACAGTAGTACCATGACTACATTAATACTACAGTAGTACCATGACTACATTAATACTGCAGTAGTACCATGGCTACATTAATATGACAGTAGTACCATGACTACATTAATACTACGGTAGTACCATGACTACATTAATACTACAGTAGTACCATGACTACATTAATACTACAGTAGTACCATGACTATGTTAATACTACATTAGTACCATGACTACGTTAATACTACATTAGTACCATGACTACATTAATACTACAGTAGTACCATGACTACATTAATACTACAGTAGTACCATGACTACATTAATACTACAGTAGTACCATGACTACATTAATACTACAGTAGTACCATGACTACATTAATACTGCAGTAGTACCATGGCTACATTAATACGACAGTAGTACCATGACTACATTAATACTACGGTAGTACCATGACTACATTAATACTACAGTAGTACCATGACTACATTAATACTACAGTAGTACCATGACTATGTTAATACTACATTAGTACCACAACTACGTTAATACTACATTAGTACCATGACTACATTAATACTACAGTAGTACCATGACTACATTAATACTACAGTAGTACCATGACTACATTAATACTACAGTAGTATCATGACTACATCAGTACTACAGTAGTACCATGACTACATTAATACTACAGTAGTACCATGACTACATTAATACTGCAGTAGTACCATGGCTACATTAATACGACAGTAGTACCATGACTACATTAATACTACGGTAGTACCATGACTACATTAATACTACAGTAGTACCATGACTATGTTAATACTACATTAGTACCACGACTACGTTAATACTACATTAGTACCATGACTACATTAATAATACAGTAGTACCATGACTACATTAATACTACAGTAGTACCATGACCACATTAATACTACAGTAGTACCATGACTACATTAATACTACAGTAGTACCATGACTACATTAATACTACAGTAGTACCATGACTACATTAGTACTACAGTAGTACCATGACTACATTAATACTACAGTAGTACCATGACTACATTAATACCACAGTAGTACCATGACTACAGTAATACTACAGTAGTACCATAACTACATTAATACTACAGTAGTACCATGACTATGTTAATACTACATTAGTACCACAACTACGTTAATACTACATTAGTACCATGACTACATTAATACTACAGTAGTACCATGACTACATTAATACGACAGTAGTACCACGACTACATTAGTACTACAGTAGTACCATGACTACATTAGTACTACAGTAGTACCATGACTACATTAATACTACAGTAGTAACATGACTACATTAATACTACAGTAGTACCATGACTACATTAATACTACAGTAGTACCATGACTACATTAATACTACAGTAGTACCATGACTACATTAGTACTACATTAGTACCATGACTACATTAATACTACAGTAGTACCATGACTACATTAATACTACAGTAGTACCATGACTACATTAATACTACAGTAGTACCATGACTACATTAGTACCACAGTAGTACCATGACTACATTAATACTACAGTAGTACCATAACTACGTTAATACTACAGTAGTACCATGACTACATTAATACTACAGTAGTACCATGACTACATTAATACTACAGTAGTACCATGACTACATTAATACTACAGTAGTACCATAACTACATTAATACTACAGTAGTACCATGACTACATTAATACTACAGTAGTACCACGACTACATTAATACTACAGTAGTACCATGACTACATTAGTACTACAGTAGTACCATGACTACATTAATACTACAGTAGTACCATGACTACATTAATACTACAGTAGTACCATGACTACATTAATACCACAGTAGTACCATGACTACATTAATACTACAGTAGTACCATGACTACATTAATACCACAGTAGTACCACGACTACATTAATACTACAGTAGTACCATGACTACATTAGTACTACAGTAGTACCATGACTACATTAATACTACAGTAGTACCATGACTACATTAGACTATTCTATACTACTATGAAAAGACACAATAATTCAACAACAGCAGATTACAGAGCTTGGAATCGGGTGCAGACGAGATTGCACTCCAAACAATCAACCTTGTATTGTAGTTGAAATACCAATGAATAATATTTTTTTTTAATCCCAGCCAATCTCTTAGTTAGATTAGTAGTGTGCTGTTAGAACAGTCTCATATTTGTAGGTAAAGTATTTACAACCATATTTTTAGAAAATTCACCTGAAAGTACATCTCCAAGTAAATGGGAGATTTCATTACTTCTACAAGGTCTCTAGGAACATCCCAAGACATCTCAGGGACGTATTCCAAGTGTCAGAAACATGTTGTCTGTTACTTTCTCTCTCTCTCTCTGTCTAGCCCTTGCTCTCTCTCTATCTAGCCCTTTCTCTCCCTCCCTCCTTCTCCCTCTCCCTCCCCCATATCTTTCTTTCTCTCTCATTCTGCCCACCCCTCCCTCTCCCTCCCTCCCTCCTTCCCTACCCACAGTTCATTAGTTCTGTCTGGGATTATAAAAGAGGACGAGACATATTTTGGGGGATAATTTAGAATTTCAAGTTTCAAGTTCAAGTTTCTTTAATAGTTGTCATACAGAAGTACAGAATACTTTCATACAAAATGCTTCTTACTGTTACGCTCCAGAGACTGTGCTAGACAAGATAGTATCAAACATAGTATACGTGTAATTTAGAAGAAGAAAAAGAGGTCACAGTGTTCGGTATAGACATATGTACAATGTTCTGAGTTACCATATAATATACAATACTATGCAGTGTACTAATGTACAGTACTATCTAGTGCAAAGCAGAAATGGGATGAGGTACAATTTAGGTACAATTTACAGTAAGGTGTACGAGTTGTAGTGCAATCCTTCATCAATAAATATAAAGTGTGGGGAGTGGGTGCTACAGTGTGTTTGTTTAAAGTGGGTGTGTGCTATAAAGTGTGTGGAGTGGGTGCTACAGTGTGTTTGTTTAAGTGAGTGTGTGCGTGTGGATGTGTGTGCTATGTGCGTTTGGTGGTTGTTGTTGTGTAGTGTTCATTCATTGTTCGTTTAGCAGCCTGATGGCCTGGGGATAGAAGCTTCTTCTGAGTCTTTCTGTGCTCGCCTTGAGACTCCGGTATCGCTTGCCTGACCGCAGCAGTTCAAAGAGGCAGTTGTTCGGGTGACTGGAGTCTTTAATGATTCTCTTAGCCTTGCCCTTGCAACGCTTGTTGTAAATGTTCTGGAGGGTGGGGAGCCCCCCTCCAATTGTGCGTTCGGCTGAACGTGTCACTCTTTGTAGTCTGCTTTGGTCTTGTGCAGTGCTATTCCCAAACCAGGAGGTGATGTTGCCGGTCAAGATGCTCTCTATTGTACATGAGTAGAAGTTCTTAAGGATCTTCTGACTGACTTGTGTGTGTGTGTCTGTGTGCGTGTGTGTGTGTGTCTGTAGGTGTGCGTGTGTGTGTGTGTGTCTGAATGCGTGTGTGTCTGTGTGTGTATGCACGTGTGTGTGTGTGTCTGTGTCTTTGTGTGTGTGTGTGACGTGTATGTGTGTGTGCATGTGTGTGTGTGTGTGTGTATTTGTATTTGCGTGTGTGTATGTGTTTGTGTGTGTGTGGACGTGTGTATGTGTGTGTATGTTTGTGTGTATGTGTGTATTTGTATTTGTGTGTATATGTGTGTCTGTCTTGCGTTACTGGTAGGGTTAGCTTGCCTAGTGCAGCTTTCAATACACAGTAGCAGGAGTTGGTTGGGCTTGACGTGCCGAGACAGCCTGTCTGGCCTCACGTGGTATGAGGCTGCAATCCATCACCTGGAAGACAATAGGCGTGGGAAGAGGACTAACGAGCCAACTCCAAAACCCTCCCCCAGAGGTTAAATGGGTTTGCGTAGGGCCAACAACCCTACCTGGAAAAAAACACGTTACTAAAGCATCTACGATAATTCAAAACCAACTCGACCTGGGAAAAGAAGGGCTCCCACACAGGAGGCGCATGACGCCGTGCAGTGAAAGCCGAAAGGAAGCTGTAAGGCCGACTCCCCTCTTAACCCCCAGGAAAACCACCAGAATTGCCACATGGAACATCAGGACGATGTACGAACCAGGGAAGACAGTCCAGGTAGCACAGGAGATGAGGAACTACAACATCTCTCTCCTTGGCTTGTGTGAGACAAGGTGGCTACAAGCAGGGCAACTGAGATTGGCATCTGGGGAGATGGTGTTCTACTCCGGTCATACAGAAGAAGGCGCCCCACACACGGAAGGGGTGGCCCTGATGCTGGCTCCGGAGGCACAGCGCTCTCTCATTGGTTGGGAACCGGTGAACCCACGAATCATCACCGCCAAGTTCACCACTAAGAAGGACAACATCAGACTATCCATCATTCAGTGCTACGCGCCGACAAACGACACCGAAGATGAGAAGAAAGACAATTTCTATGAACAACTGCAGGCTGTACTGGACGGACGGAGAGAAAAAGATATCACCATCCTCATGGGTGATTTCAACGCCAAGATAGGAGCCAACAACACGGGCTACGAAGACATCATGGGCGTACATGGATTGGGGCAGATGAATGAAAATGGAGAAAGGTTTGCAGACCTGTGCTCCCTCAACCAACTGGTAATAGGAGGCAGCATCTTCCCCCACAAACGTATCCAGAAGGCCACATGGAGATCTCCAGATCAAGTTACGGAGAATCAAATAGACCACATATGCATCAACAGAAAGTTCAGGAGGTCATGGCAAGATGTACGAGTCAAGAGAGGGGCAGACGTGGCATCAGACCATCATCTCGTGCTGACGATTATAAAACTACGTCTGAAGAAGTACGCCACAACCACCGGCGCAAGAACCAGATATGACATTGGACTTCTTAGGAACAAAGAAATACAGAGTAGATTCCAGATCAGCCTTTGCCAACAGGTACCAGCAACTACAGGAACAGGATAAATACACAGATGTGGACATAGAAACTCAATGGCAGCACACAAAGACGTTGTAGCTGGACACCTGCAAAGAAATATTGGGAAAGAAGAAGACAAAACACAAGGAATGGGTCTCAATGGAAACACTCCAGAAACTGAAAGAAAGAATGGAGAGGAAAGAGAAACTGAACACAAGCAAAACAAGATCAGCAAAAGCAAAGGCACAGGAAGAATACACCCAAGCCAATAAGGAGGTGAAGAGTAGCATTAAGAAGGATAAAAGAGATCACATAGACAACCTAGCCAAACAAGCAGAAACAGCGGCAGGGCAAGGCAACATGAAAGACCTCTATATGATCACTAGGAAGTTAGCAGGCAAGTTCCAACAGACGGACAAACCGGTAAAAGACAAACAGGGAAACCCACTTACAACAACAGAGGAGCAGCGGAGAAGATGGGCTGAACATTTCAAAGAACTACTGAACCAACCAGCCCCGACAGAGCCAGCGGACATTACACCAGCGGAGAGAACATTTCCAATAAACTGTGATAAACCCAGCAAAGCAGAGATAAAAAAAGCTATTATCTCAACGAAGGACGGAAAATCTGCAGGACCAGATGAAATACCAGCAGAAGCCATCAAGGCCGACTTGTAGACTGCAGTAGATATGCTTCATAGCCTCTTCACCAAGATCTGGGAGGAAGAAAAGATTCCAGAAGAATGGAAAGATGGAATCATCATCAAGCTACCAAAAAAGGGAGATCTCACCAACTGCAACAACTACAGAGGAATAATGCTTCTATCAGTACCGGGAAAAGTACTCAACAGAATTATACTGGACAGAATGAGTGTTGCTGTGGATCCCATGCTTCGAGACCAGCAGGCAGGCTTCCGGAGCAACAGATCTTGCACGGACCAGATCGCCACCCTGCGCATCATTATAGAGCAATCCATCGAATGGAACTCCCCATTATACATAAACTTCATAGACTATGAAAAAGCCTTTGACAGCGTGGATAGAGAGACTCTGTGGAAACTGCTGAGGCATTATGGTATCCCAAAGAAAATCATCACTCTGATTCAAAACACCTATCAAGGAACATCATGCAAAGTTTTACATGCAGGCCAACTGTCAGAGAGTTTTGAGGTCAAGACCGGTGTGCGTCAGGGATGCCTCCTATCGCCCTTTCTCTTCCTCCTAGTCATAGACTGGATTATGAAGACCACCACAAAAGGAAAGAAAAACGGCATACAGTGGACCCTATGGACACAACTGGATGACCTCGACTTTGCTGATGACCTGGCTCTCCTGTCACACAACTACAACCAGATGCAGGACAATACAACCAAGCTGGCACGGTGGTGTAGTGGTTAACACTGTCGCCTCACAGCAAGAAGGTCCAGGGTTCGATTCCCGCTTGGGGACCAGGTTTCCATGATGCCAGTTACCCAGGTGGGGTATTGTTGTGGCTGATGGTTGTTTAACACAGCAGGAGACGATATTTCCAATTTTAACAAGTAGGTAATTTATTTAAGAAAAGAAGTTTTAACAGCAGAAGCTATGGATCAGTAGACGGTCACCACAGTTGAAGAAAAACACTCTAACTCCCCAATCCCTCTGCTTGTCCCCTAAATCCCTTCTCAGCCCTGCCCCCACATGACAGATATGATGACGTGTCATATTATATCAGATATGACATGACGTACATTAAGATGACACGTAGATTTAATATCGAAGAGAGATAAGAACATTAAGAACATCGAAGAGAGATAAAGACATTAAGAAGAACATAGATTTAACATCGAAGAGAGATGCAAGATTAGTGAGATGTGTGTGTGTATATGTGTATGTATGAAAGAGAGAGTCAAGATTAGTGAGATGTGTGTGTGTATATGTGTGTGTATGAAAGAGAGAAAATATTAAAGAGAGAAAAGATTAGATGTGTGTGTGTATATGTATGTGTGTAAAAGAGAGAAAAGATTAAAGAGACAAAAGATTAAATGTGTGTGTGTATATGTGTATGTATGAAAGAGAGAAAAGAACAAGATATGATGTACACAAGATTAGAACACACGATATGATGTACTGAAATGTCCATCTGCCTATCTCCAAGTTGTTTTAAGAACATCAGCCAGACCGTCTTTCAGTACTGCTTAGTTGACCCATATTAAACTAGTTCACCTCATACACATTTTCCCCAACATTCCCCCATTTGGGGCTATCCCTAGTCCCACCCAAATCATATAACCAAGAAAATGTGAACGTCTAACTAAACGAGACGCTTTGACCCTTTTAACCTCCTTCCAGTTAAGAGTACCCTCCTCCCGTTCGGATGCACTCCTTCCCCTACTTAGATGCACCTCTCCCCGTAAGGTTTAGGCAGTCCGCTACGACGCAACAACCAGCTCCTTTCTTAGGACTGCCTTGTCCGACGTCGGCCCCTCTCCCCCAACAGAGATGCAGGTCTCCACTTCCGGCAGTAAGGTCTCCTCTCATGAACGGAAGCAGTCCCCTTATTTTACCTTCAGGTGCAGTTTAAGGCTGGGTCCCTTTCCAACCTTAGGAGAGACAATCCAGATTCCTCTGAATTGACACCCCTTACCCTTCTGCTTCCCAGTGGTTCTTTTCAAACCTGCTGATCACAGAAGCACAACTCGCCTACTAACCCTGTATCGGTTAGTACGGTTACTGTGGCCTGACTGTACATTGAGCCAGGTGCATTCATGCCACTGTTGTCCAGTCACTCACGGTCCCACATCCCGCGTGTCTGTGACTATAAACAGGGTCATAACGCTCTCCCAACCGGCTGGCGACCCAGTCGATAGCGACCTCATAGTCCGTCATCAAGTCAGGACCCCAAGCGGCTGACTGTCCGTAGTACCTATCAGCCACTCAGTTTAGAAACCGACGGTCTTGTCCCCACCCCGCTTGCTCCGGGCATGGAAATATTGACCGTTTTCGCCAGCCTTGCCTGTTCACGGCAGGAGCTGTGCCCCCTACGGTGCACCGCCCTGCTCCTAGGTGTGGACTGTCGCCCACGTACCACCCAGTGCCCACACCAACTTACGTGCGACGTTTCCTGGGCCGACTAGACGGTACCACAGTGGTATGTTATTTCATACCTCGTTACGCACGAGGGCCTTCAGTCACTCCCCAGCACTATATATGTGTGTTTAACGTGCGCCCAGACTCTTGCGAGCCCACTGCCGCCTGTTATGGTCTAGAGGTTCGGGGTGCCTACCCCCTCCCTAAACCATATTTACATAATAAAAGTTTAAATGCCTAATCTAAACAAGAAACCGAATACATTTTAAATGTCTAAATAAACAAGAACGCTTACTTCATTCACTGGACCCCTAACGGACCAACAAAGGCTGACTACCGTTCTCACAATAAACACAAAACCGCTCAAAACAAGAGTAATAACAAAACATAAAAAAAAAATACCCCAATTTATAATCCTAACCTGACAGACAAATCCCCCCAACCTCCACCGCTTACCAAATGAGCCACAGTTCCGGCCGGAAACCGCGACTCTCATCAGGGAAAGGAGAAGTTGACCGTCAGAACTAAACATAGAACATCCCTCCCCCAAAAAAAAATGACATTGTCTCTTCCATAACATTGAATCCTAGTGTCCATCGCTCAGCCCCCCTTCCATGCCCACGCCATAGTCTCCTCACCGTATTGCCAAAAGTCACATTTTGCCAATACAGCAACCACCACGCCACACCTCCAGTCCCCGTAGAAGCATGTCCCCATGCCTGGACGGGAGGCGCTGGTCCCGACCTCACCACGTGTCCCCCCATCTTCGACGGGAGGTGCCCATCTTGCCCACTGCGTTAGCCCCCCCCTTTGTCCCTTCAGTCCCCAGAACCGATCCCCAGAACACTTCTTCTCAATGCTTCCTCAGGCTCAGAACCGACACTCCGTACCATTCCATACCGATGCCTCTTCCATTCCGGTTTGACCAGGACCATGAGTAAAATAAACAAAAATAATAAAAAAATAAACCATCACTCAGACCATCCCCCGTCACTCTAAAAGGAATAAAACAAACAAAACTGAACCAAACAGAAAGAAAATGTCCCTTCCTCACCATACGCCTAGTTAAAGGAATAAAACAAACAAAACTGAACCAAACAGAAAGAAAATGTCCCTACCTCACCATACCCCTAATCCTCTATCCCCTCGTCTCCCTCTAAGGCAGCATAAAGCTGAGGGCATGGCCCGATTTGTGGCTCAATCTCTTTCTGTCCCACCATCAGCATTCGGCTCGTTACGTGTGAAGTTACCAGCCTACCCAAGAGAGGCATACCACAACAGAAAAGGAGAACCAATATCAACCCTGCCACCCCAATGGATATCCCCGTCTGCATCACTATGCTTCCCCACTGTCCCAATCTTTCCAACACCCCACTCCCCCACCATTCTTCATTCCGGCCAGAATTCCCCCTCAACTCCTCCCTCAAATCCTTCAGCTTAGCCATGGCCTCGGAGAACTTTCCCCCTGGCCCCACATTCGTCGGAATGAATGTGCAGCAGTACTGTCCAAACATGGAACAGACTCCACCCTTCTCCGCCATTAACCAGTTCAGAGCCTGTCTATTCTGCCACGCCACCGTACTGGTCGCGTGCATCTGGTCCCCCATTGCATCCAACGCCTCCTCGGTGTAGTTGAGATACCGCTGCTGATTGTAAAACAAATAGTTGATCCACCCGGTGTTCTTATTGACCGATATCCATGGCAGAATAGACTCAAACCCTGCCGCAATCTCATTCTTAGCCATGAACTCGGCTGGAATGCCCCTTGGCTGTCCTATGCTGTCCAGATACACCCTTGGGTCTGCCTTGTAGCTACGCTTCGTTCGAGAGATAGGAGACTCAGAAGGTCCTTCCGTCACTGATAATGGTAGGACCACCATTGGCATGATCGCCTGAACCCGGGCACATCTACCTGACCAATCTAAAGGAAGTGTATTCCTCAACCTCCTACCGCCGCAGAGCCAGTATTGGTCCGCCAGTGCTATATCCTGGACATGAAAAGGGCAAGCTACAGGCCGTGGGTTGGTATCCACTCCCTTTAACACGACCCCGTGTCCACACTTTCCTTCTTTCGTGCAGTTAGTCGTGATGCTCCAAATAGTAGTGCACCGCCCCTCTGCCACCTCCCCTACGTCCCGGGTCCCCTCCTTTTGCAAGCACTCGAAATCCTTGGTCAGCCATAGTTTGACACCTCTGGGTATTGGCAACCCCGTCGCTACCCCCTGCACACGTACATCCAATTTCCTACAACGTTCCCGCATAGTGACATCCTTGAAATCCGTGACGTTTCCTGCCGCCTTAAAACGACTAGAGCCGAGAAACCCCAAACACTCTGCCTCGCACCAAGGGCGACTATTATGGGGCCCCTCCCATGCCTCTGCGTCCCTGTCACACTGAGCCCAACTGAACTTCGTGCCCTTCACCAGCAGCCTATCCGGACGTGCCTTGGAGCAGACATAACAATCCTCTATCTGATTCTGCGCGCTCGTGTACTGGACCCACTTAAACCACTCATTCCCTAAAGCCGCCCTATACATCGGGTCAGCCTCCGGGTCTTCCTCGTCATAGTCATAGTCGCCCCCATCTTGTTCCCCGGAAGGAAGCAAACCCCTCAACCTGGCCCAGAGTGAGCCCACTGAGTCCCTCAACGTTCCGGCTGTCCTCTGGAACATATCCTGTCCCCCCACCTCTTCCGACTCAGCGTCCTTGACCTCCCTTTTTCCCCTCACCCCTGTCCCCTGTGCTTGGTTCGGGACAGGCTCAACCCTCCTATCTACCCCCACAACCCGATCCTCGTTAGTATAATGGTAAGTATCCCCGCCTGTAACGGGGGAATGGTCAAAATCAAAAACATGCCCTTGCGGTCCTCCGGGAAACACCCCTTTTGGTTGTAGTCTTATCTTCTCCCCCCCTTCCTCGATGGAAGGCAGAGGGGGCGCCTGATTCTGAGCCTGGTCATGAAAGCCTGCCGGTACTTGAGCCTGAGCGGGACCCCGTGGGACTCCTACCCACTCAAACCCGTCACCCTCAAGGACGGGTCGACCGTGACGGTTCTCAATGACGTCGTTGCGCCCGGCCGACCGTCCGCACACTGCTGCCAACATCTGCGGGAGCATCAGCAGGCACTACACCTTCCAGTTGCCGTCTCGGGTCCTCCATGTCGGGTTCTGCATAACTGCGATCGATTGTATCCCCCAAGAGATCGCCGCTGGCCTTTATGCAGTGATTGAAGTGGAACCAGGTCGTTGATCCTTTGACTTGGACTGCCGTTCCAGTCGATCGGATCACCTCGTACGGGCCCTCTCTCCGGGGTGATGACCACTTTCTCTTGTGGACCTTTACGAAGACCAGGTCCCCAGGGATCAGCCTCGGTTTGGTGGCTTCCTTCTCCGCCTCCTTCACCCCCTTTTTCTCCTTTCTCTGCTCCTGTCGAAACACAGCTTCATGTATTTTAGTCACTTGCTGAAGATATTTTTTCAGATCTTGCTAAAAAATATCTAATGCCGGGCCCCTAGCCAGGTGTCTAAATGGCGGTGCTGGCATGCTGCGGCCTGTAAGCATTTCATGCGGTGTTAGCTGTGTTTGGCGGTTTACGCTGCTTCTAATAGCCATCAGAGCAAGTGGCAAAGCATCAATCCAGTTAAGCTTAGTTTGCATACAGATTTTCAACAGTTTGTTTTTAATGACCAGATTGGCCCTTTCCACCTTTCCCTGCGACCCGGGCCTATAGACACAGGAAAGGCGCTGTCTTATACCTAATTTCTGCATCAGCCCTTTAACCACCTTGTCGATGAACTCGCGGCCATTATCGCTTTGTAATATCGTGGGAATTCCAAATCTCGGAATGACCTCGCGACACAGGAACTTGATCACTGTGTCCGCGTTCTTGTGTTTAGATGGAATGGCCTCAATCCAGCGACTAAAGCAGTCCTCTACTACCAGGAGGTATCGTTTGCCTTGCACTGGCGTTATCATATCCGTGTAGTCCATAATCAGATGTCTGAATGGTCCCTCAGGGAGGGGTGTGTAAGCCGCCACTGTCGGTACTCCTTTGCGCACATTGCCCTGTAAGCATGTTAAACACCTGGCTAGTGTAACGTCAATTTGTGCCTGAAGCTTTGGGGACCAAAATCCCATTTTCGTGATTCGTTTCAGGGTCTCTGCTCTTCCACAGTGATCAACACCATGAGCCTCAGGTATCACCAAGGACAGAAGATCGATGGAGGCGACTATCAAACCGTTATGACTCCTCCACAGACCATCTGCCCCCCTTACAGCCCCCCTCTCCGTCCACGACTGTTTCTCGGCCTGCGTGGCTGAGTCCTGAAGATCACTCAAATTATCCTCAGTTACCTCAGTCGTCAGTTCGGCCGCAAACATCAGAACAGCCGTGGACGGCACCGCAGCCGCCGCCTTCGCGGCCTCGTCCGCCGCGTTGTTTCCCGACAGGTCTTTTCTGTGTGCCTGGCACTTTACGATAGCAATGCTTTTGGGCAACTTTACAGCCTGAATAAGCGCCACAACCTGCTTGTGGTGAAGGATCGGTGAGCCGTCCGATTTCTTAAAGCCTCTTGCCTTCCAAATGGCCGCGAATAGGTGGCATACGCCATGCGCATAAGCAGAGTCTGTAAAGATGTTAACCGTGCGATCTTTAGCTATTATGCATGCTTCTGTTAGTGCTATTAGTTCTGCAAGCTGGGCCGAACATGGTTGCATGCATTGTCCGGCCTTTCTTGTTAGTGTTTCTCCGTTAGGTTTGCACTGTACGACGGCGTATCCTGACCTTAAATTTTCCCCCTCCCGATAGCAGGACCCATCCACAAAAAGTGAGAGTTCTGCTGTCGCGAGCGGGTCGACTCCCAAATCAGGACGGAGTTTCACGAAAGCCTGTACCTCCACCTCGCACTCATGCGGTTGACCCTCGCTCGGGAGTGGTACCAGATCCGCCGGGTTACTGCCGTGGCATGTTTTTATCGTAACGTCCGAGTACTGCAGGAGCCTCATGTAAGCCTGTTGCCGTTGGCTGGTCAGAACAAATTTGCCTCTTTCAATCAAGTTTGCCAATTTGTGATGTGTCCAAATGCAAATGTCATATCCCATTGTCACGGCCGTTGCTTTCTCATACATCAAATGTGCTGCGGCCAGGGCCTGATAACAAGGTGGCAGACCCTGCTCTACCGGCGAAAGAGCTCTAGAGTAATATGCTATTGGTTGTTTTTTCCCACTCCCCCCCTGTGTTTGAGTCAGGACAGCTGTCGCATGCTGCGCTCTATGTGAGA
Organism: Notolepis coatsorum; assembly: GCF_963971535.1. Lineage (NCBI taxonomy): Eukaryota > Metazoa > Chordata > Actinopteri > Aulopiformes > Paralepididae > Notolepis > Notolepis coatsorum. The sequence continues at coordinate 39,449,363 of NC_140169.1, read as the reverse complement.
CGAATAGGTGGAAACACTTCCCATAATCCGGCAGCGCCAGGGCAGGGGCCTGTAACAACAGACGCTTAATGTTTATGAACGCGTCCTCCCCCTCCTCGGTCCATGTCAAGGGAGCGCGAAGCTTGTCTGTACCCGCCTCTTTTATCATCATCCTCAACGGCGCTGTCGCTATCGTATAGTCCTCCACCCACTCAGAGCTGTACCCAGTCATCCCTAAAAACGTCATCATCTGTCGGACCGTCAATGGCCTAGGTGCCTTGGATACAGCTTCGAGTTGCGTGGGTGAGATCTTTTTTATGCCCTTTTGAATGACGCGAGACAAGTACTCAACTTTTGGCTGGCAGTACTGCAGTTTTGAACCGGATGCCTTGTGGCCTCCCACGGCCAATCCACTCAAAACTTTGATGGAGTCCTCATGGCACTGCTGACGTGTATCCGAGCAGATTAGAATGTCATCTGCATACAGTAAGACCGTGCTGAGTAGTGTGTCGCACACTCCTTGCAAGTCTTCCTTGAGCGCCTTCGAGAAGTAATGTGGCGAGTGCGCGAACCCTTGTGGCAACCGGGTGTAAGAGTATTGTTTCCCCCTGTGGGTAAAAGCAAACAGATACTGAGACTCTTTTTCCAATGGAACACTGAAGAATGCCTGCGTGAGATCAATGACCGTATAGTACTGCGAGCTATTCGGGATGTTTGTCAGGAGGGTGTGTGGATTAGCGACTTCCGCCTCTGGTCCAGACACCACGTCGTTCACCGCCCTCAAATCGTGTACCAGTCTGTACCTAGCCCTGTCCGCCTTTAGCACTGGGTGGATAGGTGTATTACATCTGGATTTGAAAGGGACGAGCACTCCCCCCTTTAACAGTCCCTCAATCTGATGTGATATAGCTTCCTCCAACTCTGGCTTCATTGTATACTGTCTGATAAAGGGTGGTCTACAACCCTTCTTTAACCTGACCTTCACTGGCTGTGCCGACAATATTAGACCCACATCTGTGTCGTGTTTTGACCACAACCGTTCTGGGGTGCGCGCCAACATGTCCTGTTCCAGCAAAGCATCCGCCTCTGGAATAACGCAAGGGTCTCCTGGTAATCTGATTACTTGCGGTTTTGCCAAAACTGAAAAGGAAATCATTATTTTTATGAAACTCCCATCTGCGCTGTTCCAAATTAGCGGAGATTCCGTGGAGACCCACCTTTGAGTCTCGGATTCCTGTATCATTGAACCTAGATGTTCGGATTCGTAACCAGGATTTATTCTCAGAGTAATGTGTGGGGCGGCGTCACTTAGTCTATGTTGTTCCCGTAGATACTTACTCGTGTTAACCCTCAACGCCGCGCCCTGTCTCCCTACAATTATCGTAGATGAGTTAATCTGCACCTGCTCGGGCTGTCCCTGCAACCATGCCTTGTTCCTAACTAGGTCACTATTCGTCAAATACTGTAGTGTGCAATGTGCCTCCATGTTTGTTTGTCTAGACTGAGGCAGTTGGGTTTTCAGAAATGGCTCCCAGGGGTCACAGACCCTTTGCAGCTCTGCATCTATGTTGCCCAGCCAGAACACAGTGGCCTCTTTCTCCCCCGTCCCTTGTAGCATCATTTGGTACACGTCTTGTTCAATTTGAATCCCCTCAGGCGTACATAGGATTTTACAGCCTAGTTTACACATTGCATCTCGTCCCAAGAGATTGCGCGGGGTGCTGTCCGAAATTAATACAGGTATTGTTATGGTCTTGTTGTTATACGTCATAGAGATTGGATCTGATGTGGGTATTAATTGTGTTTTTCCCGAGAATCCGACCGTCCGAACATACTGTCCAGACTGGGGTAAGTGAGCGGCGTATTTTTGCTTTATGCAGGAAAAACCTGCTCCAGTGTCTGCCATCATCTCTGTTAATTTGCCCTCCACTAGGACCTGCAGAATAGGTTCTTGCTCAGCTCCCTTGGAAACCACAATCATTTGATTTCCCCCCGTCGCATTCTCTGGGCACCCCTAGTGATTACCCCCCTGGTTTCGGGGCCCTCCTGTCTCCCCCTGGTTGTGGGGCCCTTGTGACTCCCCCTGGCGCACGGGTCTTCCATACTCCGAGCCGGGACGGTATGGTTGCCTACATCTCATTTCCCTGTGTCCCTGCATGCCGCAGTTCCAACAGTGGAAACGGGGAAACTGTTGTTCGTTCCCCGGTCCCTGTGTAAACCGTGGGCCTGATTTCCCATTCCCTGCCTGCCGCCTGGACGCCTGGTTCTGTGAACTATAGCCATAGCTTCTCACTACCTGAGGTGCAGGCGGGGGTCCCTGGTCCTGCATGGGTGGAGAGGTAGCAGATGACACCATTACTGCCTGCAGCCTCCTTTGGGGCTGCAGTTGTTGCTGAGTTAACTTCCTTGCGTCATTTCTATCCTGATCCCTGACTTTCTGCTCCTGAGCCCTTTGCTTCTCCACACTATGTGTTACATGTTCACAGAACAAAGGATAAGTCATGTCCATTAACCCCACCACGTCTTCCAGTCTATTCTTAACCACCTCTGGAAGCCCTCTCATCACACTTTCTCTAAACATCGCTCTCTGCAACGGGTCAATTTCTGGGTTGTGTCCTAGCTCACCTCTCCACTCCTTCAGTACTTTGTTCACATAGGCGCCAGGCCCTTCCGTCTCCATTATGGGGTTGCCTGCCAGTTTTGCCGGATTAATACGTGATGGATATTGATTCCTGAGTTTGTACCACAACGCCGCTCTATGCGCGTTGAATATGTCTCCATCATGGGCCTGCGTGTCGCATGCCACTCGCATCGATGTATCACCCATGATGTCCCGGCAGGCACCAACTCCTAGCAAAGGCGTCAACAGGGATTTGACGTCACCCACTGCTAGCAGAAAAGATGACGTATTTTCCTCAAACTGCGTGATCCACCTGGAGGCTCCTTCTGAAAGGTCCGGTAGTCTTACTATTAAACCATCGATGTCTAGAGGTGACCATGGCATGTGAAAGATATTGTTCCCCTTTATTAGCAGGGGAAACTGGCCTGTGCTTGTCACACTTCCCACGAATGTAGGGGCGAAAGTCAGGGTTCCTGTAATGTTTCCTTTCTCCTGTCCTGGTTTCGTGTCATTCTCATCTTCCTCCTCAGTCAACAGTTTAGTGTGGCCACACGCTCCGTGTTTCTCTGATGTCTGCTGTGCCACACTCTGACGGGGCTCTTCCTCTATCTTCCTCCCGACTCCCTCCCTCTGCCTGCCAAGGTTCTCTACCTCCTCTTCCTCTGCAGTATACAACTTCCGACGTACTGTCTCGCCATATGCCGCCAGGGCTTTCGGATAGAGATCCTGCGGGGTCAGTTTGGGGGGGGTATCTCGCCTAAGGGAGGTCTCTGATCTAGCGGAGGTTTCTGACCTAGCGGGGGTCCCTAATTCCGTCTCCTCATATTCTCCTCTTATTGTCACAGTGCCCACCGGCAATTGCGTGACATAAGGTGGGGATGTTGGTTTCCCTATATCCATCTCTCTCTGATTTAGCGCTAAAGCTTCCTGCCTGTATGCTCTCCGCTTCTGGGCGTAGAGCTTCATTACCCCCAACTCTTCTGTCCTCTTTTTCAACCTCTTTTTGCTGTTGTCGCCTGGCTTGTGGTTACGAATCATTACATTCATCTCTTCGCATACGTCGAGATCAAAAGTACCTCCGGAAGGCCATTTTGTGTCCCCGGCCTTTGTATGCCTCTGCCAACGGACACCTATATAGAGAATTATATTTTTTAGGAGCGGGTTCCGATCTAACAGTATGTCTTCTGCTGTATGCATCGTTGTTTAGTGTGTGTGTGTGTTTATTGTGTTGTGTGTGTGTGTGTGTGTGGTTGTACCACAGCCAGGACACGGTTTAACCTGGTTCTACTACTCTACAGCAATGCTACAGCCAGGACACAGTTAAGGCGCAGTGTTCAGGGTAACAGAGCATGAGGTGAGGCGGACCTTTAAAAAAGTTAATATCAGGAAGGCAGCAGGTCCAGACGGCATCCCCGGCCGCGTCCTAAAAGTCTGTGCCGACCAACTGGCCCCAGTATTCACTGACATATTTAACCTGTCCTTAGAACAGGCTGTCATCCCCACCTGCCTGAAGAAGTCCACTATTATCCCTGTACCCAAAAAATCCAAGCCTGCTTGCCTCAACGACTACCGCCCTGTAGCTCTCACCTCCATAGCCATGAAGTGCTTTGAGAAGCTAGTAAAGGGCTACATATGCTCCTCCCTCCCCATCAACATGGACCCCCTGCAATTTGCATACCGCCCCAACAGGTCCACGGAGGACGCCATATCCCATGTGCTGCACACAGCAGCATCACACCTGGACAAGAGGCAGGGGAACTATGTGAGAATGCTATTCATCGACTACAGCTCGGCATTCAATACCATAGTCCCCTCCATACTCATAGCCAAGCTCAGGGACCTGGGCTTGGGCTATGACCTCTGCCAGTGGGTCTTGGACTTCCTGACTGGCAGACCCCAGGTGGTGAGAGCAGGCAACTGCACCTCCTCATCCATCACCCTCAACATAGGGGCCCCCCAGGGCTGTGTTCTGAGTCCCCTCCTCTACTCCCTGTACACACACGACTGTGTGGCTCAGCGGAGTAGCAATACAATCGTCAAATTTGCTGACGACACAGTGGTGGTGGGCCTGATCTCTGCCAACGACGAGAGGGCCTACCTGGAAGAGGTCAAGGTCCTGGCGGGATGGTGCCAGGAAAACAGCCTCTCCCTGAACGTCAGCAAAACAAAGGAGATGATTGTGGACTTCAGGAGGTCGGGGGTCAAGGACTACAGCCCCCTCAGCATCGACGGGGCACCGGTTGAGAGAGTCAACAGCTTTAAGTACCTCGGAGCCTACATATCCGAGGACTTGACATGGACCACACACATTAACAGTGTTGTGAAGAAGGCACGACAACGCCTCTACTTCCTCAGGCGCCTAAGGAAGTTCCAAGTCAGCCAGAAGATCCTTAAGAACTTCTACTCATGTACAATAGAGAGCATCTTGACCGGCAACATCACCTCCTGGTTTGGGAATAGCACTGCACAAGACCAAAGCAGACTACAAAGAGTGACACGTTCAGCCGAACGCACAATTGGAGGGGGGCTCCCCACCCTCCAGAACATTTACTACAAGCGTTGCAAGGGCAAGGCTAAGAGAATCATTAAAGACTCCAGTCACCCGAACAACTGCCTCTTTGAACTGCTGCGGTCAGGCAAGCGATACAGGAGTCTCAAGGCGAGCACAGAAAGACTCAGAAGAAGCTTCTATCCCCAGGCCATCAGGCTGCTAAACAAACAATGAATGAACACTACACAACAACAACCACCAAACGCACATAGCACACACATCCACACGCACACACTCACTTTAAACAAACACACTGTAGCACCCACTCCACACACTTATAGCACACACCCACTTTAAACAAACACACTGTAGCACCCACTCCCCACACTTTATATTTATGGATGAAGGATTGCACTACAACTCGTACACCTTACTGTAAATTGTACCTAAAATTGTACCTCATCCCATTTCTGCTTTGCACTAGATAGTACTGTACATTAGTACACTGCATAGTATTGTGTATTGTATATTATATGGTAACTCAGAACATTGTACATATGTCTATACCGAACACTGTGACCTCATTTTCTTCTTCTAAATTCATGCTATATTATGTTATTATGTTATTTGATACTATCTTGTCTAGCACAGTCTCTGGAGCGTAACAGTAAGAAGCATTTTGTATGAAAGTATTCTGTACTTCTGTATGACAACTATTAAAGAACTTGAACTTGAACTTGAACCTGGTTCTACAATGCTACTACAGCCAGGACACAGTTAACCTGGTTCTACTACTACAGCCAGGACACAGTTAACCTGGTTCTACTACTACAGCCAGGACACAGTTAACCTGGTTCTACTACTACAGCCAGGACACAGTTAACCTGGTTCTACAATGCGGTGTGTGTGTCTGTGTGTGACTGTGTGTGTGTGCGTCTGTTTGTGTCTGTGTGTGACTGTGTGTGTGTGTGTGTGACTGTGTGTGTGTGTGTGTGTGTGTGACTGTGTGTGTGTGCGTCTGTTTGTGTCTGTGTGTGACTGTGTGTGTGTGTGTGTATGTGTGTGTGTGTGTGTGACTGTGTGTGTGTGCGTCTGTTTGTGTCTGTGTGTGACTGTGTGTGTGTGTGTGTGTGACTGTGTGTGTGTGTGTGTGTGTGTATGTGTGTATGTCGGTGTGTGTGTGTGTGTGTCTGTGTGTGTGTGTGTGTGTGTGTGTGTGTGTATGTGTGTATGTCGGTGTGTGTGTGTGTGTCTGTGTGTGTGTGTGTGTGTGTGTGCCTTTGCACAGACGTGTGTGTGTATTGTATGTGTGTATTGTGTGTGTGTACACAGGAATGTGTGTGTGTGTGTGTGTGTGTCGGTGTGTGTGTCTGTGTGACTGTGTGTGTGTGTGACTGTGTCCGTGTGTGTGTGTGACTGTGTGTGTGTGCTGTGTATGTGTGTGTGTCGGTGTGTGTGTGTGTGTGTCTGTGTGTGTGTGTGTGTGTGTGTGTGTGTGTGTGTGTGTGTGTGTGTGTCCGTTACACAGGAATGTGTGTGTGTGTGTGTGTGTGTCGGTGTGTGTGTCTGTGTGTGTCTGTGTGCCTTTGCACAGACGTGTGTGTGTATTGTATGTGTGTATTGTATGTGTGTACACAGGAATGTGTGTGTGTGTGTGTGTGTGTCGGTGTGTGTGTCTGTGTGACTGTGTGTGTGTGTGACTGTGTGTGTGTGTGTGTGTGTGTGTCGGTGTGTGTGTGTGTGTGTTTGTAATCAGCAGGTTTAACTCTACCCGCCTGCCTCACAACCCGCTGTCTACCGGGACACAGGAATGTGTGTGTGTGTGTGTGTGTGTGTGTGTGTGTGTGTGTGTGTGTGTCTGTTTGTGTGTGTCTGTGTGTGGTGAGTGTGTGTGTGTCTGTGTGTGTCTGTTTGTGTGTGTCTGTGTGTGGTGAGTGTGTGTGTGTCTGTGTGTGTCTGTGTGTCACAGACGTGTGTGTATTGTATGTGTGTATTGTATGTGTGTACACAGGAATGTGTGTGTGTGTGTGTGTGTGTCGGTGTGTGTGTCTGTGTCTGTGTGTGGTGAGTGTGTGTGTGTCTGTGTGTGTCTGTGTGCCTTTGCACAGACGTGTGTGTGTATTGTATGTGTGTATTGTATGTGTGTACACAGGAATGTGTGTGTGTGTCTGTGTGTGTCTGTGTGCCTTTGCACAGACGTGTGTGTGTATTGTATGTGTGTATTGTATGTGTGTACACAGGAATGTGTGTGTGTGTGTGTGTGTGTATGTCGGTGTGTGTGTCTGTGTGACTGTGTGTGTGTGTGACTGTGTGTGTGTGTGTGTGTCGGTGTGTGTGTGTGTGTGTTTGTGTGTGTGTGTGTGTGTGTGTGTGTGTGTGTCTGTGTGTGTGTGTGGTGAGTGTGTGTGGTGAGTGTGTGTGTGTCTGTGTGTGTCTGTGTGCCTTTGCACAGACGTGTGTGTATTGTATGTGTGTATTGTATGTGTGTACACAGGAATGTGTGTGTGTGTGTCTAGGCCCAACAGTGGAAACAACTAGAGTCTCGTCAAACGCTGCCCAAATTGTTTTTCACTCTCTGCTCATATTATCACAGCTAGCCTCTCTGTAGCTTCCCACCCACGGATGCACTATCTACTTATCTTCGTTCTTAAAAGGATCAGAGTGAACTCACATCTGTCTCTCCTAGATGAGAATGAGTGTGTATGTGTCTGAGAGAGTTATGTGTGTACGTGTGTCGGTGTATGTGTGTGTATGAGAGGGCCGGAACCTAAAAACCAACCATGACCAGCCAACCACAGTTATAACAAGGAAGTGGGGAAATGGGGAGAGTGTTGTAAAGGGTCAGAGAGAAGTTTGACCAGAGAGAAAAGTTTGACCAGAGGTCGAAAACATGCAATTAAAAATTGATTTAGTGGCGCACTTATAGCCTGTTAAAAGAGGATTCGCCCTAGTGTCAACACCTCACCACTCGTGTTCGTTTTAGCCGTCCATCCAAAACCAGTCACACAGCCAGCGCACTTTTTCCTCCTGCAGAATCTCTGACGGATATTATAATAACAAGCACAACGCTCACCTTTTTTTTTGTCGACAACCGCCAGAATGTCTACGGGAGATTCCAGGAACTGGCCGTATGAAAGGCCCGGCTGGGCGTCTACAGGTCAAGGGTCACCAAATGTTGTGGCTGATGGTTGTTTAACACAGCAGGAGACGATATTTCCAATTTTAACAAGTAGGTAATTTATTTAAGAAAAGAAGTTTTAACAGCAGAAGCTATGGATCAGTAGACGGTCACCACAGTTGAAGAAAAACACTCCAACTCCCCAATCCCTCTGCTTGTCCCCTAAATCCCTTCTCAGCCCTGCCCCCACATGACAGATATGATGACGTGTCATATTATATCAGATATGACATGACGTACATTAAGATGACACGTAGATTTAATATCGAAGAGAGATAAGAACATTAAGAACATCGAAGAGAGATAAAGACATTAAGAAGAACATAGATTTAACATCGAAGAGAGATGCAAGATTAGTGAGATGTGTGTGTGTATATGTGTATGTATGAAAGAGAGAGTCAAGATTAGTGAGATGTGTGTGTGTATATGTGTGTGTATGAAAGAGAGAAAATATTAAAGAGAGAAAAGATTAGATGTGTGTGTATATGTATGTGTGTAAAAGAGAGAAAAGATTAAAGAGAGAAAAGATTAAATGTGTGTGTGTATATGTGTATGTATGAAAGAGAGAAAAGAACAAGATATGATGTACACAAGATTAGAACACACGATATGATGTACTGAAATGTCCATCTGCCTATCTCCAAGTTGTTTTAAGAACATCAGCCAGACCGTCTTTCAGTACTGCTTAGTTGACCCATATTAAACTAGTTCACCTCATACACATTTTCCCCAACAGTATCTCCCAGGCCTTTCTGTGTGGAGTTTGCATGTTCTCCCCGTGCTCGCAAGGGTTTCCCCCCCGATAAGATAAACCCAATGGAAAAACATGCACAACAATAGATCGCTAACGCTGTGGCGTCCTTGACGAAGACGGACAGGAGCACTTGGATTGGTCCCCTGGCGCGGCTCACGTTGATGCCTGTCTGCTCCCGGCTGCCCTTGGGGGGGAAGGACGACGGGATGGGTTAATCGCAGATACGAATTGCATGCATGCATCGCATGTGTGCCGATTGATGACCTCTGAGCAGGTCCTAAATCATAAATTATTATTATATCCCTTGAGACTGGGTTGAGAATAAACAGGAAGAAAACCAACCTAATGATGATCAACACCTCTACCAACAACACAGTCACAGTAGGTGATGAATCCATACAGGAAGTCAACTCCTTCACTTACCTAGGCAGCATCTTGGATAAGAAGGGCGGCACAGATGGCGATGTCACAGCCAGAGTAGGCAAAGCCAGAGCAGCCTTCATCATTCTGAAAACATCTGGTCCTCCAAGGACATCGCCATGACAACCAAAGTGCGGCTCTTCAATTCAAATGTAAAATCCGTCCTTCTCTACGGTTCAGAGTCTTGGAGAATGACGAAAAGAACATTGCAGAAGATACAGACCTTTATAAACAGCTGTCTGAAACGCATCTTTGGAATCCGGTGGCCAAACAAAATGAGGAACTATGGCTGAAAGGAAGACAGGAACCAGTGGAGAAGCAGATGCTGAGACGAAAGTGGGGATGGATAGGCCACACTTTGAGGAAACCGGCTACCAGTACTACACGACAGGCCCTGACTTGGAATCCCCAGGGGAAGCGGAAGTGAGGGCGGCCTAAGAACACCTGGAGGCGGGACACTGAGGCGGAGCTCAAGAGACAAGGAACTACCTGGGGGGAGGCAGAAAGGACAGCCCAAAGCCGTGTTGGATGGAGAAAAGTCGTAGCGGGAGCGATGGGCCTAAGTAAGTAAGTAAGTATATGTGTATGTGTATATATGTGTTAACTTTTTTTGTGTGTGTGTTTATATGTGCATGTGTATGTGTGTATGTGTGTGTGTGTGTGTCTGTGTGTGAGTGAATGAATGAATGAATGAATGATGAATGAATGAATGACATTTTATTTCCGTGTCATGTCCAACGACCAATCCCTTAAGTGCTCCGCACACGGCGGGCGATTTTTGCCAGGCGACCGTTTTTTTAAGCGAGCTGACCGACAGAATTGTATCGCCTCCATTGTTAAGAATGAGAGAACCCACACGGCAGGAGATTTTGAAGCGACGGTCGCGCAGCTATTTCTGTCGGTTGGCTAAAAATCGCCTCGATCCTATTTTTTGAGGCGACGGCAGGCGACACAGCAAGGACAGTGAGGAAATAACATGACTTCTACAGTAGAAGTAGTACAGAAGTTCTACTGGTGTATCATTTGTACACCATTAATGTATCAATACATTCATTGATCAATAACCTACGTATTATTACCATGCTACTTATGTTCATTTTTATTAACAGGAACAATTTAAATAAATAACGTTAGTTGGAGAAGCTATAGTGGCCGCTTGTCATTAACTAATAAATGAACAATGCACCATGATGCACCTACTAGTGTTTTTATACTCTGGTAACAAAAGAAGTTGTGGATGTTGACAGAGCTTAATGTCCAGGCTGCAGCTGATGTGGTTTATAAGGTTTATTGTCCAAAGAAAATGATGGTTGAGAACCAAACAGTATGCGTCTTCCGTGACGAAACATCCTCTCAGCAGCTGCATAACATTACTTGTCCAATCGGTGGTAATGAACGTATTGTAGCGATCAGTCATGCAGTAATGTCAGGAAGAATGAGGAGAGGTTGTATTCGTATATGGTGGTTTAATATATCACATTATATGTTATTTCCGTGCGTTTATCCCAAGCTTTCTCTAAATATTCAGCAAGTGCAAAAACCCTGTCTGCATCACTAAACCACATTAACTCAAGGTTTTTACACAACTTTTTACGTAACTCATAGTATAGTGGACAATAAAACATAAAATTAAAGTCATTCTCAATATGGATACCACAGTAAATGCAGATCCGCTCCTCTTCTGTGACCCCCCGGTAACGTCCGGTCTCGAGGTGCAGGGGCAAAAGCCTAGAGCGGAGCTGGGCACACAATGACCTTTGTCTTTTTGATAATGGAGCACACACATATTTTTAATTTCTGTAACAACTTTTTATTGTACTAAATGTTCTTAGTTTTGGTTTATGTAGTATTTCCTGTGACCATTTAATCTGATGTATATTAGACAAGTCTTCCTTAACCAAGGAGATGTTAACAGTATTTACATTCTGGAAAAGGCTCCAATTTCGCTGAGGGTGTCTTCTATCTCACTTGCCCATGCACCTTTTACAGTTACATCCCAGTTGAAAATGTTCCTAGAACCTCGACTGTCTGGCATTTTAATAAATCTGTTCCTTAAAGCTAACATGTTGTCTTTCCATCTTATTCCACACGGTTCCCATCCCATATATACCGTTTGTGTGTATACGTGTGTGTATGTTTGTGTGTGTGTATGTGTATGTATGTGTGTGTATGTGTGTATGTGTGTGTGTGTGTGTGTGTGTATGTGTGTGTGTATGTGTGTAGTGTGTATGTGTGTGTGTATGTATGTGTGTGTATGTGTGTGTGTATGTGTGTGTGTGTATGTGTGTATGTGTGTGTGTATGTGTGTGTGTGTTTGTATGTGTGTATATGTGTGTATGTGTGTGTGCTGGAGGGTTGTTGTCTCTTCTCTGTAGCAGTTTTTTTGTTTGCAACCGTCGGTTGTGTGATAGTAAAGGGTTAACCTTCTGTCGTGTGGCAGTGAAAGGGTTAATATCTGTGTGAAACGGCTGCAAAATGAAATCCTCTGGAGAACAAACCTTTTGAATGCAGACGGTTAGAGGGACAGTTTGGATCTTTAGTGTAATCAAT
>NC_140169.1:39419871-39432371 GCF_963971535.1 Notolepis coatsorum | reverse complement strand
TGCGTGTCTGAACACTCCGTCGACCTTGACTCTCGTAGTCCTTTGATCTAGTAGAGCGATGGCGTACTTGTCCTCTTTGGGCCGAACCATCTTGCATTCGGTCTTGAATGGCATCGCGTCTAATGTCCATAGCCTCTCAACGGGCTGTAAGAGAGTGTTGTCTGTGTCGCTCACCTTGGTGTAAAGGCAGCGTGTGGACGTTGGTCGGTTGGAAGGCCCGGAGAGAGGGCCTTGGAGTGTCCAGCCCAGTCGGGTCTTAACCGCGGCTGGGCATCCTTTGGGTCCGATGTGGGCCGCCTTGGTTGGGACAATGAGGTCCGCGTGGTCGGAGCCAATGAGTAGGGTCGGCGTAGCTCCGCTGATGAGCGGTATGGGCAGTAGGCGTAGGTGATCGTACTTCTCCATCAGCTGTGGGATGGGGTAATCGTAGCTTGACAGACCTATGTCGTAGCTCATGAGCGCCTTGTTGATGCTGTACCGCTTCTCAGGGTGGTCGATCGCTGCTATGGTGAACGAGACGTTTTCACCTTTTATTGTCTTTAAGTCTCGACTAATGGTACTGAGGGTCATCGTCTCCTCTGGGCCCCGCAGATCCAACTGGGTCGCGGCGGAGGCGAGGAGGAGTGTCTTCTCCGACCCGTCGTCGAGGACGGCGTAGGTGTCGAGTACCTTGTCTCCGTGGCTGAGGAGTACTCGTACCACCTTGATGAGCACTCTGGGGCTCCCACTATACGCGGGGTCGATGTGGAGCACTTCTGTTGGTGAGTTGCCTTGTAGAGCTAGTCTTCTCTTGTGGGCCTCATGCAGTGTATCGCAGTAAGCGTGGTCCTGCGTGTTAGTCTTACTCCACTGATCCATTTCGGCGGGGGTCAGTTTCTGGTATGCGTCGCACCGTAACTTGGAGTGTCCGCTGCGGCAGTAAGTACACCAGGGGGAGGGCCAATGGATCTTCTGTAGTGGTGGGGGGTAAATATTCCATTCCTCTGTGGCGGGGGAGTTGTGACTCGTCTGTGGTGACACCGCCTCGGCCTGGTACATCACTGTGATGGGCCTACTTTGGTTTCCTGGTGGGCGTTTATTGCTCTCATGCAGGACTTCTAGGTGGGCGCCGTCACACTTGCCGCACCTTTTCTTGAGGCGGCATTCTGCTGCCATGTGGCCGCGCGCGCAGCGGAAGCAGCGGCGGTTATCCTTAAGCCACTGACTTATTTCGGCTGTAGTCAGTCCTTTGAAAGCGTCGCACTGTGACAGCCAGTGTTCACTGTCGCAGTACTGACAGGCAGCCTTCCATTTCTCCTTGGCGTGGGGTTAGGACTCGTCTGCCGTGACACCGCCTCGGCTTGGTGCATCACGGTGACGGGCCTGCCGTTGTCTTTAAACCTTCTCAGTCCATCTTTAGGGTTAGAGCCGCCCCACGCGAAGGTGTCGATCCGTAGGCTGCTGACCTCTCTGGCTAGGAAGTCAGCAAGGTCTAGGAGTGATTGTTCTGGGCCGTGGGGGTCACGGTGATCTCTTTGCCGCCGAAAACATTCTTGGCGGGATGGGGGGAGCTTCTCTAATATCCGCTCCACGTTGGAGTTGGCGTATAACTTGTGCATCCCCTTCTCTCTTTGTGACCCGAGCATCCCTACCAGGGATTGTACTTTAATGGATAGGTCATCCAGGGCTCTATTGTCTTTAGCTGGGGGGAGACGTTCAATCTCCCGTATCTCTTGAATTACATAGTCCCACGTACGTCCATAACGCGCGTCGAGGGCCACCAGGGCGTCAGAGTAGGGGGTCCTTGAGTTAGAATATGCCAGCGCTATGTTGTGCGCTCTGGGTACTTTAAGGTGCTTGAGGAGGATGGCATATTTGTAGGACTCGTCCTGTACTCCGGACATAATGGTCTCTAAACACATGCGCAGTTCGGTATACTGCGCTCTGTCTTCACGCCTAAAGTCTGGGAATGTGGGTGTCCCAATGTAAGATGCCATGGATGGCTGTGACACTGATGCGCGTAGGGGGAGAGGCCTCCTTGGCGAGTCTCCCCGTACGTGGGGTCGTGGGTTCGTGCTGGGTGGGAACCAGAGGTCGGGCCCCCAGGTACTGCTCCTCGGTGCTGTCTGTTGCTCAAACTCACCCCTGGGACGGGTTGGGGGTTCGTAACGCAGCGTGTCGGGGCTGAGATCGGCGCTGCACTGTTCCTCCTGGTCTGAGATGGGTTGGTGCGTGTGGGCTTTATGTCCTCCCTCGTCCTCCGCTAGGCTTTGTAGTCACTTGGTTAGTTTCTCGGCGACGTAGGCAGGTTCTTCCCGTTGGCTGGGTCCCGTGTAGATTGGTCGGGGAGGGGAAGGTGCCCTCGACCCGTGTCGTGATGATCTCCGGGAGCTCCGGGTGGAAGAGTGGGGAGTCACCCTTTGGAGCGCTAGCTCCATCATTTGCGCCTGCAGACGGTCTCCCTCCGCCTCGCGCTGTGCATTGGCGGCGTCGCGCTGTGCATTGGCGCGGTCTCGTTCCGCCTTGCGCTGTGCATTGGCGGCGTTGCGCTGTGCATTGGCGCGGTCTCGCTCCATGGTTTCTTCAGCCTGGAGGCGCCTCTCTTCCAGTCTGATGGTCATCGTGGCGTCAGCCTGGAGGCGACTCTCTTCCAGTCTGAGGTGTTCGCGTTCACTCTGTAGGCGGTTACGCTCACTCTCTTGTTGCGCTTGTAGGCGGTCACGCTCACCCTGGATGCGGTCTCTTTCCGTTGACGCTGTCAGCGTGGCGATCAGGGCTTGCGCTAGCCTCTGGTCGGCCTCGCTTGGGGATGACGCTGATGAAGGTGATCTGGAGTTGACAGGGCTTGGCGTTGACCTGTTCTCTTTATGCGCTCCGAGGTCCGTCTCGGGGGCGCTGTTTCTTATCTTCTCCCGCGCTCCAAGGTCCGTCTTGGAGGCGCGGTACTCTTTTCTTTGGTGCGCGCCGAGGTCCATCTCGGGGCCGCGCTCTTTATCCTCTTGCGCTCCGAGGTCCATCTCGGGTGCGCGTTCTGTACCGTCTTGCGCTCCCAGGTCCATCTCGGATGCGCGGTCTTTATCTTCTGGCGCTCCGAGGTCCATCTCGGTGGCGCTGTGGTCGTTGGGCATAGTCAAGTCATGTCCCGCTTGTCCCCCCCCCGTGAGCTAAGTCAGTTTCGCTTAAACCAGCTTGGGTCTCTACTAGTGGGGCCGACAAGTCGATAAGGTTGGGCATACTTAAGCTATTAGTTTTATCCGTGCTTAACGTCTTTTTAGATAAGCTAGGAGGTAGAACGACAGCGTAGTCCTCCAAGTGTGGAGGGGGCTGACGTTGGCGCCTAGGGCGCTCTAGTTTGGGAGAGCCGTTTGGAGAGTGTCCGCCGCTGGCCATATTACTATTAATATGATTAATATTACTGATACCCTCCGGCTCGAAGGACCAATTGTAACTGAGGGGTTACAAAACCCTGACTGTATTAAAGATTGTGATAGATTAAACCACTACTACATATTATTATTATTATTACTTGCCAGACAGTACAGTTATTATTGCAGACACTCAAATAGACGGCACGGTGACAAAGAGATATCATTTACAGTATTTTATTATTATGCAGAAGATACAACTGATGATTACTGGGTCGCTCTTTTATGGCGAATGATATTAGAAAGTCAGAGAGTAGCAAAGTCAGTGGGAATGAATAATTCCTAGGCTAAGTATACTAGACCGGACGCCGCATGGCGTGAGATGGCAATATAGTGGGGCAAAACGAGGGTATAGCTGGAGACTGGTGATATCCTCCCACAGAGTTGTAAGCTCCAGAGGAATGAAGAATATACGGATACTCAGGCTGGTCACTTGAAGAAAGGGGTTCTCATACGGATCCGGTCTTTATAATCCAAGTGCTCGGTAGCAAGGTAATAGCTGTAATCCAATGCCCGATGGCAATGATGATAGCCAGCCAGCTTCGTCCCCGAAGCTAGCCCGATGTAGAATCTTCAGGGTAGTTCAATCCAAACGACAATGGTATTAACGATGCTCTTCTCCACGGTACGACGTTTCCACAAGTCACTATAATCCACCAATAATGGTTCTACAATATCGCTGCGGTAGGTTCCAATGCTCACATGTCCAATAGTTCTGCTGCTAGGTTCACCTAGTTACTAAACGAACAAACTGCTTGTTAATGCTGCACACCGAACGAACTGCTGTAATACGATTCACACTAAATGACGAGCTCTTTACGTCACGTTAGGTTAGGTCGAACTTGACTCTGCTACTAGACGAACTGGGTTAACGTTACTGCGTTAACGGTAATGACGAACTGCACAATACGTTAGGTTCAACTACTGCTGTTGCATTACTTCGGACGAACTGCACACACTACTGCTGCTCGCGCCTTCCACAATATATATACTTAGAGGGCTTTCTAGGGCGCAACCGAATCTCTTGTCCGGAATCAATGCGCTGCCCAAGGGCATGTCTCAACTTGTCCAGACTCGTCTTTGAACTTGTCTGAGGGGCGCGATTCTTGGCACCGCCAGTGTCAAGGGCGTTATCCAATGAGGAAAGCGAATAATGCTATGATTCAAACGGAGGCCTAAAGGGATATAGCTTATATATATAAATAATATACAAGTTATATAAAACAATAAAACGTAGATTCTCGGTGTTAATCTGGCCCTTCACAACAAAACTTTTGCTTTGTTTTTTCAAATCATGGTAAGAAACATGTTTAGTTGTTTTGTCTCTGTACTCCTCCAGCACTTTGAAATTTGTATTTGAAATTTGAAATGGAACAATCACTATGAGCGATGAGGAATACATTTACCGCACATCCACACCGGCTGAACCATCTAGAAATTAATTTTTATACATAGTCCTCCTACTTTTAGGGGACTAAAAGTAATTGGAAAAATGTACTTAAATAGATTTGTCATATTTGTTATTTGGTTTGTAGTATTATTTGATAAACCATAAATCCTAAATGTACTGGAAAATATTCCTAATAGAAAAGGTTCTAAGTAAACATAAGCTTTAGTCATAACAGCGGTCTTATTCAGTCAGTTCAAGGGCCAGGTTAGGAAATAGCCACGGGTCAAGTTAGAGCAGGATGTAATCAACACAGAGAGGGTGTGGGAAGCAGCTTGGAATGTGAGAGACAACAGGTTTCCTTACACAGAAACTATTTACAATGGGTGTGGGCCAACAGCTGAAACAAAATATGACCACATCACAGGTAGCCGTTATCTCCTGGGAACAGGAGGCCAGCCCAACTGGTCTGATTAGGGAGGAGATTTTAAATAGAACATCTCTAGAATAACATAAATGTGTTTTTACTGGTTTAGGAAATATGAAATACCTGTAAAGATTACTATTATATTGGACTGATGATGCTGAATAGAATGAGAGGACATATGCTGTGATTATATGCTGTGATTCTATTAGTTAAAGAGGTAATATGTTTGTGTTTAAGAATGAGAGGAAACAATGTGGTCTCTAGGTTAAAGAGTCTTGGTAAATCATGTGGGAACAGATTATTAATGAAAGCTAAATATAAACTGTTTGTAGCTATTTAATTTAAGCCAGAAAGACTGTTTTGAAGACTTAATCCCCAGCATATTACCTAGGTTTAAAACAAGGAAACGAGAACTGTTGGGCTTAAGGCCCACCTCCTTTTCAAATACACTGTGAATGCTCGCGATTGGGTGGAAATCCTATGCGTGAGGTCACTTGGTGACGTCACGCCCAGGGTTTCTCGCTCATGGATAAAATGGGGAGGTAGAAGGACACAAAAAAACGGAACAGACACGAGAACACACCCCACCTTCCCACAGAGGACAGCGCGAGCAGAGGAGAACACGGAGAAGAAGCTTTTGGAACGAGAACAGAATCCTTTGTTGTCAGCAAGACAAACAAAGACAATCCACAACTCAACGACGAAGACCATTCTTTTTAACTGCTTTCTTAGACTAATATTGAGGGCAAGCGGCATAGTGCTTTCGGTACCTTAATATTATAGCACATCTCAGTTGATTGAAACAGAACCATTGTGATTTCACTTTTAACTTTGAATTAAAAACAGATGCTGGTACAACTTCTCCTTCTTCATTCTGCTGACCTTAGCTGCCGTTTTTACAAACCGTGATGGTTTTATCAGTAAATAGGTTTTAAGGTGTAAGTTATAACACAACGCAGAGGCTATTAGATTAGATGGTTTTTTTAAGATAGAAACTCTTATTCCCTTTTTTACGATAGGTTATATTTCTAACAAAGCAGAGACCAATGTCCTTTCAATACATTTGAAAGGTCACATGTTAAACTCCTTCTCAAGAAGTTAATACAGGTCTCTGGGGTCCCGAACCATGTCTTTGAGGCTTTTTTTTTATTATTATTTTTTTAGCATTTTTACAGCTTTATTGGTCATGCAGGACCGACAGAGGAGAGGGCGAACGGGAGGAGAGGTGGGGAGGACATGCGACAAATAACGACGGGAGCTGGGATCGAACCCGGGTCGGCCCCGTCTTTGAGGCTTTTAGTTGAAAGCATCACTCTGATTAGACATTCTAGCAGCCTCTCTGGCCTGTTCTCGACAAGCTGTTTCTGTGTCTGTAGATTTAAATGTGAATGAGCTGCAGCATCTCACCAATGGCGTGCTCTGGAACTGCGAGTGACCTCCGGTGCAACTCTGGCTCATGACATTCAGAGCATTAACCCTTTCACTACCCAGTGGCGGCCGCTGGGTACTTCGCCACTAGGGGCGCTATACCAAACATTTTGCAAATGTTTGGTAAAAAAAGCCCAACACAAACACGCACAGCTCTCTCTCTCTCTCTCTCTCTCTCTCTCGCTCTCTCTCTCTCTCTCTCGCTCTCTCTCTCTCTCTCAGATGATGTCAGATCCATTCAATAATAAGCACATTTGTAAAGCTCGTTATTTTAAACAAGTTACCATTCATTGTCTGAGTGGTTATGTCCCACATGCGGCGAAATTAGAGAGAGAGAGAGAGAGAGAGAGAGAGCGAGAGCGAGAGCGAGAGAGAGAGCATTTTAGTAAAGTTACATTTTCAACAAGATTGCTGCTATTTAAACACTTCATGGAAACGGGGTAACGTTAACCTTATGTCGACTGTAGTATTGTATGACCTCGACATAACGTTTAAACGTTAACGTTACTCCGTTTCCATGAAGTAATTATAAAAGTGGCCAGCTAAGATGACGGAGCTAACAGCTAGCAGTAGCTGTAACGTTACAACGTTATGCGGCATCAGTAGACAACGTATCATGTATTAAACTAGAGTTAAGATCGCTAATCTACCTTGTTGTTGGCTTGTTGATAAAGTATATCCACTCCATGGCATTGTCCATCCAGCCTGTGTTGATGTCCATCCATTGTCCGCATCCATATAGCTTGTTGTTAGCCAACAAGCTGTGTGAGTGAAGAGCTGTGTCTTTGTCCATTTCCGCCTCGAACAGCCTGCAAACTACCTGGCGTTCTATCGCCATGCTCTAAGACAAACTCTAACCTTAACCAACTTTGAAAGAGTGCCTAAGCTCAGTGTAGTTGCTGTTGTTGTTGACGAGTCGACTGAACTGCTGTTGCTATGATAAGAACTACCTCCTCCTGGCGCATTCTCTCTCTAAGCCAACCCGAGAAATGCGGCTATGGAAAAAAACTGGCATCGCGTCGGCCAATCAGAGAGCGTCTCCACGAAAATGCGGCTATGGAAATTCTTCACGGAAGTTCACGCTGCTGCCTAGACCGCTTCAAATCGCGCTCGGATTCCAACATAATAGTCATATTTCAACGCACAACGCGTTATGCACTGATTGGCTGTGACGGAGACAGCGATCAAACTGTGATGCGCACTCAGAGCGCTATCGCTTCTAGCCCGGGCGAGAAATACGAAAAAATTAAAAAAAACGTCACTTCCTGCTCATGAAAACGATGTTTTTTTAATTTAGATAATAACGTTATATTGTGCATTGGAAATACAAACATACTTAAAATGAGTAAATATTATTCATTTTAAACATGTTTATATTATTTATAGGGCTATAAAACACAAAAACGAAAAAGTTTTATTTTCTTCTTCTCTGATTTAACAGCAGCTGGCCAGCAGGTGGGTCGGCGCCCTTGCGCCCCTAGTGGTGAGCCGCCACTGTCACTACCTCACTACCAAAGGGTTAACCATTTCACTGCAACAATACAGAAGGTTAACCCGTTCACTACCACACTACATACGGTTAACCATCTGTAGTGTGGTAGTGAAAGGGTTAACCTTCTGTAGTGTGGTAGTGAACGTTTTAAATTAAATATTTAAATATATGAGTTATGATCCGGCAATTGCCCGCTTTACTTCTCGTCTAAAATGTTGTCATATTTTACATAACCGCTTGGTGGATAGCGAGAATGTTTACAAGCAAGCCGCCATTTTGTACAATGCACAAGTCAAGGTGCATTGTCTAGGACCCTGATTGACGTACAGTATGACGGAGAGTCACGTCTGAACGGCTTGTTATCACACACGTTTTCTGACCTAGGCAGCCCAGACAAATCTGACTTTGTTATCTTATTTCACAGTTTGTGTTAGTAGAGATCCAAATGTACAGGCAAAAGCACTGAACAAGTGAGTTTTTTCTAATATGTGACCTTTAACTCATTCTGCGGCATCGCTTAATGCGTTAGAGGGCGCTATTATGCCAGCGCTGTAAGTCAATGGGGCGCTTTGTTCACTTGCGAGTGCTTAAAATATATCTTATATTAAAGCTATGGGTCTAATACACCCGTCGATTGTCAGTGAGTTGCTTCCAGTCAACATCCATGAAACAGATTGTTTTTTCATCAGTACATTTCCGTTTTATACCGTTTTGAATATGAATATAGTTTGGGTGCTTCAGAGTAATTCCAGGAAAAGATGCGATAATAGCCCTTTAGTGGAATACACTAAACACGTTGTAATTTTTCGCCTGATTATCGAATCTTCCTGAAATCAACGCTAGATCATCATTATTATCCTTCCTCATGCAAGAATGAAAAGAGCCCTGGACCGCGGGGCTTCCCCGCCACCTCCTCCCACCCAACGGCACACAGCCACACAGCCACACACAGACAGCTTCGATCGGGGTAGAAAGACATATCAGATCATATTTATATATAGTGTTCTTACCTGGTATCTGATGTAATGTAAAGAAATAATCCAATTATCTGATCGCCATTCCAAATACTGCTTGTGGAGGTCCGTCCCACATTACCGAGCGTTACACAGGAACGGCATGGCTCAGATCGGCCCTGAAAAGAAACTACACCATTTCGAATAGAGTGCAATACCAGCAGGAAGGCGTAGGCGGCGGTATTTGCGAGCTCAGACCCATTCTGAATGGATATAGCTAATAAAAGAAATAACGATTAAAACCCGACTTTTCTCGTGATTGGCGCTGAACGGTTGGCGAGTTAACCCGACTTTTTCCGTGATTGGCGTATAATGAGTTATTGGGAGTTTAGGTGTACATTGGACACTACTCAAACACAGTATGATATGTAGTTGACTTCTGAGTGTCATGTTGTTTAGTCCCTGAGGGTTCAAACACAATATAAATCACCAGCCTCCTATCACGATAAATGTGTAAAAGGACAGATATCAATCAATCAATCAATCAATCAATCAATCAATCAATCAATCAATCAATCAATCAATCAATCAATCAATCAATCAATCAATCAATCAATCAATCAATCAAATTTATTTATATAGCACATTTAAACATGACACTTGTCAACCAAAGTGCTTCACAAAGGATGCTTGGTTCATACACATACAGCTCATTCTAGTAATATTCCACAATTATTACATTGATAGTAATAATGGCACACAGTCATAAATTCACCAACATGCGCATTTGTTATACATGCAGGACTCTTTGAGACAGACGTATGTGTATTACCGCTGCCATGTTTGGCGCGGAGCACCCGGGGAGGGGGGGGGGGGTGTTGACGAGACAGCCTTCGCTCCCCCCTCCTGCACGCGTACGAGTTAGCTGCCATCACCAACGTGAGGCGCTGGGCCATACACAGATAGGTGACATTTCAGTGGATATATTCTTTTTGACGCCAATGGCCTCCATAGTAAGTATAGACTTGAAAACCGTCCTGTAACCTGAGGATCACAGGTCTGATTCCTCAATCAAATATAGTACATTTTCTACCCCAGAACATGATGAAATCATCCTATAATAACACTTCTCTGTTCTTCTCTGCGCCTCACATCTAGCTATCTCCTCCAGGCTTGTGTAAAATCATTCTGCCTTTTTATATTACATTTACAAGCTAAACCATTAGGTTTGCCTTTGGATTTCTCTTCTTGTATTAGAGGTAGAATCTGTAACACAGACAAACGGCGACCTTTAGGCAAACGAGCCCTGCTTGGTATTTCACTTTGTTTGTTTGTTTTTGTCTGACGTGTGAGTTGGAGTTTAGTGACTAGTGTGCATTTCTCTCTGGGCAGAGCTTGAGGTGTGACCATCAATAGCAACCCCTCCCCCCTATCCCCACTCAACTCTAACCCACACATCCGACCAAAGTGCACTAAGTAATAGCAATAATGGTAAGAAAAAATAAGCAAAAAGTAAACAAAGTGCAATACCAAGCAGGACTCTTTTACCCAAAGGTTACTGTTCTGCTGTTGCTGTTTGATGGCATTGCAGATTCTACCTTTAACACAATAATACATATTCCAAGGCAAACGTAATAGTAAACCTTCAGTATTTTATTTTTTATGAATTCTTATTTTTAAACAGATTGTACCTTTACCCTCTTAACGTTCCGACGGCCGCCTGCATTTGCCCTCGTCTGTCGGCACCACGCTGTGTTATTGTCTATCAACCAATACATCGGTTGAAAGCTAAAATGGCCGCCATTTGATTGGCACCCTACTTGGCCTACTACGTGCTTCCAATTTCGGGTTATAAGAAAAAGTGACCACCTCCGGTTTCGCCTCCTGGTGACCGAACCAATCACCTCTGACGGTGAAAATGATTGACCGTTTTTGTAGCCAATGAAATTCTGGAAACGAAGATTGAGGGATGTTTACCAGGAAATATATGGTTTATTCTCAGCGTAAAGGTCCTCGTTCGACTTACTTCATTAGCTCATTCTCTGCCATGCTGTTTCCGGGATATGGCTATGCGCTGCCACGCATTAAACCAATGGAGTCAGTTTGCAGGGCTATAATTATATTCTATATTATAGCTATGGATGCAATAGTATGGCCCATTTGACATCGAGTATCTATATGAAAAAGAAAAAAAATTTCCATCCATACATTCCCGTTTTATACCGTGGTGAATATAAGTATGGTTTTAGAGCGGTTTAGGGTAATTCCTGGGAGGCTAGTAATAGCCCGCAACATGTATTATATTAAATCCATTGGCATTTCGTCCCTACACACGCTACAATAAAAAATTCAAATGCATATGATCGGTATTATGTTCCATCATGAATGCATGAAAGGAGTAGTTTCTGATTCATTTATTGTCAATAACGGCATTCAAGTTTCAAGTTTCTTTAATAGTTGTCATACAGAAGTACAGAATACTTTCATACAAAATGCTTCTTACTGTTACGCTCCAGAGACTGTGCTAGACAAGATAGTATCAAATAACATAGTATAGCATGTAATTTAGAAGAAGAAAATGAGGTCACAGTGTTCGGTATAGACATATGTACAATGTTCTGAGTTACCATATAATATACAATACTATGCAGTGTACTAATGTACAGTACTATCTAGTGCAAAGCAGAAATGGGATGAGGTACAATTTAGGTACAATTTACAGTAAGGTGTACGAGTTGTAGTGCAATCCTTCATCAATAAATATAAAGTGTGGGGAGTGGGTGCTACAGTGTGTTTGTTTAAAGTGGGTGTGTGCTATAAAGTGTGTGGAGTGGGTGCTACAGTGTGTTTGTTCGTTAGTACAACAACATACGCTGATCAGAGCGATGGCTATGAAAACAAGGCACAATCAAGCTGAAATTTACGTTAAATTGCTCTTACCTGTGGCTGGTTCCAAAAAGAATATTCCAATTATTTGATTGCCATCTGGTAGATCGTATGTCCATTTGGCCCACGACATAACCCACCACAGCATAATAAATCGGGGGTCCCGAAAACGATTCAATGCGATCGGGTGAAGCCCTAGCTTCAGGTTATTAAAAAAGTCCGCCCGGACCAATATAATCGACGCACAGCCCAATACACAGAGTTTCAAAGGAAGTGCAATACCGGCCACATCCTACCAGGCGGTATTGGACTTTTGCAATCTCAGACTCATTCCCTATGATAACACCAGGCTCCCTGGATGGATAATGAATGGAAATAACGAATAAAAGAAATAACGATCAAATAACGAGTATACTCGTTGTTGGCGTTCAACAATTGGTGGCCAATAACGAGTTTAATCGTTGTTGGCAGAGAAAGAGTTAGTGCCAATGGCCATTTTGGATCAACATAACTATACATACCA
>NC_140169.1:39399248-39409671 GCF_963971535.1 Notolepis coatsorum | reverse complement strand
ACACACACACACACACACACCTACACACACACACACACACACACACACACACACACACACACACACACACACACACACACACACACACACACACACACACACACACACACACAAGTACACACACACACACACACACACACACACACACACACCTACACACACACACACACACACACACACACACACACACACACACACACACACACACACACACACACACACACACACTCACACACACACACACACACACACACACACACACACACACACACACACACACACACACACACACAATGTCAGCCTTGTTAAGTTACCTTATTAGATTTAAAGCTGCACTATGTTACTTTTGCGCAGTGGCAGAGAAATATTTTCTATATTTGGGCACATTTTAATTTGTGTAATTTACATTTATGCTCCAAAATTTGGACTATAGCTCAAAACGTAACATTAGCTACTTAGGCTAATGACGTAACACTAGGACTGAGCGAGTATGGCTGGCTACCTACCTACCTAGCTGGTAAATGTAATGCTAGCTTTAGCAAATAAGCCTTTGTTGAACTATCCAGACCATTCCTTGCTATCCACTAGGCTAGCTGCTCCATTAATTTGATTGATGGATAGATAGATAGATAGATAGATAGATAGATAGATAGATAGATAGATAGATAGATAGATAGATAGATAGATAGATAGATAGATAGATAGATAGATAGATAGATAGATAGATAGATAGATAGATAGATAGATAGATAGATAGATAGATAGATAGATAGATAGATAGATAGATAGATAGATAGATAGATAGATAGATAGATAGATAGATAGATAGATAGATAGATAGATAGATAGATAGATAGATAGATAGATAGATAGATAGATAGATAGATAGATAGATAGATAGATAGATAGATAGATAGATAGATAGATAGATAGATAGATAGATAGATAGATAGATAGATAGATAGATAGATAGATAGATAGATAGATAGATAGATAGATAGATAGATAGATAGATAGATAGATAGATAGATAGATAGATAGATAGATAGATAGATAGATAGATAGATAGATAGATAGATAGATAGATAGATAGATAGATAGATAGATAGATAGATAGATAGATAGATAGATAGATAGATAGATAGATAGATAGATAGATAGATAGATAGATAGATAGATAGATAGATAGATAGATAGATAGATAGATAGATAGATAGATAGATAGATAGATAGATAGATAGATAGATAGATAGATAGATAGATAGATAGATAGATAGATAGATAGATAGATAGATAGATAGATAGATAGATAGATAGATAGATAGATAGATAGATAGATAGATAGATAGATAGATAGATAGATAGATAGATAGATAGATAGATAGATAGATAGATAGATAGATAGATAGATAGATAGATAGATAGATAGATAGATAGATAGATAGATAGATAGATAGATAGATAGATAGATAGATAGATAGATAGATAGATAGATAGATAGATAGATAGATAGATAGATAGATAGATAGATAGATAGATAGATAGATAGATAGATAGATAGATAGATAGATAGATAGATAGATAGATAGATAGATAGATAGATAGATAGATAGATAGATAGATAGATAGATAGATAGATAGATAGATAGATAGATAGATAGATAGATAGATAGATAGATAGATAGATAGATAGATAGATAGATAGATAGATAGATAGATAGATAGATAGATAGATAGATAGATAGATAGATAGATAGATAGATAGATAGATAGATAGATAGATAGATAGATAGATAGATAGATAGATAGATAGATAGATAGATAGATAGATAGATAGATAGATAGATAGATAGATAGATAGATAGATAGATAGATAGATAGATAGATAGATAGATAGATAGATAGATAGATAGATAGATAGATAGATAGATAGATAGATAGATAGATAGATAGATAGATAGATAGATAGATAGATAGATAGATAGATAGATAGATAGATAGATAGATAGATAGATAGATAGATAGATAGATAGATAGATAGATAGATAGATAGATAGATAGATAGATAGATAGATAGATAGATAGATAGATAGATAGATAGATAGATAGATAGATAGATAGATAGATAGATAGATAGATAGATAGATAGATAGATAGATAGATAGATAGATAGATAGATAGATAGATAGATAGATAGATATATCTATATATATATATATATTTTCTTCAATTTCATGGACATTTATCTTTGGCTCCACCATGGTTGCAATCAACAAGACAACACATTACAAACACCACACATGCACAAAAGACATTGGCCCAAAAATGTCCAATACATAGACAAAAGATAAACAACAACAACAAAAACAAAAACACAGACAGAGCTTTGTGCTAAGCTTGGCTAGCTTGCAGCCGGATTATAGCTTTCTACTGAACGCAGAGGAAATTGGTATCTATCTTCTTGTCTGACTCTGGAGAAGACGGTAAGCACATTTCCCATAATGTTGGTGTGTTCCTTTAACCTCCTAATGCTACTTTTATCACAGGGGTAGTGGCAACTCGTTAGGTAATAAGCCTTCATTATATTATCTTCAATATTATGAACACAATGCCATTTAAAAGTCAGATCATGTTTTAGTTTTAGAATTTAGGTGATGAAAAATCACTCCCAAAAGAGTGTTATGAAGCAGAAAGGAGGCCAGGGGTTCTGGTCGCGTCTATTCTTAACCCAAACGGTTCATGCGTTTTGCGAATCTGATTGGCCACTGACGTTTCTGGTCATGTGACATGTGCGCCCAATCGCGTGACGCGCCCATTTCCGCCTCGACCAGCAGCAAACCCTAACCCTAACCCTAACCCTAACCCTAACCCTAACCCTAACCGTTCTATCGCCATGCTCTAAGACAAACTCTAACATTAACCAACTTCGAAAGAGTGCCTAAGCTTAACCGGGGAAAGAACTTGCCGTCGCACGATTGGTGCGACCAGAAACATCAGTGGCCAATCAGAGCGCAAAACAGGAACGCGGAAGCATGCACCGTTTGGGTTAAGAATAGAGCCGTTCTGGTCAGGTTTGGGACCCATTTAGAGGCCTTGCAAGAAATGTTTGTGTAGTTTTCTTTCTTCGAACATGGCTGCCTGTAACCATTGCAAGACATTTTTTAAAGGTCCCATGTTTTGCTATTCCTTTCACTATTTGGGCAATGTTACACAATTCCTGTGAGTCTATGGAACACATCTGTAAGTTTATATTTTTTTTAAATGCATTGTTTTGTATTTCTAATCAAGTACTCTAAAGCAGCATTTTTCCACTTCAAGATTTCAAGCTGTTTTGGGCTGGGCTCCGCCCATAAGCGATTTGAGTGACAGTCACCCACACAGCATGATACATGTATACGAGAGAGAGCGAGAGAGAGAACGAGCGAGCAAGAGAGAGAGGGAGAGAGAGAGAGGTTACATTGCTCCGTGCGCGCGTGTGCGCTGTGTGAGCGGCTCGACTGTGATTGTTTGTAAAATGCAGGTGGACCGGAGCGGCCGGGTAGCGAAGCGGACTAAGCGTCTGTCTACCACCGCAGAGACAGTGGGATCGAATCCAGCTGCGGTACCTCCGGCTTTGTCGGCCGTCCATACTGACACAATTGGCAGTGTCAGTGGATGGGAAAGCCAGTGGGGTGGGTCCTGGTTGTTCGATCGGGGCGCCTGCACAGCGAGGGAAGGATCCACACGTTACACTCCCCCAGTGAGAGTCCGCGCTGCCAGGTGAAAAGAAGCGGTGGGCTGGGTACACATGTGTCGGAGGAAGCATGTGATAGTCTCCGCCCTCCCAGACCGTCGGTAGGGGGGTAGATTGCGCAACGACCAGGAAGGGGATTGGGAATTGGCATAACGATTAACATTGGGATGGGAGAAAAACAGAAAAAGGAGGGGGGAAAAGATAATACAAAAATAAATAATGCAGGTGGAGAGAGAGAGGGAGAGAGAGAATAATAATAATAATAATAATAATAATAATAATAATAATAATAATAATAATAATAATAATAATAATAATAATAATAATAATAATAATAATAATAATAATAGATCAAATTTATATAGCGCCTTTCATAGAACCCAAGGTCGCTTCACAATCAGGAAAAAAAATAGGGCTAGGGAAATAGGGGGAAAAAAGGGGATGAGGGAAGGTAAGGGATAATGGATAATGGACCTAATCTAATCTAAACTAGTCAAGTCAAGTCAAGAGTTTTATTTGTCACTGCATACGAGTATACAATGAAATGCGGGTGGTCTTGCCCGCAACGATGTGCAAATACAATAGTAATAATATATAATAGAATCCAATAGAACAATATTGTGCAATAAAACAAGTAAACAGAGTAGGGCATATCGGTATATGTACATGAGTTATTTACAGAGCATGGTAGGACATGCTAGGTCCTGTGGTAGTGCAATACACTGTTAGCTACGGATGAGGCACTGGGTCTTTATGTACATGCTATATTATACAATCTCAAGTTATACTATTCTTAAAGTGACCTTTCCTTTTGTAAAGTGGCCATAAGTGTGAGCATGTGCAGCATGAGTGTGTGCTTGCTCATGTTAAAGTGGCTGCTAGTGTGTGAGCGTGTAGAGTGTGTGTGTCATGTGTGTGCTCATGTGTGCTTGTGTGTGGAGAGTTCAGTGTTCAAGGCTCTGATGGCCTGGGGGAAGAAGCTGAGCCGAAGTCTCTCTGTCCTAGTAGCTGGTGTTCGCAGGCGTCTGCCTGACCTCAGCAGCATGAACAGGCTGTTGTTGGGGTGGTGAGGGTCTTTCATTATTCTGCAGGCTCTGGATTTGCACCTCTTGTTGTATAGAACCTGCAGGGGTGGTAGTGCAATACCTGTGGTAAGCTCGGCTGAGCGCACCACTCTCTGTAGGGCCTTCTTGTCCTGTGCCGTGCTGTTTCCATACCAGGCAGTGATGTTGCCAGTCAAGATGCTCTCTACAGCTCCGGAGTAGAAGGACTGGAGTATCTTCCCAGATACTCTGAACTTCCTTAACTGTCTCAGGTGGTAGAGGCGCTGCTTCGCCTTTTTTACGACTGAGTCTATGTGTGTTGTCCATGTCAGATCCTCTGAGATGTGGACCCCCAGGTACTTAAAGCTGCTCACCCTGTCCACAGCAGCCCTGTTTATCCTCAGTGGTGTGTGTGTCTCCTGCTGTCCTCTCCTATAATCCACGATCAGCTCCTTGGTTTTACCAATGTTCAGGAGCAGGCTGTTGTCCTGGCACCAGCGTTCCAGTACCTCAACCTCCTCCCGGTAGGCCTTCTCGTCGTTGTCCGAGATCAGCCCCACCACCACTGTGTCGTCCGCAAACTTCACTATGGAGTTGGAGCTGAACTTGGCCACACAGTCGTGTGTGTATAGTGAGTACAGCAGGGGGTTCAGAACACAGGCCTGGGAGGACCCGATGCTCAGGGTGATGGTG
This sequence comes from Notolepis coatsorum, assembly GCF_963971535.1. Taxonomy (NCBI): domain Eukaryota; kingdom Metazoa; phylum Chordata; class Actinopteri; order Aulopiformes; family Paralepididae; genus Notolepis; species Notolepis coatsorum. The sequence continues at coordinate 39,404,202 of NC_140169.1, read as the reverse complement.
TTGGAGGTCTGACCCCCCACCCTGACCGCCTGGGGCCTTTCGCTCAGAAAGTCCAGTATCCAGGTGCTCAGAGCGGAGCTCAGACCTAGCTCGATCAGCTTGTCCACCAGTCTGGTGAGGACTATGGTGTTGAACGCTGAGCTGTAGTGAATGAACAACAGTCTCACATAGCCCCCCTTTTGGCGGTCAAGGTGAGAGAGGATGCTGTGCAGTATTTGGGAGACCGCATCATCAGTGGACCTGTTTGGCCTGTATGCAAATTGCATAGGGTCCATATCACTGGGGAGGGAGGCACAAATGTGATCCTTGACCAGCCTCTCGAAACATTTCATGGCCACAGAGGTGAATGCCACCGGTCTGTAGTCATTGAGACATGTTGGGGAGGGTTTCTTTGGTACAGGGATGATGGTAGACATCTTGAAGCAGGCAGGGACCACTGACTCCGCCAGGGATCGATTAAATATGGCGGTGAACACAGGGGCTAGCTGGTTAGCACAGGACTTAAGTATGCGTCCTGTTATTCCATCTGGGCCAGCAGCTTTTCTGGTGTTCACCTGCATAAATGCTCTTCTCACACTGTGTACCGGCAACCACACTGTGTACCGCGGATGCCCCCCCCCCTCTCCACAACAGCCGGCGCGCCAGTGACGTCACTAGCCGTTGAGCTAGCGGCGCCACTGTCTGCACCAAACCGAGCATAGAGTTGAGATTGTCCGCGAAAGAGGCGTCGTCGCTCCCCATTGAGGGGGCGCTGACTTTGTAGTCAGTTATCGTCCTCAGTCCCCGCCATAAGCCTCTTGTGTCATTTTGTGCCATTTGTGTCTCCATTTTGTCAGCATACGTCCGTTTTGCAAGTTTTACAGCCTTGCGCAGAGTATAGACTGTAGCCTTATACTCCTCCATGTTTCCTGACTCTCTGCCCAGGTTGTTGGCAGTGGTGTGTGATTTCAGAGCTGCTCTGATAGTACTGTCCACCCACGGTTTCTGGTTTGGGAAAACCCGCACCTTTTTCGTGGGGACAATACTATCCGCGAGTGTTGTTATGAAGCACACAACGCTGTCCGCGAACTTGCTGACGTCACTGGCGCTTCCTTGAAACATCCCCCAGTCTACGTCCTCGAGAGCGTCCTGCAGCGTGGCCTCTGATTGGTCGGTCCATTTTTTTGTCTCACGTGACACAACGGCGTCACGTGATCTTTGTTTGTAAGCAGGGACCAAGAAAATGGCGTCATGGTCGGACGTGCTAGTAGCTCCCGCTAATGGCGGAGCCGGTACTGCCTTGTAGCTGGCTCTGAACGGGGTGTAGCAGTGGTCGAGCGTGTTTCCCCCTCTGGTGGAGCAGGCGAAAAAAGGACGGCATCACTTTTTTCAAATTTGCCTGGTTGAAATCGCCGGCTACGATCATGGCTGCGTCTGGATGGTTTATCTGGTGAATGTTGAGATTCTCCGCCAGCTCTGCCAGAGACCTGACAGTGTTTGCTTGGGGAGGGATGTATACTACGGTAATTGCAGTGATGTACCTGAACACGTTCAATGAACGATCGTTCATGAACGCGTTCGTATTTTGGGCGAACGTGAACTGAACGTACTGATTATCCGCTAAATGAACGTAATTGAGAACGCGTTCATTCTCAGCGCTGTGTAACGGAGTTCAAAAGTGCGTTCATTCTCAGCACTCTGTTATAACGGCGTTCAAAGATGTGCCAGATTTCATATGTATTTCAGCCGAAACCCCTGTTAAAACACACCGTAAACAGGCTTTAAAATTATGTGGAAAACCAACCGATCTGGCAACGCGCCTGTACACCCCCTGCTACGTCATCAGACTCATCACAAGTTCAACAACAGCTGAATCTGCAAGCAGAAGCCCAGAGCTGCGCAGCAGCAGGTCGAGAGCAGCACTCGCTCAGAGAACTCTACCTCTAGATGTCGGCGCTTGGGGATTTAAAATAGTTTAACGTTAAAGTCAGTACTGACTCAGACGGAAACAATCTAACGTTTGTCTGTAAACTTTGTCCACCCGGTTTGAAGAAGCAAGTCCCCACATCGACGCGACGACGTCGACAGCAACATTGAGAATATGCAAACGTCCTGTTTTAGTTTTCATAATAAAGACAATTCAAGCAAAGTTGTTCCTCATGTTTTTGAAAATATACTGTAGAGATGAAAGCTGCAGTGTGGACTGAATGCGCGGTGGCAAAGCGTTATGGAAATGCCAGTATTCTGATTGCTGTCTGTGTGGTTCAATATTTTTTACAAATAATAGTTTGCAGCAACGTATTGAAAAAAGAACTAACAAAATGGGCCGTTCAATATCTACTTTATGTTCGAAATGTCAAACAGACCTGGGTACCTACAGGCTACAGTCTATCACTACTTTTGGGAATCTAAGTGTTTATCCAGGTTCTGGGGCCAAGTGATTGATTGATTGAACACTTTATTAACATATTGCAGAATGGGTACAGTATAGTACAGCTCAGTCATGAATTGAAAATGGGGGACCCTGATGTAAACAAGACGAAAGTCTTTCTCTGGTCTGCATCCCCTTAACAATTGTATGTATTGAGCTGTACTGTATCAGGGTCCCCCATTTTCAATTAATCAGGACATACATGACATACAGATAGACAGTACTGCTACATCTATACATTTATGACATACCAGATTTGCAAATACAGTACTGTTTGTGATACAAAAAGAGTCCAGAAAAGAGAGTAGGCCTATATACATTTGACATAGAAACTGTACATTGGAGGAGGTTGGGTAGGTGGGGGGGGGGACTGTACATTGGAGGTGGGGGGGGGGGGGGGGGTTTGGGTAGGAGGGGTGACACCCTTTATAATTCAAACTATTTCAGCCCGGAAATGCATTCTGATAGACTGGGTTAAGGATAAGCCTCCATTTTTACAAATGTGGTATAGAGATGGTTTGCTTTTCCTTTTTGCTTGCTTCTTTTTGTTTTGTTTTTGCTTGCTTATGGTGTGGATGATGGCATAGAGATGAACTGGAGGACCCCCCCCCTCCATTGTCCCAATGTGTGTTTTTGTAATGTAAGTAACTGTACGTGAAAAATCTATATAAAAAAATATATATATATCAAAAAAGAACTAAAAAGAACTAAATTAGTTCATTTTTGAAACCATGAACTTTAGTTAAAAATTTTGAATTATGAACTATGAACTGAACTAGTTCATTTTAAAAATTGTGAACTGTGAACTGAACTAGTTCATGTAGAAAGTGAACTTTCCCAACACTGGGTAATTGTGACCGCAGTAAACTCTCGGGGTAGGCGACATTGAATGGAGAGATGTTCCATGTCCGGGGAGTATGAACGGGAGAGTACCTTTACCTCCTTGGGGCTAACCCAGCCGTTGTTGGTCAGAAGACAGACACCCCCGCCGATGCTCTTCCCGGATGCTTCCGTGCGATCCGCTCGGAAGACGGTGAAGAAATCCGAGGGAGAGACGCTGTGGTCTGGAGTCGCTGGCTTCAGCCATGTCTCCGTGAAGCACATAACGTTACAGTCTCTCATCTCTCGCTGGAATCGGACCCTCGCTCTCAAATCGTCCATCCTACCCTCCAACGAATGTGCATTCGCCAGAAAGATGGATGGGATTGCCGGGCGGTAAGCAGATCTTTTTAACCTTAGTCTGATTCCTCCTCTTTTTCCTCTGTGCTTCTTCTTGCCGACTCCTTTGTCCTTATCCCGCCTGATCTCCAATGGCCAATCTTGGCATAAAGTGTCTCTAAACTCCTCTTTAAGTCCGGAGTTTAGGTCAATAAGTGACTGGCGGTCGTATGACATCCCCGCCAGTGATGTTTCCATAAAAAAAGTTGTAAAAATAAACATAATAAAAGTGTGCACAATCGTTGCTGAGCGAAACCGACGGCGTCTAACCTGAGCCGCGCCATCTTGAGGATGGGGAAAAGCCTTGGTGAAGAGGTTTGTTTTCAGAGCAGTTTTGAAGGTGTCCAGGGAAGGATGAGGAGGCTGATGTGTCCGGAGTCTGCAGCAAGGAGGAGGTTATTAGTGATCTTGATGAGGGCGGTCTCTGTGCTGTGATGTGCTCGGTAGGCTGACTGAAGGGGTTCGTAGAGCTCATGGTTGGACATATGTTGATGAAGCTGGGTGGCGACTGCCCTTTCCAAGGTTTTACTTAGGAAAGGAAGGGAGCGAGGATACATCGCTCTGTGCGCGCATGTGCGCTGTGTGAGTGGCTCGACTGCGATTGTGTGTAAAATGCAGGTGGACTGCAGAGAGAGAGAGGGGGTCAGGGACAGGGAGACCGCTTCCACATTATTCCCACTGCTCCGTTGTTGAGCGAATTGTTGATTCTCTCTGTCGGCACCCGCGCACGTCAACCCGTTTGAGGAAGTGTCAGTATTTTCACTCGCTCTGTTGTTGAGCGAATTGTTGATTGTGGGCGGTGACTACAACCAGGGCCTTATTCACGTCAGCAAAACAGTCAAATCAGAATGGCTTAGTTGAGTGAGGGAGGATCTAGTGAACTTGAGACTGGACTGATGAGCCAAAATTAGAATTAGAGACACAGACCTCATTGATACGACCCCACATTGCTAGAAAACAATGTTAAACACTGGAAAAGGCCATTTATAAGACATGGGACCTTTAAAGGAAATGCCTAGGAAGTGCAGCGGTAGTCGGTAGAGGAGGTAAAACACTGGAAAATATTACTGCTATGACATGTTTATAATATCCAGTAATAAGACACCAAATTATACGACAGTTGTCGATATATTTCTATCATTGTTGTTTCTTCCAACATGGAGGATAAATGGGACTAAACATTCTTTGAAAGGATCAGAATTCAATTGAAATATTCTCACCCTGGGAGCCAAGGTAATTAAAACATAGCCCCCCAGGTTAAGTACCAGTGGTTTAGATGAGGGGGTAGAATGTCTGTGTATTGAGTTTAACAGATGTCTTAAAATC
>NC_140169.1:39389248-39394248 GCF_963971535.1 Notolepis coatsorum | reverse complement strand
GGCTGAGAGGGAGACACAGGAGAGAATGTTGTTTATTGAGACAGTAGGAAGGCTGAGAGGGAGACAGACTAGGGGAGACACGTGAGAGAAGGTTCTTTATTGAGACAGTAGGAAAGCTGAGAGGGACACAGAGTAGGAGAGACACAAGAGAGAAGGTTCTTTATTGAGACAGTAGGAAGGCTGAGAGGGAGACAGAGTAGGAGAGACACAGGAGAGAAGGTTCTTTATTGAGACAGTATGAAGGCTGAGAGGGAGACAGAGTAGAGGAGACACAGGGGAGAAGGTTCTTTATTGAGACTGTAGGAAGGCTGAGAGGGAGACATAGTAGGAGAGACACAGGAGAAGGAGAGACACAGGAGAGAAGGTTCTTTATTGAGACAGTCAGAAAGGTTGAGCGGGAGACAGAGTAGGAGAGACACAGGAGAGATGGTTCTTTATTGAGACAGTAGGAAGGCTGAGAGGGAGACAGAGTAGAGGAGACACAGGAGAGAAGGTTATTTATTGAGACAGTAGGAAGGCTGAGAGGGAGACAGAGTAGAGGAGACACAGGGGAGAAGGTTCTTTATTGAGACAACAGGAAGGCTGAGAGGGAGACAGAGTAGGAGAGACACAGGAGAGAAGGTTCTTTATTGAGACAGCAGGAAGGCTGAGAGGGAGACAGAGTAGAGGAGACACAGGGGAGAAGGTTCTTTATTGAGACAGTAGGAAGGCTGAGAGGGAGACAGAGTAGAGGAGACACAGGGGAGAAGGTTCTTTATTGAGACAGTAGGAAGGCTGAGAGGGAGACAGACTAGGGGAGACTCAGGAGAGAAGGTTCTTTATTGAGCCAGTAGGAAGGCTGAGAGAGAGACAGAGTAGAGGAGACACAGGGGAGAAGGTTCTTTATTAAGACAGTAGGAAGGCTGAGAGGGAGACAGAGTAGAGGAGACACAGGGGAGAAGGTTCTTTATTGAGACAGTAGGAAGGCTGAGAGGGAGACAGAGTAGGGGAGACACAGGGGAGAAGGTTTTTTATTGAGCCAGTAGGAAGGCTGAGAGGGAGACAGATTAGGGAAGACACAGGAGAGACAGTTCTTTATTGAGACAGTAGGAAGGCTGAGAGGGAGACAGATTAGGGAAGACACAGGAGAGAAGGTTCTTTATTGAGACAGTAGGAAGGCTGAGAGGGAGACAGAGTAGGGGAGACACAGGAGAGAAGGTTATTTATTGAGACAGTAGGAAGGCTGAGAGGGAGACAGAGTAGGGGAGACACAGGAGAGAAGGTTATTTATTGAGCCAGTAGGAAGGCTGAGAGGGAGACAGAGTAGAGGAGACACAGGGGAGAAGGTTCTTTATTGAGACAGTAGGAAGGCTGAGAGGGAGACAGATTAGGGAAGACACAGGAGAGAAGGTTCTTTATTGAGACAGTAGGAAGGCTGAGAGGGAGACAGAGTAGAGGAGACACAGGGGAGAAGGTTCTTTATTGAGACTGTAGGAAGGCTGAGAGGGAGACATAGTAGGAGAGACACAGGAGAGAAGGTTCTTTATTGAGACAGTCAGAAAGGTTGAGAGGGAGACAGAGTAGGAGAGACACAGGAGAGATGGTTCTTTATTGAGACAGTAGGAAGGCTGAGAGGGAGACAGAGTAGAGGAGACACAGAAGAGAAGGTTATTTATTGAGACAGTAGGAAGGCTGAGAGGGAGACAGAGTAGAGGAGACACAGGGGAGAAGGTTCTTTATTGAGACAGTAGGAAGGCTGAGAGGGAGACAGAGTAGAGGAGACACAGGGGAGAAGGTTCTTTATTGAGACAGTAGGAAGGCTGAGAGGGAGACAGACTAGGGGAGACTCAGGAGAGAAGGTTCTTTATTGAGCCAGTAGGAAGGCTGATAGAGAGAAAGAGTAGGGGAGACGCAGGAGAGATGGTTCTTTATTGAGCCAGTAGGAAGGCTGAGAGAGAGACAGAGTAGGGAAGACACAGGAGAGAAGGTTCTTTATTGAGACAGTAGGAAGGCTGAGAGGGAGACAGAGTAGGAGAGACACAGGAGAGATGGTTCTTTATTGAGACAGTAGGAAGGCTGAGAGGGAGACAGAGTAGGGGAGACACAGGGGAGAAGGTTCTTTATTGAGCCAGTAGGAAGGCTGAGAGAGAGACCGATTAGGGAAGACACGGGAGAGAAGGTTCTTTATTGAGCCAGTAGGAAGGCTGAGAGGGAGACAGAGTAGAGGAGACACAGGGGAGAAGGTTCTTTATTGAGACAGTAGGAAGGCTGAGAGGGAGACAGAGTAGAGGAGACACAGGGGAGAAGGTTCTTTATTGAGACAGTAGGAAGGCTGAGAGGGAGACAGAGTAGGGGAGACACAGGGGAGAAGGTTTTTTATTGAGCCAGTAGGAAGGCTGAGAGGGAGACAGATTAGGGAAGACACAGGAGAGAAGGTTCTTTATTGAGAGAGTAGGAAGGCTGAGAGGGAGACAGATTAGGGAAGACACAGGAGAGAAGGTTCTTTATTGAGACAGTAGGAAGGCTGAGAGGGAGACAGAGTAGGGGAGACACAGGAGAGAAGGTTATTTATTGAGACAGTAGGAAGGCTGAGAGGGAGACAGAGTAGGGGAGACACAGGAGAGAAGGTTATTTATTGAGCCAGTAGGAAGGCTGAGAGGGAGACAGAGTAGGGGAGACACAGGAGAGAAGGTTCTTTATTGAGACAGTAGGAAGGCTGAGAGGGAGACAGATTAGGGAAGACACAGGAGAGAAGGTTCTTTATTGAGACAGTAGGAAGGCTGAGAGGGAGACATAGTAGGGGAGACACAGGAGAGAAGGTTATTTATTGAGCCAGTAGGAAGGATGAGAGGGAGACAGAGTAGAGGAGACACAGGGGAGAAGGTTCTTTATTGAGACAGTAGGAAGGCTGAGAGGGAGACAGAGTAGAGGAGACACAGGGGAGAAGGTTCTTTCTTGAGACAGTAGGAAGGCTGAGAGGGAGACAGAGTAGGGGAGACACAGGAGAGAAGGTTCTTTATTGAGACAGTAGGAAGGCTGAGAGGGAGACAGAGTAGGAGAGACACAGGAGAGAAGGTTCTTTATTGAGACAGCAGTAAGGCTGAGAGGGAGACAGAGTAGAGGAGACACAGGGGAGAAGGTTCTTTATTGAGACAGTAGGACGGCTGAGAGGGAGACAGAGTAGGAGAGACACAGGAGAGATGGTTCTTTATTGAGACAGTAGGAAGGCTGAGAGGGAGACAGAGTAGGGGAGACACAGGGGAGAAGGTTCTTTATTGAGCCAGTAGGAAGGCTGAGAGAGAGACAGATTAGGGAAGACACAGGAGAGAAGGTTCTTTATTGAGCCAGTAGGAAGGCTGAGAGGGAGACAGAGTAGAGGAGACACAGGGGAGAAGGTTCTTTATTGAGACAGTAGGAAGGCTGAGAGGGAGACAGAGTAGAGGAGACACAGGGGAGAAGGTTCTTTATTGAGACAGTAGGAAGGCTGAGAGGGAGACAGAGTAGGGGAGACACAGGGGAGAAGCTTTTTTATTGAGCCAGTAGGAAGGCTGAGAGGGAGACAGATTAGGGAAGACACAGGAGAGAAGGTTCTTTATTGAGACAGTAGGAAGGCTGAGAGGGAGACAGATTAGGGAAGACACAGGAGAGAAGGTTCTTTATTGAGACAGTAGGAAGGCTGAGAGGGAGACAGAGTAGGGGAGACACAGGAGAGAAGGTTATTTATTGAGACAGTAGGAAGGCTGAGAGGGAGACAGAGTAGGGGAGACACAGGAGAGAAGGTTATTTATTGAGCCAGTAGGAAGGCTGAGAGGGAGACAGAGTAGGGGAGACACAGGAGAGAAGGTTATTTATTGAGACAGTAGGAAGGCTGAGAGGGAGACAGATTAGGGAAGACACAGGAGAGAAGGTTCTTTATTGAGACAGTAGGAAGGCTGAGAGGGAGACATAGTAGGGGAGACACATGAGAGAAGGTTATTTATTGAGCCAGTAGGAAGGATGAGAGGGAGACAGAGTAGAGGAGACACAGGGGAGACGGTTCTTTATTGAGACAGTAGGAAGGCTGAGAGGGAGACAGAGTAGAGGAGACACAGGGGAGAAGGTTCTTTATTGAGACAGTAGGAAGGCTGAGAGGGAGACAGAGTAGGGGAGACACAGGAGAGAAGGTTCTTTATTGAGACAGTAGGAAGGCTGAGAGGGAGACAGAGTAGGAGAGACACAGGAGAGAAGGTTCTTTATTGAGACAGCAGGAAGGCTGAGAGGGAGACAGAGTAGAGGAGACACAGGGGAGAAGGTTCTTTATTGAGACAGTAGGACGGCTGAGAGGGAGACAGAGTAGGGGAGACACAGGAGAGAAGGTTCTTTATTGAGACAGTAGGAAGGCTAAGAGGGAGACAGAGTAGGAGAGACACAAGAGAGGAGGTTCTTTATTGAGCCAGTAGGAAGGCTGAGAGAGAGACAGATTAGGGAAGACACAGGAGAGAAGGTTCTTTATTGAGCCAGTAGGAAGGCTGAGAGGGAGACAGAGTAGAGGAGACACAGGGGAGAAGGTTCTTTATTGAGACAGTAGGAAGGCTGAGAGGGAGACAGAGTAGAGGAGACACAGGGGAGAAGGTTCTTTATTGAGACAGTAGGAAGGCTGAGAGGGAGACAGAGTAGGGGAGACACAGGGGAGAAGCTTTTTTATTGAGCCAGTAGGAAGGCTGAGAGGGAGACAGATTAGGGAAGACACAGGAGAGAAGGTTCTTTATTGAGACAGTAGGAAGGCTGAGAGGGAGACAGATTAGGGAAGACACAGGAGAGAAGGTTCTTTATTGAGACAGTAGGAAGGCTGAGAGGGAGACAGAGTAGGGGAGACACAGGAGAGAAGGTTATTTATTGAGACAGTAGGAAGGCTGAGAGGGAGACAGAGTAGGGGAGACACAGGAGAGAAGGTTATTTATTGAGCCAGTAGGAAGGCTGAGAGGGAGACAGAGTAGGGGAGACACAGGAGAGAAGGTTATTTATTGAGACAGTAGGAAGGC
>NC_140169.1:39209248-39384248 GCF_963971535.1 Notolepis coatsorum | reverse complement strand
TTGAAGCGCCTCCGACCTGGGTCGCTTCAACAACAGCAAGTTTTCCGACTAATGCTTATTGAAGTTCAAGTTCAAGTTCAAGTTTCTTTAATAGTTGTCATACAGAAGTACAGAATACTTTTATACAAAATGCTTCTTACTGTTACGCTCCAGAGACTGTGCTAGACAAGATAAGTATGAAATAAAATAGTATAGCATGTAAAATAGAAGTAAAAATAGAGGTCACAGTGTTCAGAATAGACATATGTACAATGTTCGATGCAGAATAGAAGTAACTGAGTTACCATACAATATACAATATACTATGCAATGTACTAATATACAATACTAGATAGTGCAGAGCAGAAATGGGATGAGGTACAATTTAGGTACAATTTACAGTAAGGTGTACGAGTTGTAGTGCAAATCCTTTACCAATAAATATAAAGTGTAAAGTGTGTTTAGGTGATCTAAAGTGTGGAGAGTGGGTGCTGCAGTGTGTTGTTTGTTTAAGTGAGTGTGTGCGTGTGGGTGTGTGTGCTGTGTGCATTTGATGGTTGTTGCATAGTGTTTATTGTTCGTTGAGCAGCCTGATGGCCTGGGGATAGAAGCTTCTTCTGAGTCTTTCTGTGCTCGCCTTAAGACTCCGGTATCGCTTGCCTGACCGCAGACGTTCAAAGAGGCAGTTGTTCGGGTGGCTGGAGTCCTTGATGATTCTCTTAGCCTTCCCCCTGCACCGCTTGTTGTAAATGTTCTGGAGGGTGGAAAGCCCCCCTCCAATTGTGCGTTCGGCTGAACGTGTCACTCTTTGTAGTCTGCTACGGTCTTGTGCAGTGCTATTCCCAAACCAGGAGGTGATGTTGCCAGTCAGGATGCTCTCTATTGTACATGAGTAGAAGTTCCTAAGGATCTTCTGACTGACTTGGAACTTCCTTAGGCGCCTGAGGAAGTAGAGGCGTTTTCGTGCCTTCTTCACAACACTGTCAATGTCAAGTCCTCGGATATGTGGGCTCCGAGGTACTTGAAACTGTTCACTCTCTCAACCAGTGCCCCGTCGATGCTGAGGGGGCTGTAGTCCTTGACCCCCGACCTCCTGAAGTCCACAATCATCTCTTTTGTTTTGCTGACGTTCAGGGAGAGGCAGTTCTCCTGACACCACTGTGACAGATTCTCTACCTCTTCCAGGTAGGCCCTCTCGTCGTTGGCAGAGATCAGGCCCACCACTACTGTGTCATCAGCAAATTTGATGATTGTGTTGTTGTTCCGCTGTGCCACGCAGTCATGTGTGTACAGGGAGTAGAGGAGGGGGCTCAGAACACAGCCCTGGGGGGCCCCTATGTTGAGCGTGATGGATGAGGAGGTGCAGTTGCCTGCTCTTACCACCTGGGGTCTGCCCGTCAGGAAGTCCAAGACCCACTGGCAGAGGTCATAGTTCAAGCCCAGGTCCCTGAGCTTGGCTATGAGTTTGGAGGGGACTATGGTATTGAATGCTGAGCTGTAGTCGATGAACAGCATTCTCACATAGTTCTCCTGCCTCTTGTCCAGGTGTGATGCTGCTGTGTGCAGCACATGGGCTATGGCGTCCTCCGTGGATCTGTTAGGGCGGTATGCAAATTGCAGGGGGTCCAGGTTGATGGGGAGGGAGGAACAGATGTAGCCCTTCACTAGCTTCTCAAAGCACTTCATGGCTATGGAGGTGAGAGCTACAGGGCGGTAGTCGTTGAGGCAAGCGGGCGTAGATTTTTTGGGTACAGGGATGATGGTGGACTTCTTCAGACAGGTGGGGATGACAGCCTGTTCTAAGGACAGGTTAAAGATGTCAGTGAATACCGGGGCCAGTTGGTCGGCACAGACTTTTAGGACGCGGCCGGGGATGCCGTCCGGTCCTGCTGTCTTCCTGATATTCACTTTTTTAAAGGTCCGCCTCACCTCATGCTCTGTTACCCTGAACACTGAGTCTCCATCAGCAGACCCCCCCCCCCCCCCCCCCCATTGCCGTGGCTTGTAGGCTGGTGTTGTTATTCACAGCCTCAAACCTCGCATAGAAGGTATTGAGATCATTTGCTAAGGAGATGTCACTGTTCAGTTTGAGGGAGGTGCCTTTGTAATCTGTCATTGTTCTGAGGCCCTGCCACATACCTCTAGAGTCAGCCTGTTCAAACTGAAGTTCAACTTTATCCCTGTAACGCCGTTTTGCCTCTATTACTTCTCTCCTGACGTTGTATCTTGCCGTCTTGTGTTCTTCCATGTTGCCTGTCACCAGCCCGGTGTTGTAGGCTGAGGTGCGCACTTTCAGAGCCTCACGGACGGATTTATCTACCCAGGGCTTTTGATTTGGGTAGATTCTAATTGTGGTAGAGGGGATTGTGTCTTCTACCAGAGTACAGACAAAGTCAAGCACCGTTTCAGTGTATTCGTTAATATTGGCTGTGTTATCACGGAATACACTCCAGTCTGTGCATTCAAGTGCAGCTTGGAGTGTCTCCTCTGACGTCACAGTCCAACGCTTAAGCTCTCGCGATACTACCGGCGTTCGCTTGAGACTCTGTTTATACTTTGGCAAAAGAAAGATGGCGGCGTGATCGGATTTACCGAATGGACTAAGAGCCTGTGACTTGTACCCATTCTTAAATTGCGATTATACATGGTCTAATATGTTCTCGCCTCTGGTGGGACTCTACCTGGACTCACTTCAATAACGCATAGTTTTCCGACTAAATGCTTATTGAAGTGCGCCTCTACCTGGATTCACTTCAATAACGCATAATAGTTTTCAGACTAAATGCTTTCCTTCCTTCGTGGATCTTGTCATTTATTGAAGCGCGCCTCTAGCCTGGGTGGCTTCAATAACAGCGTATTTTCTGACTTAATGTAGCGGCCTCTGCCTGGGTCCGCTTCTAGTGGTAGTCGGGGAGTGATTCCGTACTCGCTCCATCCAAAGAATAGTCTCCACACCTTGAGTTCCGTTATCAGATACCACAGATATCCGATTTATTTAGAATATGTATGGGTTACATGGGAGAGGTGATCAAAGCGATCCTATTTATCCTATAATGGTTCAAAGACTATCTAAAACGTTCTAAAGCGATCAGAAGCGATCAGAAGTGTTTCCGAAGCGGTCAGAAAATATTATGCTTTCCCCGTGGCTACACACCCCAGCTGATTCCTATCACCTATTTATGATCTCCGCCGCGCTGTGGCTGGTCCCCCTGACAGGTGATCCACCCACAGTACAACAGAGTCCATTCAATTGGTTACAGATAATCATAATATTCCCATAAATCATATCCTTCTATTGGAAATAATAATAATAATAATGATAATGATAATGCTAATAATAATAATAATAATAATAATCTATAACAAAAACACTCAAATGGCCCTTACAGTAGGGGAGACACAGGAGAGAAAGTTCTTTATTGAGACAGTAGGACGGCTGAGAGGGAGACAGAGTAGGGGAGACACAGTAGAGAAGTTTCTTTATTGAGACAGTAGGAAGGCTGAGAGGGAGACAGTAGAGGAGAGACAGGAGAGAAGGTTCTGGTGGGATCTGATCCCAGGCCAGCAGGGAGACATGTGGTTCAAGAGACGGGGGTCTACTCTAAACCTCTACACCAGTGGCCACCAACCTTTTTAAGCCCAAGATCACTTTTTTTCTTTTTGGTGAAGGCAAGATCTACCTATTGAAGCGTTGAGAGAAAAACACAGCCAAGATTGTACTTTAAACTAAATTACTTTTATTTGCCTGTATTCTAATTACATGCAATGCTTTGGTCCAACATTAAAACGTCAAAGTAGAACTGTAATATGTACTTTCTCAGTCAGTGCTAAGTGCAGTCATCTTATGCAGCATCACTTTTCACATCAAAACAAAAGTAGAACTGTAATGTGGACTTTCTCATATTATTAATAATAATAATAATAATAATAATAATAATAATAATAATAATAATAATAATAATAATAATAATAATAATAATAATAATAATAATAATAATAATAATAATAATAATAATAATAATAATAATAATAATAATAATAATAATAATAATAATAGTAGATCACATTTATATAGCGCCTTTCATAAAACCCAAGGTCGCTTCACAATCAGGACAAAAAATAGGGCAAGGAAAATAGGGGGGGGGAGGGGGGATGAGGGAAGGTAAGGGATAATGGACCTAATCTAATCTAAACTAACTGATGGGGAAAAGCCTTGGTGAAGAGGTCGACAAACATATTTACAATTAGCATTTTATAAAGTAGAACTGTAATGTGTACTTTCTCAGTCAGTCCTAAGTGCAGTCATCTTATGCAGCATCACTTTTCACATCAAAACAAAAGTAGAACTGTAATGTTGACTCTCAGGGGAAAAAAATTAAATAAAATAAAATTCAGGGAAAGATCTACAGGGAAAGTCTCAAAGATCGACCAGTCGATCGCGATCGACGGGTTGGTGACCACTGCTCTACACCATCTCTGTGCACCACACACCACAAAAGTGCATTTTGGAAGACGTGCACGTTCCATCATTTAGAAAATTATAATGTTTTGACCGCTGTGTTTTAATAATATTGCAGGCAGTTGAACTTTTGACTAGTTTGACCGGTTGGAATAACCTCCATTCTCCCGTGGGAATTGGATCAACGATGGTTCCACTGATAGAACAGACAGATAGACCTGTTATATTATGCATACATTACTTTTGTTGTTGTTGTGTTTGCATGGTTTGACATGGTGTCAGCAGCACGGTGTGGTGTGTGTGGGTGTTCAGAACACCAGATAACACAACTACCGTCCTACAGTGAGAGCTTACAAGAACAAGAGCACAAAAGGTTGTGTGTGTGTGCGTGTGTGTGTACGTGCGTGTCGGAGAGAGAGAAGAGAGAGAGAGAAAGAGAGAGAGAAAAAGAAAGAGGTAGGGAGAGAGAGAGAGAGAGAGAGAGAGAGAGAGAGAGAAAGAGAGAGAGAGAGAGAGAGAGAGAGAGAGAGAGAGAGAGAGAGAGAGAGAGAGAGAGAGAGCGAGAGAGAGAGGAGGGGAGAGAGCTGTGTGTGTTTAAATGCTTGCTAGAGTGCATGCCTGTGTTTGAGTGTGTTGTGTGTGTGAGTGTGTGTATGTGAGTGTGTGTGTATGTGTGTGTATGCGTTGTGTATCTCGTGTGTGTGTGTGTGTGTGTGTGTGTGTGTGTGTGTGTGTGTGTGTGTGTGTGTGTGTGTGTGTGTGTGTTTAGTAAATGAGGAAGGGCACCAGAGGTTGAATGGAGCGTTTGCTCCCCGGCTGGCTCCTCTGTATCATAGCAACACAACATGAATAATAATCTCTCACTCACACACACACACGCACGCACGCACGCACGCACGCACGCACGCACGCACGCACGCACGCACGCACGCACGCACGCACTCTCACACACACACACACACACACCTACACACACACACACACACACACACACACACACACACACACACACACACACACACACACACACACACACACACACACACACACACACACACACACACACACACACACACACACATTAATGAGGTATTCCTCTCTATAGTCACTGCCTAATCTCACTCAGCTGTTTCTAGTCTGGGCTGCAACATTTTATTCATTTCCATGTTTGATTCTTTTTTTTATTCATCTTTGTTTTAAACCTATCGCTAATGGTGTCGTTAGTCTCCATTATTTTAGCATTTTTCTCCTGGCACTTTATTCTTAGAATTATAGGCTGTGGTGAATGTATTTTTTATAAAGTATTATCCTTTGAAAGACTTTTTGGATGGGATATGGCTGTTTCCCTCCTCATAATATTCAGATGGTTAAATCATGGAGACGTATGTGGCCAATTCATTTCTCTATTGTTGATTATTACATCACAGAGTACTTCACACATCTAAACCTCTTCAGCAGGTGTGTTGGAAGAAGATCACGGAAACGAGCTTGGAGAAAATCCCACAAAGTGCTTCTGGAGTTAAGTTAAGGTGTGCTTTATGAATCCCTGTGTGGAAGTCATTCCCTCTGTATTTAAGTATTAACTTGTCCTAAAGTCACTGCTCAGTTCACTGTGCCACTGGTTCACTCTCAAAGCCCAGCTTCATGCACGTGCCAAGACAGTGCTTCTATTACTGAGCAACACGGTCTCATCAGAAAGTGTAAATAAAGTACTAGTCCACCACAGGAAGAAAGGTACATATTGTTATAGCCATGAGTAATATAATAACTAAATAGATAAAAAAAAAAAAAACGAATTAATCTCACAATTTTCTGTAATTAAAAATCGCATTTTTCTACTTAAGACCGAAGCTTGTAACAGATATTTACTTGAGTAAAATCATGGAATTAATGTAAAATCAACACAAAGAAAGTATATTTAGATTCAAAGACTATTTTAATAGCTTTCTTTGAATACAGTTACTCTCCTGTGAAATACAAATGTTCAACAAAACCAACAACATTGACTCAGCTAGACCTCTTTCTTATATCCGCGGCGCTAAGATTGAAGATTTTTCACTCCATAGATGAATCTAGATTAATAAATTTGTTTTCTTTTTCTTTTGTATCTCTCTTTCTCAGATTTGTCTCTGTTTTCTCCCCGTCCCAATTTAGTCGTTGTGCCAATTCCCCCCCTCCCCTACCTGGTTGTTGTGCGCATGTTCCTCCTACTGGTCGGTACAAGGGAACCCTGAAGTATCCGCACGCTTCCTCTGACACGTGCGGCGACAGCCAGTGGCTCTCTTCTCACCTGGCAGCGAGGGCTCTCATTGGTGAAGTGTAATGCGTGGGAGGTCACGCTGCCTTCCTCAAGTCCTGCCTCCGCTGAGCAAGCGCCCAGACCTGACCTGTAGACGCTGTCCACAACGCCAGTTTCCCACCCACGGCTTCCCTCCCCCTAACCCAGCCAAACGAGTTAGTATAGCGATCAGCCCAAGCCAAGGCAATGCTGACTCCGGGAGTCGAGGCTGCAGTCTCTTGCATTGGTGACAAGCGCAATCTCCGCTACGCCACCTGACCGCCCTAGATTAATTTATTTTAATGCTTTAATAAATTTGTATTAATCTCCAGAGTTAAAGCATAAATTTTTACAGCCATAATAATAACGTATTGTATTGGCAAAAATCTAAAACAAACGCCGCCCGCAACCAGGAGTTGAACAAACAATCATTGCAGTTGCGGGCGCATGCTCTCACCACTATCTATCTATGATTATAGTTAGAGTTGAGGTTAGTTTTAACATTCGCTTAACGGTTATGGTTAAGACATAAAAAGTTAGGGTTATGGTTCCATCCCCAGCAGGGGAACTTAAAGGTTTTCTGAAAGTTAAGAAAATAATATATATGTAGGCTACTTATTATGTAATATGTACATACATTACATTTTCAATACAATAATTGAGTATATTATTTATGGCTATAATAACACAACATACATTATGTACCTTTTTTCCTGTGGTTGATTGGTACTGCTCGGGCTGCACTGAGGTTAGAAGCCCTCTTCCCGTGGCACAGGTAAACTCACAGGTGAGTGATGACACGCCTGATGATTGCATACCCAAAGTAACTTGCCATTTATTCTTCAACCACTTATGCACATGCATGAGTCTGGTCTCTTTTGAAAGGGGATGGCCACCATTGCTAAGGGAAAGACGTTATAGCTGTGAGCATGGCCGTCTAGTTATAGTTGAAAGTGGGGGTGCAAGATTAGTAAGTGACAGGCAAGGGGTGGTTTGGACGGGGTCCGGCACGACCCCCTCCACGGCAGATTTGTATTTATTTAATGAACACCTGTATGTGCAATTTCCTGCAATATAGAGCCTTCAATCTTGACCAATAAAGCTGCTCTTTTCACTATATAACGGAACGTAGACCAATCTAGAGTATTCATCTATATTTAGTCATCTAAAGACTATTAGATATGAACCTATGTACCAGTAAAAAGTGGGAATCTCTAGAATGTGAGAGTTTTTTTTTTTGAACAAATGTTTTTTATTTCCCCTTTTTTTACATGAAACAAGACAAACAATACAGTAACAGTAATAATCAACGATAAATCACAGGACAATAACAGAAATAATAATAACAATAATGATAGTCCAGTAATTAAATCAGAATGAAAGTAGACTAAAAGACATAAAAAAAAGACACTGTGTTTATGGAAGTGCGGGTCTCAAGTTGACGTTATACTATAACTTACACAACACTTTCTGTTGTCAGTAGATGGCAGCATTGGTTTAAAATTAAAAGGTAAAATGTGAAAACTACAAAATTAATACAATTCCCAAGACCTTTAGCACAGGTCACAGGTCACTGGGACGCGTCTATTCTTTGACGCGATCTGAACAGCGTTAAACTATTAATGGGACCTGAGTACAGTGATCGAGAATGGTCAACCAATTATCTTAACAAAAGTGCATCATTAGCATTATGTTTGTTGTCTAAACGGGAACATAATGGTACAATTTAAGATTTGAATGTTATCCGCATATAAAGGACAAATAAAACATTGTTAATTTGTAAGAAACCTCAATGAAAACGGCGCAGGGTAAGTTATATTCGCTATTGTTATGAAAATGTGATAGAATCCTATAAAAATGTGGACACACTTGGTCACTGTGACATTCAGTTTATATTGCAGTATGATAGCTAATTACTATAATAATAATATATTAATATATATATATACTGTATATGTACTGTATATTGATTTTTTGCTCTTTTATTTTTATTAAATCAATCTCCTTTCAAATAGGCCAAGTCTTTGTCATTACTGATAATTGCAATACTGAGACAATAAGAAAGAGAAAAAAGATAATTATACCATTATCATTATATTAAGAGAATTGAAGGCTGGCATCTGTAAATGCAGATATAACAACGGCTGGACTAGCCCCGGGGAAGTGAAGATACTCTCCCGTTCATGCTCTCCCGACATGGAACACCTCACGATCCAATGTCGCCCGTTCCATCTTCCGCGCGAATTCACTGCAGTGATCATGACTGCAGTGTACATCCACCCCCAGGCGAACGTCGGCAGGGCGCTAGCGGAACTACACGACCATCTGAACGCACACCAGATCAAGCATCCGGACGCAGCCATGATCGTAGCCGGGGACTTCAATCAGGCGAATATGAAGAAAGTCATGCCGTCTTTCTTCCAGCACATCGTCTGCTCCACAAGGGGAGGAAATACACTCGACCACTGTTACACCCCGTTCAGAGCCGGATACAAGGCTGTACCGGCTCCACCATTAGCGGGAGCAACACACATGTCGGATCATGCCGCCATCTTTCTTGTCCCAGCATATAAACAGAGATCACGTGACGCCGTCGTGTCACGTGAGGTAAAAAAAATGGGACGACCAATCAGAGGCCACGTTTCAGGACGCACTAGATGACGCCGACTGGGGAATGTTCAGGAGGAGTAACAGTGACGTCAGCGATTTCACAGACGCTGTGGTGTCATTCATAACAACACTGGCTGATAGTATCGTCCCCACAAAAAAGGCGAGGGTGTTCCCAAACCAGAAACCATGGGTGGACAGTACTATCAGAGCAGCCCTGAACTCTCGCACCACTGCTTATAACCGGGGCAGAGAGTCAGGAAACATGGAAGAGTACAAGACAACAGTCTACACTCTGCGCAAGGCTGTCAAACTTGCTAAGAGGACGTATGCCGACAAGATGGAGGCACAAATGGCACAGAATGACACAAGAGGATTATGGCAGGGACTGAGGGCTATAACTGACTACAAAGTCAGCGCCCCCTCAATGGGGAGCGACGACGCCTCCCTTGCGGACCAGCTCAACATCTTCTACGCGCGGTTTGGTGCAAACAATGGCACTGCTAGCCCAACGGCTAGTGACGTCACTGGTGCGCTGGCTGCTGTGGAGGGGGGGGGGGGCACCCGCGGGGGGGCGGGGACGCTCTCTCATTGACAGTACACAGTGTGAGAAGAGCATTTATGCAGGTGAACACCAGGAAGGCTGCTGGCCCAGATGGAATAACAGGACGCATACTTAAGTCCTGTGCCAACCAGCTAGCCCCTGTGTTCACCGCCATATTTAATCAATCCCTGGCGGAGTCGGTGGTCCCTGCCTGCTTCAAGATGTCTACCATCATCCCTGTACCGAAGAAACCCTCCCCAACATGTCCAAATGACTACAGACCGGTGGCACTCACCTCTGTGGTCATGAAATGTTTTGAGAGGCTGGTCAAGGACCACATTTGTGCCTCCCTCCCCAGTGATATGGACCCTATGCAATTTGCATACAGGACAAACAGGTCCACTGACGACGCGGTCTCCCAGGTACTGCACAGCACCCTCTCCCACCTTGACTGTCAGAAGGGGGGCTATGTGAGACTGTTGTTCATTGACTACAGCTCAGCGTTCAACACCATAGTCCCCACCAGACTGGTGGACAAGCTGATCGAGCTGGGTCTGAGCTCCGCCCTGAGCGCCTGGGTACTGGACTTTCTGAGTGAAAGACCCCAGGCGGTCAGGGTGGGGGGTCAGACCTCCAACACCATCACCCTGAGCATCGGGTCCCCCCAGGGCTGTGTTCTAAGCCCCCTGCTGTACTCACTCTACACACACGACTGTGTGGCCAAGTTCAGCTCCAACTCCATAGTGAACTTCGCAGACGACACGGTGGTGGTGGGGCTGATCTCGGACAACGACCGGGAGGAGGTTGAGGTACTGGAACGCTGGTGCCAGGACAACAGCCTGCTCCTGAACATTGGTAAAACCAAGGAGCTGATCGTGGATTATAGGAGAGGACAGCAGGAGACACACACACCACTGATGATTAACGGGGCTACCGTGGACAGGGTGAGCAGCTTTAAGTACCTGGGGGTCCACATCTCAGAGGATCTGACATGGTCAACACACATAGACACAGTAGTAAAGAAGGCGAAACAGCGCCTCTACCATCTGAGACAGTTAAGGAAGTTCAGAGTATCGGGGAAGATACTCCAGTCCTTCTACTCAGGAGCTGTAGAGAGCATCTTGACCGGAAACATCACTGCCTGGTATGGAAACAGCACGGCACAAGACAAGAAGGCCCTACAGAGAGTGGTGCGCTCAGCCGAGCGTACCACGGGTATTGCACTACCTCCCCTGCAGGTTCTATACAACAAGAGGTGCAAATCCAGAGCCTGCAGGATAATGAAAGACCCTCACCACCCCAATAACAGCCTGTTCCAGCTGCTGAGGTCAGGCAGACGCCTGCGAACCCCAGCTACTAGGACAGAGCGGCTTAGGCTCAGCTTCTTCCCCCAGGCCATCAGAGCCCTGAACAATGAACATTGAGTGCCACAGAACACTGAACTATCCACACACAAGCACACATGAACACACACACGACACGCACGCTGTGCACGCTCACACACTAGCAGCCACTTAACACTTTAACATGAGCGGGCACACACTCATGCCGCACACTTATGTCCAAAAGGAAAGGCCACTTTAAATTAGAATAACAGGAACAGTGTATTGCACTACCAAAGCTACCTAGCATGTCCTATATGCTCTGTAAATAACTATGTACAGATACCGAGATGTCACACCATGTTACCTGTTACCTGTTTATTGCACAATGTTGTTTTTTATTGGATTCTATTATATGTTGTAACACTGTATTGCACATCGTTGCGGGCAAGACCACCCGCATTTCATTGTATACTTGTATGCCGTGACAATTAAAACTCTTGACTTGACTTGACTTGACTTTATTCTTATTTTATTATCATTATTATTATTATCATTATTTTCTTTCCAATGAAATGAAAATCAGAAAATAAGTGGTATTTGATGGAAAATATGAAAGTCAATGCTTGAAGGAAAATGGACTTCGGAAATCAGTTTTTTATTTACTGTTCTGTAAAAGTATTGTCGAATGTAATGTTTTATGTTTTGTGTGGACCCCAGGAAGACTAGTTGTCTAGTTTATTAGGGATCCTAATAAACTCAAACTCTAATGGGCTTCGAACTACCAGGTAGCTAGCTAGTCAAACACACACTGGTTGATGTTACTAGCTAGCTATCAAACGTCAGCTAACCGCTAGCTAACATAAAGACAAAAGTGACCTCTAATTCAATGCAGCGAAAATGAAGAAAAGGTGATGATTATAAATGTGTTTTATTGTATTGAGTGGTAGAAGTAAAGACATGTCTAACATATCCTTTGTTTGAACAACTTACTGGAAAGGTCTGCCGTGGTGATATTTACACACGCACTGAGCCTACCTGCATCTCATGCACCACTGACTGCGTGCTGGGGGTGGGAGGCAGTTGATCAAACCATTGTGAGCGAAATGTGGGGGGGGGTCACAATCTTTGAAAACTTAAAAACTCGCTATTAAGTGTCTATAATCAGCACAAGTTCTTTCATTGCGTATTATTAATTTGATTGAAATTACATACATACATAGTTATGTTTACAGTGATATATTGGGGGGGACATATGTAACGGTTGTGACAACATCACCTTAAACTTCGATGCCCAGAGGGAGATTTGAACCCCGGTCTCCTACACCGCAGGCAGCAACACAGACCGCTATACCAAGAGGTGAATCCACTTCTAAGTGCTGGGTCTATGCGTCTTTTGAGGATGTGAGAGTGAGTTTAACCCATAGCACCGCTACTCACCCCAGCCCTTCTTGACTGTGCTTCACGATACCATCCGTTACACTCACCCTCTCAAACTCACTCCACTCCACCCAAGGCATCCGGGTCAATCGGCACCATTGTAACGGTTGTGACAACGTCACCTTAAAGGGGAACTCCACTTTTTTTTGGAAATTAGCTTATTTAACATCTTCCCTGGAGTTAGACAAGAAGATGCATACCTTTTTTGTGTATTGCAAGGTCTGACATTGACCAAACTTGATATGCATGACCTTGGTGGGCTCTAGGTCAACTCCTGAAAAGGGGGTCAATGTCAGACCTTGCAATCAAAAGTTAGGGGGCGCACTGAAATTATGGCAAGGGTTATTAGCCCCCTAACTTTTGATTGCAAAGTCTGACATTGACCCCCTTTTCAGGAGTTGACCTAGAGCCCACCAAGGTCATGCATATCAAGTTTGGTCAATGTCAGACCTTGCAATACACTGTAAGGCACTGTAAGGCTACTGTCCTGCCTCACTTCCAGTGATGAAGCTAAGCTATGCTAACGGAGCGTCTATTCCCAAAGCTAAAATGCACGCACAGAGACAAAAAAGGTATGCATCTTCTTGTCTAACTCCAGGGAAGATGTTAAATAAGCTAATTTCCAAAAAAAGTGGAGTTCCCCTTTAAACTTCGATGCCCCGAGGGAGATTCGAACCCCGGTCTCCCACACCACAGGCAGCAACACAGACCGCTATACCAAGAGATGAATCCACTTCTAAGTGCTGGGTCTATGCGTCTTTTGAAGATGTGAGAGTGAGTTTAACCCATAGCACCGCTACTCACCCCAGCCCTTCTTGACTGTGCTTCACGATACCATCCGTTACACATATTTTTCATATGATCAAAAAGTGGGGGTGCAAAAGCACACGTTTGCTCCCCCAAGTTAAATTGTGGCGATGCACCTGCTCCGTTTGCTCCATTGCTCAGGTGCCCGTGGCTGTGAGTTTCTTCCGGTTTAATGTAGACTAGGACACGAAGCTTGACAGAGAGACAGCAGAAATCCCTTTCACCCTCCGATAGCCGGAGGGTGGGAAAGGGGGAACGCCATGAGGAGCTAGCTTCAGCTAACAGGAAAGGCTTTGGCTACCTACCATCATCGAACTGATAGCAGGAGAGACCGGTAGAATTAAGGAATTCAATAGACTTTTCAAAAACTTTCAGAACTGTTTCCATCTCGTATTATGGAATAAACATCGACATCAAGGAAAGGTATCACGTTTCCAGTGTGTCGTTTTCTTCTGAGTCGGATGCATTAACGGGGTGGAACAGTGATACAGCCAGTACGGGGAAGGTCGACTTCCAAGTAAGATAACTATCACAGATAAACAACACAACGCAGAAATTTCACGGAACCACAGGTGATGAGTTGATTACTGGCTGAGAACACGATTATCCAACAAGTGGCAAATGTAACTTTCCAACAATGTATTGGTTGATCGGGAAAAACGCAGCCCGGAGCCGACAGACGAGGCGGGCCGTTGGCGGGCCGTCCGATCTTTAAGAGGTAACAGGTTGCTGTTTAGTTCAAAATACACATTTAACCAGATAGTTGTACTTTCAGCACAATCCATGCTGTTCCTCATACTAGCCCTGCATAGTTGGCCACAACCCAATGCAACGTCAATGGGGTCAAGCTCATGTCTGTACCAGCTGACTGAGGCCCACTGAAATGTACTCCACAGTGCACACCATTTAGATGTCAGTGATGCTCAGTCACCTTGTACAGACAGGAGCGTGAGCTGATTGATAGTGCTGAGAAAGGATTCTACCGATCAACACTATCATTGGTACGTAGCGAACAGGGTTACCTTAACCCTTTCACTACCACACTACATAAGGTTAACCCTTTCACTACCACACTACAGAACCGTCTGTAGTGTGGTAGTGAAAGGGTTAACCTTCTGTAGTGTGGTAGTGAAAGGGTCAACCCTTTGTCGTGTGGCAGTGAAATGGTTAACCTTATTTATTGTTGCAGTGAAAGGGTTAACCCTTTGGTAGTATGGTAGTGAAAGGGTTAACCATTAATTTTCCTTACTGAACCTTTACCTGAGCCTAGCCAGAAAAAACACCAGGCCCCATGTATTAGTGAGTCCCTAAACTTCATGTTGATCATGGCCTTATAGAGTACAGATATTGGGGGCGACAGTGGCTCAGGAGGTAGAGCGGTCGTCTGGTAATTGGAAGGTTCCCGTTTTGATTCCCGCTCCTCCCTTGATGCCTGATACACACACAATACTACAAAAAATACATGCGTGACATGAAACTTGTACTTGTAAGGTATAGATCTGTTATTAAAGGAACATGCCAACATTATGGGAAATGCGCTTACCGATTGTCCAGTCAGACAAGAAAATGTATACCAATTTCCTCTTTGTGTTTTATCTCTATATCTGGCTGCAGAAAACCCCCAGCATTATGCTTGTCTTTGTTGGTATAACCAGCATGCATTATGCTGGTCTTTGTTGGTATAACCATCATGCATTATGCGGGTCTTTGTTGGTATAACCATCATGCATTATGCTGGTCGTTGTTGGTATAACCATCATGCATTATGCTGGTCTTTATTGGTATAACGATAGGTTATGACTATAACCAAGTTCTGTTAATAGTGGTGACGCTCGGCGTCACTCATGCACTGTCCTCGCACACGTGCACGCGCACTGAATAAAGACCACAATGTACCTTTATATCCCAATATTTGTCTGACCACACCCCTATCAGCTTACCTACATAAGCAGGGGTGGGGCCACATACTCGCCTCCTTCCCAAGCTTTCACCACAAGGTGAGATCAAGGGCTGCAGCGGCGTCGGACGCCGAGCGTCACCACTATTAACAGAACTTGGTTATAGTCATAACCTATCGTTCTGTATTCATAGTGGCT
The DNA here is from genome assembly GCF_963971535.1 of Notolepis coatsorum. Taxonomy (NCBI): domain Eukaryota; kingdom Metazoa; phylum Chordata; class Actinopteri; order Aulopiformes; family Paralepididae; genus Notolepis; species Notolepis coatsorum. Next base: position 39,368,716 of record NC_140169.1, on the reverse strand, counting down.
CCGCTCGGCGTCACTCATGCACAAGGGAGGCCGAGCGGGAGCCACCGGCCGACAAATACACCCCGCTGAAGGCCCCCCACAACCATCAGAACAGGGAGGGCCGAGCCCCCCCGACCCCCCCTAATGGAGGGCACCCCCCCTATTGGAGGTTTCCCGGGAGGGCGACGGACCCGACCGTGCGAAGAGGCACTCAAGCAACTCAACGCACAGGGTGAGCAGACCGTGGCTTGACCCCACGACTACACACACGCACAACCCGCATGCCACCCGGGAACGAACGGAGGGAACAACCTCGTTACTGCCCCCAGAATCACGGGGTCAAGGGCAAACCCAACCCCGTGGCAAGGCCGTAGCAGCGGAGCGCGAAGGAAGGCCCAGACCCACCAAAGGGACTGGACCCCCTGGAACGGGGGCCCGGATAAGTCCATGATGCCAGCATCAAGACCCCACCAGGTGGGCACTTAGTGACCCCGCCCCCCACATCGCCAGCGTATTTGGACAAAGGCCCCTCAGCCGAGCGGGCCCTGTCCCCCCAATAGTACACCGCCTGGCACACTGACTCTGCAGAACAGGCAGCCAGCATGGCCGTAAGCACACAAAAAGGTTAACCAACGGAAGCAGGCAGCGCACCGGGGAAAAACCAGGCAACAGGCTGTAACCTGAGCCTGGAGCACTGCGGACGAGACAGGCGCCAAAGGAGTCAGCTGAAAACAGCCGCCCCGGCGGAAGGGGCGTATGCTGGCGTTGTTGCATGACCAAGCCTCCATTTAAAAAAAACCCACCCAGAGGGGTTGAGGCAGAGAAGGCTGACACGATTGGCAGACATCATGAATGTGCAGGGGCACCCTCAACCGGGTAACCCGGGAGTTGACACTGCTCCAACACACCAGCGAATCAACCACCTTGGTGTTACCCAATGCGGTGGTTGTTCCTATAACCCCTCAAGAAAAAACTCCAAAACACACCTGCGGGTATACACCGGCTATACCGCAGTACAAGTGTTTCAGTTTTCAAAAAAGGGTTAACCCAGGCCTACGGGTCGACGAAACATTACTTCGGACCGGGCCCGGCGATACGGGAAGCACAGGGTCACCAGAGGAGGTCAAAGACCACCCCAACAGGCCCCTCTTCGCCATGCGTGAGAGAGGAGCGAAAAGAATGGAGAACCAGCCCCAAGCACACCGTACTTGGTATTCCCAGGCGGTCTCCCAACCAAGTACTAACCAGGACCAACCTGCGTAGCGGCCGAGATCTGACGAGATCGAGCGTGTACAGGTTGGCATGGCCGTAAGCCATTACGACAGTGCAGAGTACAAAATGTACCCAACCAGGGTCTCCATAGCGCTTAACCCTGTGACACCCGGACCGACCTGGCATTTTCCCCCTGAAAAAGCCCAAGTCCCTCAGGGTACCAGAACAGCAGATCTGCATCCCCGGCGGACAACGGGTTTAACTGATCCGGACCAGCGTGACCAGAACCAGTCCCGTGCCCTAACCACGCCGACATGCCTACTCTAGGAGAAGGGGCAGATATGCGTGTTGATCTTAAACATGAAAAGAAGGCGCCACCCAGACGTTAGGTGCGAACCACGCCCGGTGGCCCACCCCCAGGGCGTGAGACCCCTCTACATATGTTCAGATCCATTCCGTCATCATCCCCCAGATATGAACGAGAATCCGTCGACAACCAAAACAGGTCGTCGGAAGAGGAAAAACCTCCATCCCAGTTGCTTTATAAAAACGCCGCTTTAACCTCAAGCAACCAAGTCATTCGCCTGATTACAGAACACCCCGAGCTAGCACTATACGTGCGTCGGGACACAACCACATCAATGAACAGGCTATTTAGACCTGTCATTGAATCCCCAAGGCGCCCAGGGGAACGACAAGAGGGGTGTGATGCTTCCTAACTCCAACTCTTCTTAATAGAAAAGAAGGAAGCACCAACAGTATGTATCCCAGTCTACACAGCCGGGGGTACATTTTTTTCACATTTTTACATCCCACCACCCTCCCATAGGGAGGTGACGGAAATCCCCAGAGAGACTTCCCACGCGAGCTGTACAGATTGAAAAGAATATATTGCACCTTGAGCCATGTAAAAGTTTGGTTTTAGGGCTCTCCGGGGAGGAGGCACTGAACCCATACACACTCAATAATCGAATTATATCGAATACACACACAATAGAGTAGGACTCCTTCTTGAGGTTCCACTCACCTTGACAATCTGAGGAGGAGGCTCTGTACTCTGAGGAGGCTCCCTCACATGGAAGGAGAGTCCCAACTCACAGAAGGCCCGAATAGGAGCTTCGTGAGGAGGAGCACCTGAACAGCACACGGAAGTCCTACCAACAGAGACGCGCACAGTGACGTACTCTATGGCGGGGGAATTTCTGCGGTGCACACGCCCAATATTCCAGGGCGTGGGACCAGGAACCCCCCCCCCCCCCCCCCCCTCACCCTGTAACGTGCCGAACCGCAACGTGACAGGAACCTTGAAGGACAGATGGGTTTACCCCGACCAACAGAAAAAAGGGGGAGAAAAGGTTACCAGTTCACCCCTTTACGACCCCACACCCATGATACGATGTAATGACAAAAAAGAGTATGACGCAGTCATAGTCAGCTCCATGAAGCGTCTAACAGCTTCACACAGCGCATGTGCCAACCTGCTATCTGATTTTTACTAAGGAAAAAACACAGAATAGAGAGGGCCCTCTCAGGAGCCCCGGTATCAGACTTACACATGTGCTTCTGTGGCCAGCCCAACCCAGTTGTAGGTCACATGACACACACAACCCATTATCACCTACAAAAAATGGCAAAAACACTCTACAGAGGAACGCCGTTTTTCATAATGAGAGAATACACAATTCTCGATTAGTATCGGCCACAGGCCTTGCTAAGCACACACGAAAAAGCGACCAAACAATCTTTTCTTTAGGAAAATAAAGTTTCTCAAGCGGTTAGCACAACCCCAACAACTAAGCTAAGGGTTACATCGTATCCCTACCACACAGTGACACAATATAGTGTAACAACATGTCTGAGAGGAGGATGAAGAAGTCCCCAGGGAACCGGGGGGAAACACAACCCTCCTACTTTACCCTTAATACGGCCAGTTAAACAGGTAAACCTGTTAATATGTGAACACACTGTTCATTGTCATTACAGGCTGAGAAAAGAATCATTCTTTACTCATATGTCACTAAGCATAGCTTTATGGGTTAGTTTAACCCCCTTAGTTGTGAGTACACGGTACATGAACACACAATGTGTCTCAACACAACAAACCAGATCATTTTCACATCTGTAACAATAACCCGATTTGCATGGAGACCAGTGACAAGACAATTCACACATAACTTGCGTCGTATCCTAAATGTAGTGCAGCAACACTCGTTTTGGAAAACATTGTTATTTACAAAACATTTAGAAGGGAAAGCAAGAAGAAGTGTTCAAGGTCTGGTCAGGACCTTGCCTACCGGGAGCGCAGATCAAGCGAATTGCAGTCTCTAACATGGCACCGAAGTAACACAGCCTCCTGTGTTCGACGACACGGGCAGCTCGCTGCTCCAACCCGCCGCTACGGTGCTCCTTGTTGACGCAGTCCTCGCCGGCCTGGCTCAGGGCAGGTTCGACGAACATCCTCTGTCAAAGATGACGTCGTAGTCAAGAGTGTTTAAAACATGTTATAGTCACAGCACGTTCAACAGTGTAGCATTAAGCTAACGGCCGCTCTCGGCCGATAGCAGCAAGCTAACGTTACCTAGCCTTGTAACACAACAGGCTTGGTAAACACAGCGAGCTAGCGCCGCAGCTAACAGCTGACTGGCTACACAGTAGGCCACAACTAGCATGCAAGCTAAGCAGCTATCACCTGAACTCGTACACAACGATACAACAAGTCACACTCAGACAGGCCGCCGTTCTGAAACCCTCCTCACCTTTTAAGAGAGAAGAGAAACGAGATGTTAACACAGTTTTACAATGGTGATTTTACCAACATCCGACGGAGCCAGCACAAGTCCCATAGCTGTAGCTGACTTGAACACAGATCTTCCGCTAACGAACATCCATGCCCATATTTCCTCGTGAGGGTATACTCTCATTTGTATATGAAAGACGGGGCCTACACGGTGACAGAGAAACATCCACTCGTCCAGAAAACACAGGGATCACCAGTGTTACTGGTCGTGGCCCACTAGTTAACTATAATGGGCTTCAGACCAAGGTCCTCCGCCGTTGCCTAAGAGGCTGAACAAAGGACCCTAATCTGGGACCGGTTTTCGTAAACATTGTCAGCTAACCCCCATAGCACTAACAGACAAGCGGCGCTCGCAAGCAACATTACTCACCAACCTGGAACCCACCGCTTCTCACAACAGTCGGTGCGTCACTACAGTCCAGCTGCACCGTCGGAGGGTTTCACCCCGTCCAGCCGCAGCAAGGAGGACTGTAGTTGGGAGGCATGTAGCGCATTGTAGCGGCGTGCTCCCAATACGAAAACCGGTGGAGGTTTTTAGAATGATCACCATCTTCCAGACACTCCAGTGACGAAGACAATATCGCCGTATTTTCTCGAAAAAAGTGAGAGAGAAAATAAAGATATGATGTCAACGTATCTCTTGTTTTCCAACTCTTCTCCTACTATCACATCACGTCAAGTGGGGATCTCCGAGGCACTACCCTGAGGTGAAAGCGAGAAGGAGGCGAGTATGTGGCCCCACCCCTGCTTATGTAGGTCAGATATAAAGGTACATTGTGGTCTTTATTCAGTGCGCGTGCACGTGTGCGAGGACAGTGCATGAGTGACGCCGAGCGGAGCCACTATGAATACAGAACCATCATGCATTATGCTGGTCTAACCATCATGCATTATGCTTGTCTTTGTTGGTATAACCATCATGCATTATGCTGGTCTTTATTGGTATAACCATCATGCATTATGCTGGTCTTTGCTGGTATTACCATCATGCATTATGCTTGTCTTTGTTGGTATAACCAGCATGCATTATGCTGGTCTTTATTGGTATAACCAGCATGCATTATGCTGGTCTTTGCTGGTATAACCATCATGCATTATGCTGGTCTTTGTTGGTATAACATACAATATGCTGGTCTTTGTTGGTATAGCCATCATGCATTATTTTGGTCTTTAACTATAATATAACTAAATATAACTAACTATAAATATTATGCTGTTTTTTTTCTAACAGGGAAAGAAATAACTTCTATATCTTCTATGTGTAAGATACGGTACCTTTAAGAACCACGATAAAGTCATATCTTTGTTGCTGGGAATGTATTCAAGAGGAATTTGGTGAAATGATGATGAAAGATGCAGAGTTTGTGGAACTCAGCTTTTCCAGACCTTAAATCTGTCCACACCAAAGAAAACAGGATTGCACCATTTTATGTGTGTTGGAAATGAAATGGAGGTGAGCTATTTACAAAGTCTTCTTTTATGGGCCTTATCTGTTTGATAGTCTGCCAGTAAGGAGATGTTAAGGAAAGTCAGCACATTTAAAACCAACTATATTTAAAACCAAACTGGCAGCTGCGTTAGGAAACATTCAACCAACCACTCTTTTATTTATTTAAAATAATTTTAGAAACAACAACAAAAATAAATCTCTCCCCCCATCTCTCTTTATCTCTCCCCCTCTCCCCCCCACCTATCTCTCCCCACCCCTATCTCTCTCTCCCTCTATTTCCTCTCTCTCTCTCTCTCTCTCTCTCTCTCTCTCTCTCTCTCTCTCTCACAGTGTAGAAGTAAAGCTTTTTAAATGACAAGCTAATTGTTTTAAATGGCTGTTTCTCCTCTATCAATCCAACACCATCCCCTCTCTCTCTCTCTCTCTCTCTCTCTCTCTCTCTCTCTCTCTCTCTCTCTCTCTCTCTCTCTCTCTCTCTCTCTCTCTCTCTCTCTCTCTCTCTCTCTCTCTCTCTCTCTCTCTCTCTCTCTGACACACTTTATGTGTGGGGAGCTTCATCCTTGGTCCTGTATTCAGACTAAATTAAAGACTAAAACTAGAGTAAAAAACATAAAATAAGAAGGGTTAAAACACACATACAATGTGTGGAGCTAAAACTAGATAGAAATCAACAAAAGGTTGATGATTTTCGATGATTGATTGATTGATTGTGTGTGTGTGTGTGTGTGTGTGTGTGTGTGTGTGTGTGTGTGTGTGTGTGTGTGTGTGTGTGTGTGTGTGTGTGTGTGTGTGTGTGTGTGTGTGTGTCTGTATTTTGTAGATTCATAAACAGCAGGCTGTTTGCGCATTCAGGACAATGCTTTCTCTGTGATGGTTATTCATGGCAGTATTATCCCTGTTCTGTCCGTGTGTGTGTGTGTGTGTGTGTGTGTGTGTGTGTGTGTGTGTGTGTGTGTGTGTGTGTGTGTGTGTGTGTGTGTGTGTGTGTGTGTGTGTCTGTGTGTGTGTGTGTGTGTGTGTGTGTGTGTGTCTGTGTGTGTGTGTGTGTGTGTGTGTGTGTGCATGGCCGCCTAGTTATAGTTGAAAGTGGGGGTGCAAGATATGTTTTAATTTAAATTTAAAAAAAAATAAATAAAAAAAAATAAAATGGAGGCCCCTCGTCACTAAAGGCCCACGGGCCGCAGCTGTCGTTAATCCGGCCCTGCTCGTCTGCCATATAGATAGCGCTAACGTTTGCAAATGAAGTTAACGTCATCCAGCTCACACCACATATCTAGATAACGTTAGCTAGCGGCTAGCACTAAAGCTAACGCAAACCGAGAATGGGAAACGTTATTATTATTTATTAGAGGAAACCGTATGACCAGATCGCATTTCGGGACCGTGAAACACTTTTATTGTATTGCGTGGTAGAACCGTAGAAGTTCTACCACTAAATAGTAAAGACATGTCTAACATAATCCTTTTATTTGAACAACTTACTGGAAAAGCCTGCCTGCCTGCCACCAATATTATGACACACTCTGTGGGCTTTGATATTTACACTCAGCCTACCTGCAGCCAGACTGCAGCGCTGTGCGCAAAGGTCTAAGCGCTGGAGATGGGAGGCACTGGATCAAACCATAATGGGGCAGGGGGGAGGGGAGGGGGGGGGGGGGTTCGCAATCTTTGGAAACTTAAAAACTTGTTATTAAGTGTCATTGCGTATTATTAATTTGATTTAAATTACGTAGTTATGGTTAGATTTATATATTGGGGGGGGGTATATCATATTTTTCATATGATCAAAAAGTGGGGGTGCAAAATCAGATGTTTGCCCCCCCAAGCTCAATACTGGTGGGGCACTTGCTTCGACTGCTCCATTATGTAGGCGTCTATGTGTGTGTGTGTGTGTGTGTGTTATGTACCATGTTAGTTCTGTGTCCTGGGCTGCAGCTGACTGCTGCTAATTAGCTGATTGCTGCTAATTGGACACCTGCCTGGCAGGCTTAAAGGCACTTCCCCACCCACACATGCACGGTGACTGTTGCTAGAGGACATTGTTGAGGCAGTGTCTCTCCCCCTTCCACCAACTTTGATCTTTAGTTTGTGCTAGATAGGATAATACGTATAGTCTTTTGGTTTACACACAGACCCTTGGTGTCTGTGTGCCCTTATGTTGCTTCCCTCTGAGCCAGGGGCTTGTTGTGTAACGTGGGGGCTTGAGCCGGTCTTCAAACAGGTGAGTATGCCCTTATTTTTGTGATTTGATTTGACTACTTGTATGCTGTTAAAATATATAGTTTAGTGGACACCACATGTAGGTAGTGTCATTATTTTCTGGCTGTTTGTAGATTCCTGTGTACCACTTAGTTATTAGTACCATCTACTTGTCTTGTACCATACCATATACTTGACGGGTTGGTGGTCAATATGATCTTTGGCTGGTAGCAGGTGTGGTTGAAGAGGGTTAGATCTACAGTGCTTTAGCTTCAGTGTAGGTAGGTTAGGGTGCCAGAAAATACAGGTAGTGTGTTAGGGCCTGATGTACGTTTTTTTTAGTGTAGACATGTGGTGGGCCTGGCAGTCCGTCATTGACTGCAGTGTAGATGTAGAAGCTGTGAGTAGTCATATCAGATTATAAGGGGCACCTGTTTGGATTTGTTTGTTATTTTTATAAAAAAAAAATTGTAACACAGGGATGTTTTGTTGAAGGCATGTGCAGGTAGCGCCATGGGTCTGCGGTTTCCTGCTTGTTTGAATAGCCTACCTGTTAGCACCTGACCTCCTGCGCGTATGACACATCTGCTTATTTCAGGGTGGTTGAATTATTTGCAAACTAGAAAGGTGCGCTCAGTAGAGCACACATCTCCACCAGGTCGCACGGCGAACACACAGGCGGACAGGCACACAAACAAAGATTTACTGCTCTCCTTATAGTTATTAGTATTAGCGTTAGCATGCTAACACTAACAAGGGGTGCTTCGGTGGTGCTTCAGCGGTGCTTCAGCGTGCTTCAGTGGTTCTTTATGGTTCTTCATGGTTCTTCATGGTTCTTCAGTGGTTCTTCGTGGTTCTTCAGTGGTTCTTTAGTGTTTCTTCAGTGGTTCTTTAGTGGTTCTTCAGTGGTTCTTTAGTGGCTCTTTAGTGGTTCTTCAGTGGTTCTTCGTGGTTCTTCAGTGGTTCTTCAGTGGTTCTTCAGTGGTTCTTTAGTGGTTCTTCAGGTAAATTGTGTGTATGCTAGGGTGCTTTTGGCAGCTTTTGGTAACTCTAAAGTGAGTAGTTTGTGGCGCTGGTACAGTAAGGATGGCTACCATAAAGGATTTTGTTGATAACCCTCCTGACGAGATGTTGGAGAGGTTTTCCAAAGAGCAGCTTCTGAAGTTTGCTGTGCACTACAATGTGGAGCTTACTGCCAGTGAGAAGCAGTTAAAAACAACTGCCTTGGGGACTTTGAGGGCTATACTCATTGAGGAGCAGGTGCTTGTGGCAAGGGTGGATGAGCCTCTTTTGTCTGAGGTGTCTCCACAACTCTCTGGTGTGGCGGAAGGTGTTGCCATTGATTGGGGGCCTAGAGAGTTAGCATTTAAGGAAAAACAGCTACAACAAGAGCGTGAGCTTAGGGAACAACAGCTACAACAAGAGCGTGAGCTTAGGGAGCAACAGCTACAGCAAGAGCGTGAAGAGCGTGGGCTTGAGGAGAAACGAATGTTGCTGGAACACGAACATGCGCTGAAGGAGCTTGAATTTAAGTATGCTGCCTTGCAGGCGGGTTCTCTGCATTCAGAGTCGCGTTCTGGTTTTGATGTCGGCAAAAATATTAGGATGGTGCCTCCTTTTTTTGAGAAGGGTGTAGATAGGTGCTTTCCCCTTTTTGAACGGGTGGCAACCACGTTGAAGTGGCCTAATACGGCCTGGACACTGCTGCTACAGTGTGTTCTCGTTTGTAAGGCACAGGAGGCGTATACTTCTCTGTCCCTTGAACAAAGTGCTGACTATGAGCTTGTTAAAGCTTCCATATTGAGGGCTTATGAGTTAGTCCCAGAGGCCTATCGTCAGTGGTTTAGAGGCTATCGCAGGTCGGAGGGACAGACGTATGTTGAATTTGAAAAAGAGAAGGAGAACCTATTTGATAGATGGTGCACTTCTCAGAAGGCAGAGTCAAAGGAGCAGCTTAGAAAGTTGATTCTCCTAGAGGAATTTAAAAGATGTGTTCCTGATACCGTTTCCACTCATCTAAACGAGCGTAAGGTATTAAAGATAGGCGACGCTGCTGTCTTGGCTGATGAGTTTGTGTTGACACACAAGTCCGTCTTTGTGGAGGAATACAGTGTTGAGTCCAGGGGTAGGCGTCCTTTTCAGGGGGGCCGTTTCCCAAAACCTGTGTCTGCTGGTCAGTTTATTTCACCTCCTAGGCATGGTGGTTCTGCTAGTACAGTCCCAGAGGGGATTATATGTTTCTACTGTAAGGAGCCTGGTCATATCGTTGCTGGGTGCCCGGTGCTTGAACAGAAAAATGTCAAAACTGTGGCTCTGGTAGAAACCGTATGCAGAACACCTATGCCGACGTTAGAGGGTGATGGGGGGAGTATCAAAGGTGTGGACAAAGAGCTCGAGGGCTCCTCAAGATTTATGATGGATGGATTTGTTTCCCTGCCTGATGCACTAGAGTCAAAGCAGGCTATAACAATATGGAGAGATACCGGAGCTTTTCAGTCCCTCATTCTGAAGGGGATTTTGCCGTTTTCAGAAAAGTCTTCATTGCATTCCGGTGTCGTTGTTCGTGGCTTTGGAGGTGGATTTGTGGATGCACCTTTGCATGAGGTCACACTCAGCTCTCCCTTAGTATCAAGCAATGTTGTTGTGGGGGTATGTTCTCACATTCCCATAAGAGGTGTGTCCTTCATTCTAGGGAATGATTTGGCTGGTGACAAAGTGCTGGCTACTCCAGTTGTAATTCCCATCCCTGTGGTTTCTGAGGTCCCTGATGAGCTGGCACAGAAACATCCAGGAGTGTTCCCTGTGTGTGCTGTGACACGGGCAATATCAAAGGACAAAAGTGATGTTGTTGATACTTTACATTACACTTAGTGACACATTCTTTGTTGAATTGAAAAGTGACCCTGTTGAGAATTTTGGAATGCACACTGTGGATGTACCTCTGCATAATGATTTTCTTGATTGTGCCTTTGTGTCAGGCCCGGTGGTGAAACCGAAGGTGACATGCGTGCAGGATATGCATGTGGCAGGAGATGATCTGGCAGCGCAGTGTCTCGAGGTCTTCCCAGCCTGTACGGTGGCTGAGGCCACGGACGAATTGGAGGATGAAGGTGGGAAGGATGCTATGAGAGATGTTGTTGATTCATGTGACACCGTTCTAGTTGAAGAGGCTACAATGCCTGGCTTAGGCTGCCAGCCTTCCCACAGTAGCTCTATTGTTCATGATGTTTCACTTGTGGGCAGGGATGATCCCAGTATGTCAGTTGATGATTCTGATATTGATTCATGTGTCCACACTGACTCTCTGCCAGGCACTGGGTATGCTAGGTATGCAAGTCAACCTAGTTACCTGTGTCCTGTACAGCAGGAGCCGCCTTCACGACCTGGTCTGATGAGTGGCAACCATTTTGATCATGACAATGTTATTTTGTGTGACGCCATTTTGGATGGTATTCCAGACGCTTTTGTGACTGATGTATTGCCATGTTCCAGGGACGGTGGGGCTGTACCTGAAGCGGTGCATCCTACTCTGGATGTTCACGGTTTGCAGTATCCTGAACTGCCAGTGCCAGGAGGAATGGATATGGGCGCTGTGGTGGTATCAGAGACTTATGATTTTTGTTTTCCTGTGTTCTGTCCTGTTGAGCGCAGTGAGCTTAGCTCTCATATTGATTTTGGTTTGCAGTCTCTTTTTGACAGGTCGGTATCAGTGGAGAGGCCTGTTGAAATGGAGCTCATATGTGATAAGGTCTTGGTTTGTCGATGGGGTCCTAGGCCTTACGCCTCAGTGGAGGATGAGCCTGCCCCACTCCAACCATGTACCGCAGTGGAGGAACCTTTTGTGAGGTCTCGCTTGCCCGAGAGTCGGGACAGTGTTGTTTTTTGTTTTAAGCAGCATTGTCGAATGTTCCACAGTGGGGAGCATTCGACGAGGTTGATGGTCGTGTTCGACAGGGGCCGACCCATGGCCGCTTTGTGGTAGTGACTCACTGTTTGGTGGTTTGATGTGTAGTGGTTGCCTCCTGGGCAACCATTTTGGTGGGGGAGATGTTATGTACCATGTTAGTTCTGTGTCCTGGGCTGCAGCTGACTGCTGCTAATTAGCTGATTGCTGCTAATTGGACACCTGCCTGGCAGGCTTAAAGGCACTTCCCCACCCACACATGCACGGTGACTGTTGCTAGAGGAAATTTTTGAGGCAGTGTCTCTCCCCCTTCCACCAACTTTGATCTTTAGTTTGTGCTAGATAGGATAATACGTATAGTCTTTTGGTTTACACACAGACCCTTGGTGTCTGTGCGCCCTTATGTTGCTTCCCTCTGAGCCAGGGTCGTAACAGTGTGTGTGTGCACATGTTAGGTATTCTTCACTGAAATTAACTTTGGAACTCAGTGTTGCTCTTTATTCTTGCTTTTCATCTTAGGCTTTCTTTTCTCTACATTTCTCTCTCACACACACACACACACATATTCATAGATATGCACAAAGACACACACACACACACGCACGCACGCACACACGCACGCACGCACGCACGCACGCACGCACGCACACACGCACACACACACACACACACACACACACACACACACACACACACACACACACACACACACACACACACACACACACACACACACACACACATCCAGAGGTAGAACATACATGGGGTTAAAGTCCTACTAGTTCCATCAATCGGATATATTTGTTAGGTTACATATGTTGGGTTAGGTTGGATAGATTGAGTTAGGTTGGATAGGTTGGATATGTTGGATATGTTGGATAGGTTGTATAGGTTGGATATGTTGGGTTAGGTTGAGCTAAGGTGGATAGGTTGGGTTAGGTTTAATATGTTGGGTTAGGGTGGATAGGTTGAGTTAAGGTGCTTAGGTTGAGTTAAGGTGAATAGGTTGAGTTAAGGTGAATATGTTGAGTTAGGTTGGATATGTTGGGTTATGGTGGATAGGTTGAGTTAGGTTGGATAGGTTGAGTTAGGTTGGATAGGTTGAGTTAGGTTGGATAGGTTGGATAGGTTGGATAGGTTGTGTTAGGTTGGATAGGTTGGATAGGTTGGATAGGTTGGATAGGTTGGATTAGGTTGGATAGGTTTGATAGGTTGGATAGGTTGGATAGGTTGGGTTAGGTTGGATAGGTTGGATAGGTTGGGTTAGGTTGGATAGGTTGGATTAGGTTGGATAGGTTTGATAGGTTGGATAGGTTGGATAGGTTGGATAGGTTGGATTAGGTTGGATAGGTTTGATAGGTTGGATAGGTTGGATAGGTTGGGTTAGGTTGGATAGGTTGGATAGGTTGGGTTAGGTTGGATAGGTTGGATTAGGTTGGATAGGTTTGATAGGTTGGATAGGTTGGATAGGTTGGATAGGTTGGATTAGGTTGGATAGGTTGGATAGGTTGGATAGGTTGGATAGGTTGGGTTAGGTTGGATAGGTTGGATAGGTTGGATAGGTTGGATAGGTTGGATAGGTTGGATAGGTTGGGTTAGGTTGGATAGGTTGGATAGGTTGGATAGGTTGGGTTAGGTTGGATAGGTTGGATAGGTTGGATAGGTTGGATAGGTTGGGTTAGGTTGGATAGGTTGGATTAGGTTGGATAGGTTTGATAGGTTGGGTTAGGTTGGATAGGTTGGATAGGTTGGATAGGTTGGATAGGTTGGATAGGTTGGGTTAGGTTGGATAGGTTGGATTAGGTTGGATAGGTTTGATAGGTTGGGTTAGGTTGGATAGGTTGGATAGGTTGGATAGGTTGGGTTCGGTTGGATAGGTTGGATAGGTTGGATAGGTTTGATAGGTTGGATTAGGTTGGATAGGTTGGATAGGTTTGATAGGTTGGATAGGTTGGATAGGTTGGGTTAGGTTGGATAGGTTGGATAGGTTGGGTTAGGTTGGATAGGTTGGATTAGGTTGGATAGGTTTGATAGGTTGGATAGGTTGGATAGGTTGGATAGGTTGGATTAGGTTGGATAGGTTTGATAGGTTGGATAGGTTGGATAGGTTGGGTTAGGTTGGATAGGTTGGATAGGTTGGGTTAGGTTGGATAGGTTGGATTAGGTTGGATAGGTTTGATAGGTTGGATAGGTTGGATAGGTTGGATAGGTTGGATTAGGTTGGATAGGTTGGATAGGTTGGATAGGTTGGATAGGTAAGGAGGACAGTGTCAGAGGCCAAACGGCGCTACAGGGATAAAATTGAACTCCAGTTTGAACAAGCTGACTCTAGAGCTATGTGGCAGGGGCTCAAAACGATGACAGACTACAAAGGCGCCTCCCTCAAACTGAACAGTGACATCTCCTTAGCAAACGACCTCAATACCTTCTATGCGAGGTTTGATGCTGGTAATAACAACACCAGCTCACAAGCCTCGGCAATGGGGGGGGGGGGGTCGGCTGCTGATGGAGGCGCAGTGTTCAGGGTAACAGAGCATGAGGTGAGGCGGACCTTTAAAAAAGTGAATATCAGGAAGGCAGCAGGTCCGGACGGCATCCCCGGCCGCGTCCTAAAAGTCTGTGCCGACCAACTGGCCCCAGTATTCACTGACATATTTAACCTGTCCTTAGAACAGGCTGTCATCCCCACCTGCCTGAAGAAGTCCACTATTATCCCTGTACCCAAAAAATCCAAGCCTGCTTGCCTCAACGACTACCGCCCTGTAGCTCTCACCTCCATAGCCATGAAGTGCTTTGAGAAGCTAGTAAAGGGCTACATCTGCTCCTCCCTCCCCATCAACATGGACCCCCTGCAATTTGCATACCGCCCCAACAGGTCCACGGAGGACGCCATATCCCATGTGCTGCACACAGCAGCATCACACCTGGACAAGAGGCAGGGGAACTATGTGAGAATGCTATTCATCGACTACAGCTCGGCATTCAATACCATAGTCCCCTCCATACTCATAGCCAAGCTCAGGGACCTGGGCTTGGGCTATGACCTCTGCCAGTGGGTCTTGGACTTCCTGACTGGCAGACCCCAGGTGGTGAGAGCAGGCAACTGCACCTCCTCATCCATCACCCTCAACATAGGGGCCCCCCAGGGCTGTGTTCTGAGTCCCCTCCTCTACTCCCTGTACACACACGACTGTGTGGCTCAGCGGAGTAGCAATACAATCGTCAAATTTGCTGACGACACAGTGGTGGTGGGCCTGATCTCTGCCAACGACGAGAGGGCCTACCTGGAAGAGGTCAAGGTCCTGGCGGGATGGTGCCAGGAAAACAGCCTCTCCCTGAACGTCAGCAAAACAAAGGAGATGATTGTGGACTTCAGGAGGTCGGGGGTCAAGGACTACAGCCCCCTCAGCATCGACGGGGCACCGGTTGAGAGAGTCAACAGCTTCAAGTACCTCGGAGCCCACATATCCGAGGACTTGAAATGGACCATACACATTAACAGTGTGGTGAAGAAGGCACGACAACGCCTCTACTTCCTCAGGCGCCTAAGGAAGTTCCAAGTCAGCCAGAAGATCCTTAAGAACTTCTACTCATGTACAATAGAGAGCATCTTGACCGGCAACATCACCTCCTGGTTTGGGAATAGCACTGCAAAAGACCAAAGCAGACTACAAAGAGTGACACGTTCAGCCGAACGCACAATTGGAGGGGGGCTCCCCACCCTCCAGAACATTTACTACAAGCGTTGCAAGGGGAAGGCTAAGAGAATTATTAAGGACTCGAGCCACCCGAACAACTGCCTCTTTGAACTGCTGCCGTCAGGCAAGCGATACAGGAGTCTCAAGGCGAGCACAGAAAGACTCAGAAGTAGCTTCTATCCCCAGGCCATCAGGCTGCTAAACGAACAATGAATGAACACTACACAACAACAACCACCAAACACACATAGCACACACATCCACACGCACACACTCACTTTAAACAAACACACTGTAGCACCCACTACACACACTTTATAGCACACACCCACTTTAAACAAACACACTGTAGCACCCACTCCCCACACTTTATATTTATGGATGAAGGATTGCACTACAACTCGTACACCTTACTGTAAATTGTACCTAAAATTGTACCTCATCCCATTTCTGCTTTGCACTAGATAGTACTGTACATTAGTACACTGCATAGTTGTGTATTGTATATTATATGGTAACTCAGAACATTGTACATATGTCTATACCGAACAACTGTGACCTCATTTTCTTCTTCTAAATTCATGCTATATTATGTTATTATGTTATTTGATACTATCTTGTCTAGCACAGTCTCTGGAGCGTAACAGTAAGAAGCATTTTGTATGAAAGTATTCTGTACTTCTGTATGACAACTATTAAAGAACTTGAACTTGAACTTGAGGTTGGGTTAGGTTGGATAGGTTGGATAGGTTGGATAGGTTGGATAGGTTGGATAGGTTGGATAGGTTGGGTTAGGTTGGATAGGTTGGATAGGTTGGATAGGTTGGATAGGTTGGGTTAGGTTGGATAGGTTGGATAGGTTGGATAGGTTGGATAGGTTGGGTTAGGTTGGATAGGTTGGATTAGGTTGGATAGGTTTGATAGGTTGGGTTAGGTTGGATAGGTTGGATAGGTTGGATAGGTTGGATAGGTTGGATAGGTTGGGTTAGGTTGGATAGGTTGGATTAGGTTGGATAGGTTTGATAGGTTGGGTTAGGTTGGATAGGTTGGATAGGTTGGATAGGTTGGGTTCGGTTGGATAGGTTGGATAGGTTGGATAGGTTTGATAGGTTGGATTAGGTTGGATAGGTTGGATAGGTTGGATAGGTTGGGTTAGGTTGGATAGGTTGGAAAGGTTGGATAGGTTTGATAGGTTGGATAGGTTGGATAGGTTGGATTAGGTTGGATAGGTTTGATTAGGTTGGGTTAGGTTGGATTGAACATATAAACGAAATAGCATGTTGTTTAACAAACTATTAAAGCTTTTAAAATCTAAACCACAGACATGTTAAAATAATAATAATAATAATAAACTTTATTTGTATAGCACCTTTCATACAAAAACTGCAGCCAAAGTGCTTCACAACTGAAAAAAAGACATACAATGAGAACATACAGTGCAGACATATAAAATCTGTTTTTCATTGTACATTGTAGTGACCTAAATTAATTCCCCATCTGAACCACACCATGCAGCTCAATCTGTGGTGATTAATGTGTTGATGGTCCACTCAGATAAGATGACTCTTCTAAGATGTAACCACGCAGAGCAGAGATAATCTATTCTGTATCTAACAAGCGTCCACATGACAGACCAACGCAGCTAATAGCATGTTCGACTACAGCTATATTTAACCCACATACCGTTATTCTCAGATATAGAACACATCAAAGACGTGATGTAATCTATCCTTTATCACACCATCTAAACACAGAATTACATGTCAAACGAATGTCTGGCTACAAGCAAGTCATTATTCAGAAATAGTATTGTATTAGACCCAACCCAATATGCAGATAATGAGAAACGGCAGACAGGTCTTGTTAAAACCCAGCATGGGTATATTTAATTAGAATAGGAGTAGTCAGATGGCGTCTGGGTGGCGTAGCGGAGATTGCGCTTGTCACCAATGCAAGAGACCTCGACTCCCCAGCCAGGCAGGGGTTAAAATGGGTACAGGTCCTAACCAGAGAGTTCTAATATAACGTTCTAACCAGAGAGTTCTAATATGACGTTCTCACCAGAGAGTTCTAATATAACGTTCTCACCAGAGAGTTCTAATATAATGTTCTAACCAGAGAGTTCTAATATAACGTTCTCACCAGAGAGTTCTAATATAACGTTCTCACCAGAGTTATTATTTTTTTTTTTTTTATTGATATTTTTGCACAAATCTTTCCATTATTCAAAACACATCTTTCCACAGCATAATATGCAACATCCAAGATTCGTCTTTTTCTTTTTTGTAACAACATACAAAACATGTAAGAGACTCATACAAACACATTAATAACTGACATGGAAATTAAAAAAGCACTTACAAAAAAAAAACATTACTATACATTGTGCATATATATCCCTGATATATATATATACGTCATACGTTACATGTAGACCGATCTACCTGCGAGCAGGTATGTGCTGCATCTTTTTTTTTTTTTTTTTTTTTTTTTTTTTTTTTGTGTCTCAGCTACTTATGTGTGTGTCTCCTATATACTTGTGTATCCCCCTTATGTGTCAATGAAAGCTTATATTTCAACTATGTGTATATGTAGGTGTGTGTATGCCTATTTCCTATAAATGAGTATGTGCATGTATGTGTGCCCCTGACGTGTATACCTTATCCTTGTGTATATGAGTGTGTGTAAACCTATTATGTACACATATGAATATGTGTATCCTAGATACTTGTATGTGGCTATACCTGCGCACACGTGAGTGTGATAGAGACAGTGACCGTTCCATAGACACACCATCCGGACATAAAATATATGTACATATATACATAATACATTATAAAGCACAAGTACCATCAGATCAAATCCCCTTTTTCATATTCATCCTTGATAATATTGTAATCCCATCTTAATCATTTGTCCCCAGACCGTTCAGTCAGGTGTAGAAAACTGTCCCATACCTCCGCGAAAATATCCTCTCTCCCTGCGACTCTATACGTCACCCTTTCATATGATGCTGTCCGGAACATTAGTTCCATCCATTCTTTAAAAGTAATATCAACAGGTGATTTCCAATGTCGTAATGCAATTCTACATCCTGATATCATGGCCATTCTATACCACATTCCCCGGTATTTAGGCAGTTTAATCCCTTTCGGTACTATACCCAAAACACATGCCATTGGGGCGTTATTTATCTTCACATTCAGGACCTTACTTAGGAATATCACAATTTGATCCCACATTTTCCGGACCTTCTCACATTCGTATAACATGTGCAGTAAAGTGCCTGTCTCCTTCTCACATCTCCCTCACCAGAGAGTTCTAATATAACGTTCTAACCAGAGAGTTCTAATATAACGTTCTCACCAGAGAGTTCTAATATAACGTTCTCACCAGAGAGTTCTAATATAACGTTCTAACCAGAGAGTTCTAATATAACGTTCTAACCAGAGAGTTCTAATATAACGTTCTAACCAGAGAGTTCTAATATAACGTTCTAACCAGAGAGTTCTAATATAATATTCTCACCAGAGAGTTCTAATATAATGTTCTAACCAGAGAGTTCTAATATGACGTTCTCACCAGAGAGTTCTAATATAACGTTCTCACCAGAGAGTTCTAATATAATGTTCTAACCAGAGAGTTCTAATATAACGTTCTCACCAGAGAGTTCTAATATAACGTTCTCACCAGAGTTATTATTATTTTTTTTTTTATTGATATTTTTGCACAAATCTTTCCATTATTCAAAACACATCTTTCCACAGCATAATATGCAACATCCAAGATTCGTCTTTTTCTTTTTTGTAACAACATACAAAACATGTAAGAGACTCATACAAACACATTAATAACTGACATGGAAATTAAAAAAGCACTTACAAAAAAAAAACATTACTATACATTGTGCATATATATCCCTGATATATATATATACGTCATACGTTACATGTAGACCGATCTACCTGCGAGCAGGTATGTGCTGCATCTTCTTTTTTTTTTTTTTTTTTTTTTTTTTTGCGTCTCAGCTACTTATGTGTGTGTCTCCTATATACTTGTGTATCCCCCTTATGTGTCAATGAAAGCTTATATTTCAACTATGTGTATATGTAGGTGTGTGTATGCCTATTTCCTATAAATGAGTATGTGCATGTATGTGTGCCCCTGACGTGTATACCTTATCCTTGTGTATATGAGTGTGTGTAAACCTATTATGTACACATATGAATATGTGTATCCTAGATACTTGTATGTGGCTATACCTGCGCACACGTGAGTGTGATAGAGACAGTGACCGTTCCATAGACACACCATCCGGACATAAAATATATGTACATATATACATAATACATTATAAAGCACAAGTACCATCAGATCAAATCCCCTTTTTCATATTCATCCTTGATAATATTGTAATCCCATCTTAATCATTTGTCCCCAGACCGTTCAGTCAGGTGTAGAAAACTGTCCCATACCTCCGCGAAAATATCCTCTCTCCCTGCGACTCTATACGTCACCCTTTCATATGATGCTGTCCGGAACATTAGTTCCATCCATTCTTTAAAAGTAATATCAACAGGTGATTTCCAATGTCGTAATGCAATTCTACATCCTGATATCATGGCCATTCTATACCACATTCCCCGGTATTTAGGCAGTTTAATCCCTTTCGGTACTATACCCAAAACACATGCCATTGGGGCGTTATTTATCTTCACATTCAGGACCTTACTTAGGAATATCACAATTTGATCCCACATTTTCCGGACCTTCTCACATTCGTATAACATGTGCAGTAAAGTGCCTGTCTCCTTCTCACATCTCCCTCACCAGAGAGTTCTAATATAACGTTCTAACCAGAGAGTTCTAATATAACGTTCTCACCAGAGAGTTCTAATATAACGTTCTCACCAGAGAGTTCTAATATAACGTTCTAACCAGAGAGTTCTAATATAACGTTCTAACCAGAGAGTTCTAATATAACGTTCTAACCAGAGAGTTCTAATATAACGTTCTAACCAGAGAGTTCTAATATAATATTCTCACCAGAGAGTTCTAATATAATGTTCTCACCAGAGAGTTCTAATATAACGTTCTCACCAGAGAGTTCTAATATAACATTCTCACCAGAGAGTTGTAATATAATGTTCTAACCAGAGAGTTCTAATATAACGTTCTAACCAGAGAGTTCTAATATAACGTTCTAACCAGAGAGTTCTAATATAACGTTCTAACCAGAGAGTTCTAATATAACGTTCTCACCAGAGAGTTCTAATATAACGTTCTCACCAGAGAGTTCTAATATAACGTTCTAACCAGAGAGTTCTAATATAACGTTCTAACCAGAGAGTTCTAATATAACATTCTAACCAGAGAGTTCTAATATAATGTTCTAACCAGAGAGTTCTAATATAAAGTTCTAACCAGAGAGTTCTAATATAACGTTCTAACCAGAGAGTTCTAATATAACGTTCTAACCAGAGAGTTCTAATATAACGTTCTAACCAGAGAGTTCTAATATAACGTTCTCACCAGAGAGTTCTAATATAACGTTCTAACCAGAGAGTTCTAATATAACGTTCTCACCAGAGAGTTCTAATATAACGTTCTAACCAGAGAGTTCTAATATAATGTTCTCACCAGAGAGTTCTAATATAACGTTCTCACCAGAGAGTTCTAATATAATGTTCTCACCAGAGAGTTCTAATATAATGTTCTAACCAGATAGTTCTAATATAATGTTCTCACCAGATAGTTCTAATATAATGTTCTAACCAGAGAGTTCTAATATAATGTTCTAACCAGAGAGTTATAATATAATGTTGTCACCAGAGAGTTCTAATATAACGTTCTCACCAGAGAGTTCTAATATAACGTTCTAACCAGAGAGTTCTAATATAACGTTCTCACCAGAGAGTTCTAATATAACGTTCTCACCAGAGAGTTCTAATATAACGTTCTAACCAGAGAGTTGTAATATAACGTTCTAACCAGAGAGTTCTAATATAACGTTCTAACCAGAGAGTTCTAATATAACGTTCTAACCAGAGAGTTCTAATATAATGTTCTCACCAGAGAGTTCTAATATAACGTTCTAACCAGAGAGTTCTAATATAACGTTCTAACCAGAGAGTTCTAATATAACGTTCTAACCAGAGAGTTCTAATATAATGTTCTCACCAGAGAGTTCTAATATAATGTTCTAACCAGAGAGTTCTAATATAACGTTCTCACCAGAGAGTTCTAATATAACGTTCTCACCAGAGAGTTCTAATATAACGTTCTCACCAGAGAGTTCTAATATAATGTTCTAACCAGAGAGTTCTAATATAACGTTCTCACCAGAGAGTTCTAATATAACGATCTAACCAGAGAGTTCTAATATAATGTTCTAACCAGAGAGTTCTAATATAACGTTCTCACCAGAGAGTTCTAATATAACGTTCTAACCAGAGAGTTCTAATATAATGTTCTAACCAGATAGTTCTAATATAACGTTCTCACCAGAGAGTTCTAATATAACGTTCTAACCAGAGAGTTCTAATATAACGTTCTCACCAGAGAGTTCTAATATAACGTTCTCACCAGAGAGTTCTAATATAATGTTCTCACCAGAGAGTTCTAATATAATGTTCTAACCAGAGAGGTCAAATATAACGTTCTAACCACAGAGTTGTAATATAACATTCTCACCAGAGAGTTCTAACGTTCTAACCAGAGAGTTCTAATATAATGTTCTAACCAGAGAGTTCTAATATAACGTTCTAACCAGAGAGTTCTAATATAATGTTCTAACCAGATAGTTCTAATATAATGTTCTCACCAGAGAGTTCTAATATAATGTTATAACCAGAGAGTTCTAATATAATGTTCTAACCAGAGAGTTCTAATATAACGTTCTCACCAGAGAGTTCTAATATAACGTTCTAACCAGAGAGTTCTAATATAATGTTCTAACCAGATAGTTCTAATATAACGTTCTCACCAGAGAGTTCTAATATAACGTTCTAACCAGAGAGTTCTAATATAACGTTCTCACCAGAGAGTTCTAATATAACGTTCTCACCAGAGAGTTCTAATATAATGTTCTCACCAGAGAGTTCTAATATAATGTTCTAACCAGAGAGGTCAAATATAACGTTCTAACCACAGAGTTGTAATATAACATTCTCACCAGAGAGTTCTAACGTTCTAACCAGAGAGTTCTAATATAATGTTCTAACCAGAGAGTTCTAATATAACGTTCTAACCAGAGAGTTCTAATATAATGTTCTAACCAGATAGTTCTAATATAATGTTCTCACCAGAGAGTTCTAATATAATGTTCTAACCAGAGAGTTCTAATATAATGTTCTAACCAGAGAGTTCTAATATAACGTTCTAACCAGAGAGTTCTAATATAACGTTCTAACCAGAGAGTTCTAATATAACGTTCTAACCAGAGAGTTCTAATATAATGTTCTCACCAGAGAGTTCTAATATAATGTTCTAACCAGAGAGTTCTAATATAACGTTCTCACCAGAGAGTTCTAATATAACGTTCTCACCAGAGAGTTCTAATATAACGTTCTCACCAGAGAGTTCTAATATAATGTTCTAACCAGAGAGTTCTAATATAACGTTCTCACCAGAGAGTTCTAATATAACGATCTAACCAGAGAGTTCTAATATAATGTTCTAACCAGAGAGTTCTAATATAACGTTCTCACCAGAGAGTTCTAATATAACGTTCTAACCAGAGAGTTCTAATATAATGTTCTAACCAGATAGTTCTAATATAACGTTCTCACCAGAGAGTTCTAATATAACGTTCTAACCAGAGAGTTCTAATATAACGTTCTCACCAGAGAGTTCTAATATAACGTTCTCACCAGAGAGTTCTAATATAATGTTCTCACCAGAGAGTTCTAATATAATGTTCTAACCAGAGAGGTCAAATATAACGTTCTAACCACAGAGTTCTAATATTACATTCTCACCAGAGAGTTCTAACGTTCTAACCAGAGAGTTCTAATATAATGTTCTAACCAGAGAGTTCTAATATAACGTTCTAACCAGAGAGTTCTAATATAATGTTCTAACCAGATAGTTCTAATATAATGTTCTCACCAGAGAGTTCTAATATAATGTTCTAACCAGAGAGTTCTAATATAATGTTCTAACCAGAGAGTTCTAATATAATGTTCTCACCAGAGAGTTCTAATATAACGTTCTCACCAGAGAGTTCTAATATAACGTTCTAACCAGAGAGTTCTAATATAACGTTCTCACCAGAGAGTTCTAATATAACGTTCTCACCAGAGAGTTCTAATATAACGTTCTAACCAGAGAGTTCTAATATAACGTTCTAACCAGAGAGTTCTAATATAACGTTCTAACCAGAGAGTTCTAATATAACGTTCTAACCAGAGAGTTCTAATATAATGTTCTCACCAGAGAGTTCTAATATAATGTTCTAACCAGAGAGTTCTAATATAATGTTCTCACCAGAGAGTTCTAATATAACGTTCTAACCAGAGAGTTCTAATGTAACGTTCTAACCAGAGAGTTCTAATATAACGTTCTAACCAGAGAGTTCTAATATAATGTTCTCACCAGAGAGTTCTAATATAATGTTCTAACCAGAGTGTTCTAATATAACGTTCTCACCAGAGAGTTCTAATATAACGTTCTCACCAGAGACTTCTAATATAACGTTCTCACCAGAGAGTTCTAATATAATGTTCTAACCAGAGAGTTCTAATATAACGTTCTCACCAGAGAGTTCTAATATAACGTTCTAACCAGAGAGTTCTAATATAACGTTCTCACCAGAGAGTTCTAATATAACGTTCTAACCAGAGAGTTCTAATATAATGTTCTAACCAGAGAGTTCTAATATAACGTTCTCACCAGAGAGTTCTAATATAACGTTCTAACCAGAGAGTTCTAATATAATGTTCTAACCAGAGAGTTCTAATATAACGTTCTCACCAGAGAGTTCTAATATAACATTCTAACCAGAGAGTTCTAATATAACGTTCTAACTAGAGAGTTCTAATATAACGTTCTCACCAGAGAGTTCTAATATAACGATCTAACCAGAGAGTTCTAATATAATGTTCTAACCAGAGAGTTCTAATATAACGTTCTCACCAGAGAGTTCTAATATAACGTTCTAACCAGAGAGTTCTAATATAATGTTCTAACCAGATAGTTCTAATATAACGTTCTCACCAGAGAGTTCTAATATAACGTTCTAACCAGAGAGTTCTAATATAACGTTCTCACCAGAGAGTTCTAATATAACGTTCTCACCAGAGAGTTCTAATATAATGTTCTCACCAGAGAGTTCTAATATAATGTTCTAACCAGAGAGGTCAAATATAACGTTCTAACCACAGAGTTCTAATATTACATTCTCACCAGAGAGTTCTAACGTTCTAACCAGAGAGTTCTAATATAATGTTCTAACCAGAGAGTTCTAATATAACGTTCTAACCAGAGAGTTCTAATATAATGTTCTAACCAGATAGTTCTAATATAATGTTCTCACCAGAGAGTTCTAATATAATGTTCTAACCAGAGAGTTCTAATATAATGTTCTAACCAGAGAGTTCTAATATAATGTTCTCACCAGAGAGTTCTAATATAACGTTCTCACCAGAGAGTTCTAATATAACGTTCTAACCAGAGAGTTCTAATATAACGTTCTCACCAGAGAGTTCTAATATAACGTTCTCACCAGAGAGTTCTAATATAACGTTCTAACCAGAGAGTTCTAATATAACGTTCTAACCAGAGAGTTCTAATATAACGTTCTAACCAGAGAGTTCTAATATAACGTTCTAACCAGAGAGTTCTAATATAATGTTCTCACCAGAGAGTTCTAATATAATGTTCTAACCAGAGAGTTCTAATATAATGTTCTCACCAGAGAGTTCTAATATAACGTTCTAACCAGAGAGTTCTAATGTAACGTTCTAACCAGAGAGTTCTAATATAACGTTCTAACCAGAGAGTTCTAATATAATGTTCTCACCAGAGAGTTCTAATATAATGTTCTAACCAGAGTGTTCTAATATAACGTTCTCACCAGAGAGTTCTAATATAACGTTCTCACCAGAGACTTCTAATATAACGTTCTCACCAGAGAGTTCTAATATAATGTTCTAACCAGAGAGTTCTAATATAACGTTCTCACCAGAGAGTTATAATATAACGTTCTAACCAGAGAGTTCTAATATAACGTTCTCACCAGAGAGTTCTAATATAACGTTCTAACCAGAGAGTTCTAATATAATGTTCTAACCAGAGAGTTCTAATATAACGTTCTCACCAGAGAGTTCTAATATAACGTTCTAACCAGAGAGTTCTAATATAATGTTCTAACCAGAGAGTTCTAATATAACGTTCTCACCAGAGAGTTCTAATATAACATTCTAACCAGAGAGTTCTAATATAACGTTCTAACTAGAGAGTTCTAATATAACGTTCTCACCAGAGAGTTCTAATATAACATTCTCACCAGAGAGTTCTAATATAACGTTCTCACCAGAGAGTTCTAATATAATGTTCTAACCAGAGAGTTCTAATATAATGTTCTCACCAGAGAGTTCTAATATAACGTTCTAACCAGAGAGTTCTAATATAATGTTCTCACCAGAGAGTTCAAATATAATGTTCTAACCAGAGTTCTAATATAACGTTCTAACCAGAGAGTTCTAATATAACGTTCTAACCAGAGAGTTCTAATATAACGTTCTCACCAGAGAGTTCTAATATAATGTTTTAACCAGAGAGTTCTAATATAATGTTCTCACCAGAGAGTTCTAATATAATGTTCTCACCAGAGAGTTCGAATATAATGTTCTAACCAGAGTTCTAACATAACGTTCTAACCAGAGAGTTCTAATATAACGTTCTAACCAGATAGTTCTAATATAACGTTCTCACCAGAGAGTTCTAATATAATGTTCTAACCAGAGAGTTCTAATATAATGTTCTAACCAGAGAGTTCTAATATAACGTTCTCACCAGAGAGTTCTAATATAACGTTCTAACCAGAGAGTTCTAATATAATGTTCTCACCAGAGAGTTCGAATATAATGTTCTCACCAGAGAGTTCAAATATAACGTTCTCACCAGAGAGTTCTAATATAACGTTCTAACCAGAGAGTTCTAATATAACGTTCTCACCAGAGAGTTCTAATATAATGTTCTCACCAGAGAGTTCTAATATAACGTTCTCACCTGTAACTGACCGCCAAGGGTAAAGATGCCTATCATCTTTATTGTCAGTAAGCTTTGATTTGCGTTGGTCTAGATGATCAACTTCTCTGTATTGGCTCAGAATACTGAGCTCTCTATTTAAGAAAAGAATATTTCGGAGCCACTTGTGCATTTTCATTTTGTGTCCACATGGGGGCAGAGCTCGTCTTTCCTATAGTATAAAGGTCACAGCATCCTGTGTGACCAAGGCGGAAGTAACTCAGAGACAACGACGGAGCAGACAGCGAATTATGTATAATAGAAGAACCTTACTCCAGTAAATAACTCCCCTTGGTAAAGCGGAATAAGGTATGTCGAACACTAAAATGTATTATTATTATTACTGTTGTTGAAGAGGTCTATATTTATGTGTGTAACTGCCAAACATTTATAAACATGTAAAGTGGTGCACTCACTGAGTAGCTTCTAATCAAAGGCACCTGGGCCCCGTTCCCCGTACCTGGTTCAACTAAGTCGATCAAGATGTCATTATCCAGATTCAGTTAACCCGATGTTTGAAGCCGGGATTTTCCTGTTCCTCGAAGGTGGATTCAGTCTCGTTAACTCAAGCCAGACTTGAGACCCAGGATAAGTGCGCGTGGCCGCTCCAGTTGAAAAGCCAGCACGTATCGATAGCAGAGATCCTGATTCTCTAGCGGCATTGATTGATTAATTGATTTAAAACTTTATTAACATATTGCAGTACGGCTCAATCGCCTCGCCGACAAGTTAAATGCGTTATCTATAGGCTAATTTTAAGTCCCTCATTACCTCAATCAATCAGATTATATTTCTTTAAACTTGCCTGCTGGATTGAATAATCAAATGAGATCTTGCTAGCGAAAATAATTAGTTAAACTGTTATACAAAATAACGATACGGCTCTCTTCCCATTGATTGATGTATGGTCGATCTTTTACTTATCTCCACTGTGGTGTAACGGGTTCTTCTTTTGACTTTCACGCAGACGACCGGGGTTCGAAACCTAGTCTTTCCCTTCTTTTTGCGATGTAGGAATAATTCAATTTGGTGCATGTTGAGAGCTATATAAAGAATGACATCCTCAATGCATGTAGATTTATAATATTTTAACTTAAAACTAGGCTACTTTGGCGTATAATCATTAATATTATATTCCAAAAAATTATATTGGAAACACGGGGTTTCGAACACCGGTCGCTGGGTTGCCAGGTTTGAGCACTACCGCTGCGCCAATGTGCCAGATGGGATAAATTCATTGTTTATACATTAATGAACGAGACAAGATCCACAATCCACGCATAGACGCTTCAATTTTATGCTTGAATGAAACACAATCCAGGCGCTCCATTAAACATCCA
The DNA here is from genome assembly GCF_963971535.1 of Notolepis coatsorum. NCBI lineage: Eukaryota > Metazoa > Chordata > Actinopteri > Aulopiformes > Paralepididae > Notolepis > Notolepis coatsorum. The sequence goes on along the minus strand of NC_140169.1, from coordinate 39,340,887 downwards.
CAGCGGAGAATATGAAAGGAATCAGAGCCAAACGAGCGATAGGTTTCAATCATTAAAAATATCCCCGCGGGATTCACATTTGCAATGCTGCGCGTTGTTAAAATAACCACATAATGTGTACATCGCACCGAGCGAGCGCCACGGTATATATAACGTGCATTATTTAGGACAAAGTGAATTTAGTATCAGCATTTTGGGTCTATTTTACATTTCAAAAGCCCCCTCTGGAAGAATGGAGCACAAAAACGTAATTCAGAATGGTATAAAGCAGATCCTAGACTGTGGGAATAATTTCAGGAAAGAGCTGTCACTTCTTTGCGGGGGCGTGGCTGTGCTTCATCCGGCTAACTTGAACTTAACCCTGCTCTCGACCAGGCTCAAACTTTTGGATCTGTTGTCATGGTGATTTGGACAATCTAGGTACGGGGAACGGGAAAGTCCGGCTTAAGTCAGACTTAACCGAAAGTTATCCGGCTAACTCAGTTATCCAGGTACGGGGAACGGGGCCCTGCTGCCGGACAAGTAACGTTATTATTTATCATTGTTTTTCCCTGAGTGCCTTTGTTATGGAAGACGAGTTCACCCTTAATATCTTTGAATGCAATTGTTTGTTTGAACACGTTGGGTGAACAACATGTGAACAATATTGAACTGTGAACTATGTAACTAATTGTATGTTTGTGTTTGACTGTCCTATGCAGTTTTCACGGTGCAAACGGAGCAAATTATGCAACCGTCACTACCTGTACAAACACGGTGCAACGACAAACTACCAAAGAAAAGCTACAGTACTGCTAAGCTGAAATGCAAAAGAAAAAAGAGAAAATAAATAAAAGCATCTGTACGAAACATAACCGCATCTTTATTTCAACACCAAGCCGGGGGGCAGTTACAGTGAAAACTTACCCGACTCTGAAGAGGATCAACAGTGAGTAAAACCCATACTCTGAAGAGGATAAACAGTGAGTAAACCCATACTCTGAAGAAGATAAACAGTGAGTAAAACCCATACTCTGAAGAGGATAAATGTATTATGAAACCTCATTCTGAAGTGGATAAATGTGAAGTAGACCTTACTCTGAAGAGGATAGATGTTCTGAAGAGGATGGATGTATTATGAAGACTTTATTCTGAAGTGGATAAATGTACAATGAAGACCATACTCCGAAGAAAATACATGTATGTTGAAGACCTCACTCTGAAGAAAATGCATGTACAATGAAGACCATACTCTGAAGAAAATACATATATGTTGAAGACCTCACTCTGAAGAAAATACATGTACAATGAAGACCATACTCTGAAGAAAATACATGTATGTTGAAGATCTTACTCCGAAGAGAATACATGTATGTTGAGGACCCTACACTAAAGAAAATACATGTATGAAGAGAAGGAAGAATGAACCTACTGAGTTAACCCTATGCTGTCTGGTATCCATCCCAGCAAAACCACGGACGTGTGGCAACTCCTGTATATCTAATTAACCCTATGCTGTCTGGTATCCATCCCAGCAATACCACGGACGTGTGGCAACTTCTGTATATCTAATTACCCTTATGCTGTCTGGTATCCATCCCAGCAATACCACGGACGTGTGGCAACTCCTGTATATTTAATGAATATTATGCTGTCTGATATCCATCCCAGCAAGTGGAACTCTTAAATACCATCTATTTATTTGATATTTTGAGTGTGTGTGATCAAGCACAATGTCGGCCCAAGAAGACGATGCTGGCAACCTCTTGGAGTTGGAACAGAACAGAACAGGTGCTCAACAAAGAACTCTAACCGAGAAAGGAAAAGAAAATCGTGAAGTGGAGGATAAGAGGAATGAGAAAGCTTTTAACAAAGCTTATCAGAAGTGGAAGAAGATAGCCAAGGAAGCAAGAGGGAAACTAAGAACTTTCTGTCCAGCAGAAGAACTTGAAAGACTAAAACAAGACATTCAAGCAAGTTGTGACTTAGTAAGAAGTTTATATGAGTCCATTTTACGTAACCATGCCTGAGATCGCAAATAAAATGGACGCCTGTATTCAGCTGACGACAGACACCCAAGAGCTTGTGTGTAAGCAGCTGGAAACAAAAGAAGAAGATTTTAATGAAAGACTTGAGAAGGAGAGGGTGAGAATAGCTCTGAACAAAGAGGAGTACAGATCTGTATATGGTCACACAAATACTGAAACAATTCACTCTCAACGTTCCAAGGCATCAAACAGGCGGAGGGAAGCTGAACTCGCGGCTAAAGTAGAAGAGGTAAAGGCCATTCAAGTGATCCAGGCTCAGCAAACCAGTCTCCTCCAACTAGAGGGGGAAGAGGCAGCCATGCTGATGGAAATGGAGAAGATGAAGGTGCAGAGTCGACGTAAGCTGGAGGAGGAGAGGATGAAGTTACAGCAGCTACAAGCAGAGAAGGAAGTCCAGGTAGCAGCAGCCCGAGTGAGGGCATACAGTTCGGGAAGTGATCTAGACAACGAAGAAGAAGAAGAAGTCACTGACCATGAAATAAATACTGCTCACCAAAATCCTGAATATAGTGCTCCGCTACATCCTACAGCATTCCAACGTCAAGCATCTCCCAGCGCGACGGCAAACCAAGAGGCCTTCAGTCTAGCCGAAGCAATCACAAGTGCATTAAGCATGAATCGCCTACCTACACCAGAACCAACAATATTCAACGGTGACCCTATGAAATTTGTTGATTGGAAAATAACCTTCATGACCCTGATACACCGAAAGCCTCTCCCAACAAGTGATAAGATGTTTTATCTGAAAATGTACCTTACTGGAGAAGCTCGTAAGTCTGTGGAAGGATTCTTTTACAGAGACTCCGAAGAAGCATATAAAGGTGCCTGGAGAGTGTTGGAAGAGAGGTATGGGAACCCCTTCATTATACAAAGGGCGTTCAGAGACAAGCTAATGAGATGGCCTAAGATAAACACAAACGATCTTCTGGCACTCCGAGAGTTTGCAGACTTCCTACAGGGATGCACAGAGGCAATTCCACATGTCCGAGGGCTGGACATCTTGAACGACTGTGAAGAGAACCACAAACTGCTCAAGAAACTACCTGAGTGGATTGTGCGAAGATGGAGCAGGATCATCGTAGAAGAGCTAGATAAATCTGGAAGCTATCCAAGTCTTGCACACTTTTCAAAGTTTCTGAACAAAGAGGCACGAATAGCTTGTAACCCCATCGCTACCCCACTACTGTTGAACTCCAGAGCCTCAGACGAGAGGTTTTCCAAGAGAGCCAGAGCGTTGAATACAAGCACTCACATAAAGAGCAACATCGTGGAGACACAGTATTCACCCTATAGAGCCAGACCACCTTGCCCAATCTGCAAAAATGAGAATCATGGCATTGCTACTTGCACTAACTTCGCATCAAGGTCTATAGAGGATAAGAGAACGTACATCTGAGGAAGGGACACTCCAGCAAGGACTGTAAACGGCGACATACCTGCAACACCTGCAACCGTCGTCATCCAACGTGTCTGCACGAAGAGAGGTCACAAGCACCAGAGACAACCCAGAGTGGCACATCTACTGCAAACTACCGGAGCCAAGAAGTCCGCAGAGTCGTGTCTCACACTACAACCCGATGTGCTTCTGCGACCTCAAGCATTGTCCCAGTCCTTGTGTCTTCAGTTCAAGAGCCACAGATAACGGTGCTCACTTACGCACTACTCGACACACAGAGTGATACAACGTTTATCTTAGAGGACCTGCTTAAGGAGTTAAGTGTGGAAAGTCAACCTGTGAAGCTGAGACTCAGTACAATGACTGCTGTAAATACAGTTATAACCAGCAAGAGTGTCAGCGGCCTACAAATCAGAGGACTCCATTCTGCAAACAACATCAGAGTGCCACAAGCCTACACTCGTAGCTTCATCCCAGTAGACAAATCCTACATTCCTACTGGTAAAACAGCGCTACAGTGGCCTCACCTCAAGCATCTCGTAAACAAGTTACCATCACTTCTAGACTGTGAAGTGGGTATGTTAATAGGATGTGATTGTCCCTCAGCGCTAGCTCCACTCGAAGTCATCACAGGCTGTGAAAACGAACCTTTTGCACAGAGGACAGAGCTTGGTTGGAGCATAATAGGCTCATCTAACCCTCATCTGGACCGACAAGGGAGCCAGAGCTTTGTACATAGAGTGTCAGTAAAAGAAATACCAGCCCCGTCTACAACAGATGTCCACAGATGTCCTTAAAGTACTTGAGTCGGACTTCTCTGAAAGGAACTACGAGGACAAGTACGTGTCTCAAGAAGATGTTCACTTCATACAATTCCTCAGTGAGAACATCAGACAGAAAGAAGATGGACACTACGAGATGCCTCTACCTTTCAAGGGTAGCAGCCCACCATCCCTACCAAACAACAAGAGACTAGCTACAGTCCGCCTCCAGTCTCTAAAGAAGAAGCTAAAGACGGATAAAGAGTATCACGAACGCTATAAGGCTTTCATGAAAGACATCATCGAGAAAGGTGACGCAGAACTTGACCATACCACTTCATATGGAGAGACCGCTTGGTACCTTCCTCATCACGGCATTTACCACCCTCAAAAGCCTGGCAGGCTACGGGTCGTGTTTGACTGCTCAGCTAAATTCTGTGCAGTTTCCCTAAATGACTGTCTATTGACCGGTCCCGACTTAATCAACTCCCTAATAGGAGTTCTATGCCGCTTCAGAAAGGAAGACGTGGCCATAATCTGCGACGTGGAAAGAATGTTCCACCAGTTCTTCGTCCACCCTGACTCTCGAAAATACCTCAAGTTCCTGTGGTGGAGGGAAGGTGATTTGGAAACGGAACCACAGGAATACAGGATTGCAGTTCACCTCTTTGGAGCTGCTTCTTCTCCTGGATGTGCCAATTTTGGCCTAAGGTACATGGCACACCAACATACAGATACAGCCGGGAAAAGTCCTGGAACAGCTGTTTGCCGGCCGGTTTGACGCCGTTTTGGTGTGGTTAATGTTAACAATGACCAGCGGGGGCGCTCTCATACAGCTGGTGACAACGTGCTGGACGAGCTCCGCCCTCCCTCGGCAAACTGAGAGAGAAGCAGAGGAAGTAAATATCGCGTCTCGTCTGTTGGCAGTGGATTTAGCTCTCAATCGGTAAGCTCTTAATATACATTACTATTGAAATGCATTTTTACTTAACTTTACAGCATTATTCAAACGTGATAGGAAGTTATGAGTCATCAGCCGTTTATATGCAGTACGTTTTTGCCTACAGATTATACAGTACATGGCAAATGGTGTAGCCGGCTCACATATTTCACGTTACTTTCTCAGATAGCAATCTGTGTGTGTGTGTACTTATGTGTTGTACTAATTGTACTAATAATAGTGTTTACGTTCCATGTGTCCATATCCTGAGGTGCGAGGAGCTGGAGAACACTGGAGAGCAGCATGTAACCAACCCCCTCCAATGTACAGTCATTTACCTACTGTAGTATGGTTTTGTCAATAGTCCAATGTACAATTTTGTTTGTTTATACAGTGTCATATACTGTATGTTATGATGAATTGAAAATGGGGGACCCTGATGTAAACAAGATAAAAGTCTTTCTCTGGTCTGCATCCCCTTAACAATTGTGTGTATTGAGCTGTACTGTATTGTACCCATTCTGCAATCTGTTAATACAGTTTTCAATTAATGGCAGAGCCATAAAAAAACGATTGAATTGCTCAGAATTTTTAATTATGTCCCCAATAGGACATAATAATATTAATATTATTCCCCAGTATGACAGTATGATAAAAACATACTGCCAAATTACCCCCATGGGTGTTGAAGGCACTGTACCACCACAAGTCAGGAATTGAGAAAAAGAAAATGCAACTTCAGCCTCACGCTTACATCCACTTGGACCATGAACAAACAAAAAAGGTGTTGAGAAAGACAGCGAACACTACAGAAAGGAGGAACTTGGGGATTGAATGGAGAAATTAAGTAAGAGATGTAAAGATTATGCATTACAATTGATGATTAATCAACAATAATGGAAAACCAAACTATTCTTGCTCTTTACCATTTTTTGTTTTTCTTCCCTTCCACCCTCATCTCCAAAACAGTTGGCGTGAACAAATAATGAGTTTTGCTTCTTTTTTTGGTTTTTCTTTTAATCAGTGAAATATATTCCCATCCATATCCCCAACTTTGTGATTTTTACATACTGATCAGACGGAGGCAGAATAGCCTGCACATACATCAATGCATCTCTTGTAAGATACTGTATGAATTGCGGCATACATTTTCCCAGACATGGTGCTGTTGGCATCAAGCACAGGAGGTGAGGGGTGGATTGTCACCACCTGTTTAGCTAGGGCAGAGCGCATGTAGAGGGCATAGAAGAACCAGATGAGGCTGAAGATGCACAGGCCGATGGAGATGTTGATGAACACTTTGCCCATGTCAACCTTCTTCTTCTTCTTCTCCTTGCGGTCTCCTTCACCACCCTCTTCCTCTGCCTTCCCATCCTGCCCACAGGAGCTGAGTGAAGAAGTGCAGAAGAGAAGATGTTTAGGTTCAAAGGGACAGTCAATGGCATGCTAGGGGTAACAGTACTGTATATTTGAATACCGCTTATGTCACAAATGTATCAGTACTAAATACCTACATGTCCCTATGCTATAAATGTCATGTATGTTGTGTATGTCATAAATGTCTATATGAAATGAAAATGGGGGACCCTGATGGAAACAAGACAAACGTCTTTCTCAGGTCTGCATCCCCTTAACAATTGTATGTATTGAGCCGTACTGTATTGTACCCATTCTGCAATCTGTTAAATAAAGTTTTCATTCATTCATGCTTGAGGAAGACCGGTAAGGTCGAAACGTTTATTTATATATTGTAAGAGTATATTTATGAGACAGTATATTTATTTCGTACAAGAATGTGAAACTTCCTATCACGTTTGAATAATGCTGTAAAGTTAAGTAAAAATGCATTTCAACTTGTCCAATCGGTGGTAGTGAACGTATCGTAGCGATCAGGCATGCAGTAATGTCAGGAAGAATGAGAAGAGGTTGTATTCGTATATGATGGTTTAATTCCAGCTCAATATGGGTTTTACAGGTTAATACTCTCTCGTAACCCACAACACAGACCTGCTAATTATATATACGCTCGCTTCACGACAAACTAACGTCCGGTCCCGGCCGGCGGTCCGTCCTCCTATATCTCCCGGGGGGAAACACCCCCAGCTAAACAGAGCGACACATAGCGCGTTGCATGACGGTTAGAATGTTGACAGCGCCACTATATGGCCAAAATAATACATGGTTTTGAATTGATTGATTGAAAACTTTATTAACAGATTGCAGAATGGGTACAGTACAGCTCAATACATACAATTGTTAAGGGGATGCAGACCAGAGAAAGACTTTCGTCTTGTTTACATCAGGGTTTGTATCTGAATGCTGGTTCAGATACAAAACTCACTCAAACTGTATGGTAGCCTTTTCCTTGGATCCTCTGATCGTGGGTTCCGCAAATGTTCATTCACTCGATCACGAACTTTCTCCCAGGGGACTACACTATAGCGTTCTTTCTTGACTTGACTGACAACTGCTGTTACTGTACTGTACAATCTTATAGTAACAAAACAATACACAAATTGAACATAGTTTTGAACGTTTTATTACAATAGTATTTACATTTTCTGATGACACTGCCATTTTAGCTCTAATTAAGAATGACAGTGACCTAGCTGACTATTATTTGGAAATCCAGAGGTTTGTGGGAGATGGTGTTTGACCCCAGAGGTGTTGGGGACCACAGGCCTGTGGTCATCCACACACAGTCCATCTCACAGGTCTCTTCATATAAATATCTTGGGATTTTTGTCGATAACACACTAACCTGGAACACCCATGTAGATAGGATTTTATAGTATGTCTGCACTTTATGTGCTCATTTCATCATTCATCAGTTTTGTGTCAGTCTTGTTTATCTGATCTTATTTCTGAAGATGCATTTCCATTGGCTAATGGTCGATATATAAGTCACTTGTTACTTGATATTACTGTAAATCATTTGACATCTATTGCTGACTGTTCATACATTTGTTACAATAAAGATGCAAATAATTGTTATCTCTTGTCCAATCAGAATACTTTTTTTTACGTCATGATATGATTTCAGGCTGCCAATAAATTTGGAAAAACCTGGAGTGCGTGCCTGGACATTGTTTCCCTATTTGTATGTGTGGTACAATACACCATTCCCATCAGAACACTTGAATAACAGAAGAGACAGTTTTGTATGTAACGTTGTGTTTAATAACAATAACAAAACACACCAATAAAAATTGCATAAATAGCAGCATTAACAACAATATAATCTCTCATTTACATAACATAACTCGCTGTGGCAGAGGCTGGTGTTGTGCTTGTCGTCTTTCCTGTGACAAAATGGCATCCAAGGTAATACAAAAAGTCAACCAATGAACTAGATTCTTGTACCGGATCTCCTCTCTGGTAAACAAGAATACCCTGAAGACTCTGGCAGGAGCACTCATTCAAGGGTACTACGACTATGCTTGCACCTCATGGTACCAAAGCACCTCAAAGGTGCTAAAAACAAGATTACAAACATCACAAAACAAACTGGTCAAACTTCTACTTGACCTTACCCCTAGAACCCACCTCACCCCTGCCCACTTTGACAACCTAGGATGGCTTAGAGTAGACGACAGAGTACAGCATTTATATAGAGCTTTTATCCAAAGTGCTTTACAACTTAATGTACATTAAACTTGAAAACAAGTTTTCATTCAGTCTGTCTCGTCTCTCCCTCCATCGGGGGGGGGTAGTAGAGTGTAGAGTGGAGGTAGCGGGGTGGGGGTAGTAGAGTGACTATACTGTGTATGTACTGTAGGTGTGACATGGAATGCGGCCCCCACACACACAAACACACACACACACACACAAACACACCATTGAAATGCTAATTGTTGGGGCATTTCCATTCCCCCCAAGGTTGAGAAGAAACCACAGTACGGGGAGATTGATTGATTGATTGAACATTTTATTAACAGATTGCAGAATGGGTACAGTACAGTACAGCTCAATACATACAATTGTTAAGGGGATGCAGACCAGAGAAAGACTTTCGTCTTGTTTACATCAGGGTCCCCCATTTTCAATTCATCATAACATATATGACATACATGACATACAGATAGACAGTACTGCTACATCTATGACATACCAGATTTGCAAATACAGTACTGTTTGTGATACGAAAAGAGTCCAGAAAAGAGAGTATATACATTTGACATAGAAACTGTACATTGGAGGATGTTGGGGGGGGAGGTTGGGTAGGAAGAGTGGGTGGGGGACACTGTACAACTGAACAAGCAAAACTGTACATTGGAATATTGACTCCCTCCCAGCAGAACTCCGCACCGCCCCAACTCTGGACTAATTTAAAAAACTGCTCAAAACCCACCTCTTCAACTTGGCCTTCAACCCCTAACTTTCTCACTTTATATGTATATGTTGTGTCTGTCCACTATGTTTGTTAATTTGTCATCTCCCCCCCCCCCTATGTAAAGCGACATTGGGTCCTCTGAAAGGCGCTATATAAAACAAAGTTATTATTATTATTATTATTATTATACTTGGTCATTTACTGTACATTGGGGGGGGGTTGTGTTAGGACATTTACAGGGGCCAGTTTAGAATTGCAGTCTCCCGTAGGTGTTTTTTGAGAGTGTTTTTGAAAGTGGGAAGTATTTTGACATGTACATGGGTACTTTGGTCGTGTAGTGTATCTTGTAGACCAGGCCCATTGCATTTTGTAATGTACAAACCCTACAAATGTCCTAACCTAGTTGTACAGTAAATGACCAAGTAAGGCTTTGTCAGTATTCCAATGTACAGTGTAAAATGTGTGTGTGTCCCCTACCCAACCAAATGTATATACACTCCTTTTCTGGACACTTTTGTATCACAAACAGTACTGTATTTGCAAATCTGATATGTCATAAATGTATAGATGTAGCAGTACTGTCTATCTGTATGTCATGTATGTCATATATGTTATGATGAATTGAAAATTGGGGACCCTGATGTAAACAAGACGAAAGTCTTTCTCTGGTCTGCATCCCCTTAACAATTGTATGTATTGAGCTGTACTGTAATGTACCCATTCTGCAATCTGTTAATAAACTTTTCAATCAATCAATCAAGTATTGATTTTTTTTTATATCACGTTAACAATCAAATGGCTAGCAAGCTCACCTGTGACATACTGTACAGTGCAAAATACTTTCGTCTTGTTTACATCAGGGTCCCCCATTTTCAATTCATAATGACATACATGACATACAGGTAGACAGTACTGCTACTGTACATCTATACATTTATGACATATCAGTTTTGCAAATACAGTACTGTTTGTGATACAAAGTAGTAGTAGATAGTAGACGATAGTAGACGATATGCAAAGGAACCTGACGCATCGCTACTGTACAGTAACTCCGCCATCACAACCATTGAACTATTATAACTCTGTTACACCTATACACGGCTGGCCCATAGTAGGTAGTAATAGATAGTAATACATACTGTACGGTAGTCAGAAATAAACGTTACCAAAATAATAACGTTTAGGCAAATCACAGACGCGGATACTACCACGTCTCTCTGTTGTGCCACGCAATAGGTTGAATCGTAGTGAGATAAGTTCGAGGTGTTTCATGTTTCATAATACGAATTTCATAATATATTATAGCTTACTTGAATGAACAATCTCCCTCCCCACTTTACCAGCATATTTTAAATTCACAATAAAGTCTCTCTGTCTCGCGCAGTCCCAACGTTGACAGTGGCTCGTGTTATTGACACAAAGGCAGTGTTGAATGAGGAATCAATAGACCGCCGCCGCGCCGGGCGACTTTGCGCCTCCTGGCGGCATAAAACAGAACAGCAGCCTGGGTTCACAATTAATTAAAACGACGTGATATAACCGTGCGCGAGTCGCGGCAAAGCGCCCAGGAATACTAAAAGCTTCATCTGTAGAGAAGACTACCCAGCAGCCTCAGCCTTCATTGAGAAGAACTTCTACGTTGATGATGGGTTAGCCAGCGTTTCATCAGTCGAAGAGGCCAAGAAACTGATCATCGAGGCACAAAAATTGTGCAAACGAGGAGGCCTACGCCTCCACAAATTCAACTCTAACCACAAAGACATCCTCGACTGTGTGAAACCCTCAGAAAGAGCAACAATCACTGACCCTCTCGAACTTAAGCTGGAAGCGACTCCAACTGAGCATGCACTTGGCCTTCAGTGGTCTATAGACAACGACACCTTCAGCTTCAATGTCAACATGAAAGACCAGTGTTGTGAAGGGCCAGATTAAACTGAATATATATATGTATCGTTTGATATACCTTGTATATTATTTGTATATATACACGGAATATCCCTTTACCTGCGTACAAACCAGAGTAATATTCGCTCTCCTATTGGACGGCGACCCCAGGCGCCAACGACCAAGCCCCCAACGGCAAGTTCAAAGGCAACTCCGGGCATGTCGGTACATGCCCAGAGTCTGCGTAGTAATACGAGACAAGAACTGAGGCTGGGACTAGATATTCACCTTACGTATAAATACAGCGCAGGTGTAAACAGTAGTAGTCTTACCAAAACCTTAATACCTTCACCACGAGTCAACGTGCAGTGAAGTGAGCAACCTTGCATCTAAATAGAGCATTGAGAACCGCGTGCGAATAGAATGTTAAAGTGTCAGAGTTTAACGCAGTAACGTTGAGTTCGACTTAATCTAATGTGAAGTAATAGTCGATCATTTATTGTGTATCGTGCGGCTACAGTTCTTCAGTGACCAGCATTACCATCGGTTCGTCGTGTATTTAGCTAGTGCACTTATCCAGGCTGTGCGGCCTAAATCCGTGCCCACACCCGAGGAGTCCTAGGCGAGAACCGTTGGATATGTACACAGGAGAATCTACACCGGCGATTGCAGAACCATTTCTGGTTGGATTATATTGCTTTGGGACCGTGACCACCGGAGAAGAGCACCGTTGATTCCACTGTCGTTTGGGATTTAACCTCGTGAGGATCACCACTCGGGCCCGCCTCTTGGAAGGGGCTGGCTAGCTGTCGTCAATGCTATCGAGCATATCTTGGATTACAACTATTGCTTTGTCTGCTGATCAAGGGAGTACATGCACTGGCTCCTGTATCTGGAGCCTCTTTATTCCTCGTTGACCCAGACTGGGTACCCGAACATTCCTCGACCCCTCCCGGCCTTACACCCCGGAGGGAACCCAGTGTCTCCAGTTGGTACCGGTGTGGCCCATATAATTGCTATACCACAGGTGGCGTCAGCTTAGACCCATCATAGTATTCCTACTATTCTCATTGACTTATGCTCTTGACTGACTTTACGTATGTTCTTCGCCATACAAGCGCGAGCCTAATTCTCAATCTGTAACCTAACGTTGCTTAATAATAATAAATAACCCTCCAATATAATTTATGTGTCAATGCCGTATTCTTGTGTGGGTGTTCACCATATATATTCATGTACTGTATGGCCAGTAATCAAAGTACATAACTAGTAGTGGTTTAATATATCACAATCTTTAATACAGTCAGGGTTTTGTAACCCCTCAGTTACAACCAGCCTTCAACCCGTCGAGGAATCCTCTCCATCGTCGCCTCTCTTTATGACCCACTCAGGTTTGTTGCCCCATTCACCCTAAGCGGAAAACGCATACTCCAAGAACTATGCTGCAGAGGCATAAGATGGGATGATCCACTGCCAGCTGACTTAAAGCCACGGTGGGAGGAATGGAAGATCGGGCTATATAACTTAAAGGAATTCACGATCCCTAGATGCTACCACCCACATGACTTCGGCAACATCATCAAGACGGAACTGCATCACTTTGCCGATGCCAGCAGCATGGGGTATGGCGCTTGTTCCTACCTCAGGTACAAAAATGACAAAAATACAGTACACTCCAGTCTTGTGATGGCCAAAGCAAGAGTAGCACCCACAAAGGTCTCAAGCATCCCACGACTAGAGCTCTCAGCGGCAGTGGTCGCAACCAAATTAAGTGTGTTGCTGAAAAGAGAACTGCAGATGAAGATCGATGAATAATTCTTCTGGACAGATTCACAAGTAGTTCTGGGCTACATCAATAATGAGGCAAGAAGGTTCAGCGAACAGAGTCCAACTGATAAGAGAAAACACTGACCCAAGTAAATGGCACTATATCGAAACAGCAGAGAACCCGGCAGATCATGCCTCCAGAGGCCTTCAGGCATCTCACATTCCTTCAACAAACTGGATGTCAGGTCCTACATTTCTCTGGGAGCAAGAAGTACATCCCAAACTGAATCCCTTCGCAGACCTACTCGTAGGCGATCCTGAGGTTAAGGCTGTCCAAGCTTTCACAACCAAAGTTAACAATTGTACAGACATTCTAATTAGCCTAAATCAGATCTCTTCATGGTCAAAGATCCTGAAAGTAGTTGCAAGAATCAAGAGGCTGGGATTGGGAAAAGTACACAACACCGAACTGGTGACAGTCGAAGAACGAGAAAGAGCTGCCAAAATAGTGATCAAGCTCGTCCAGCAGCAAGCCTTCTCTCAGGAAATTAAGAGATGCCAGGAAGGAGATGCTCTTCCAAGTTCAAGTGCTCTTCATTCCCTTGATCCAATTCTGCATCGAGAACTTCTCTGTGTGGGTGGAAGATTGAGACGCTCATCCCTCAGTCAAGAAATGAAACATCCCATAATTTTGCCAAAAGACAGCCCTATCACCAAGCTAATTACGGCTCATCACCACGCTCAAGTTTGTCACCAAGGCCGAAGTCAAACCCAAATGGAACTGAGAGCAAATGGATTCTGGGTCATTGGTGGGAGCAAATTAGTAGCCAAGCTGATTCACAACTGTGTACGATGCAGGAAACTCCGACGACCTACTGAAGAGCAGCAAATGGCTGATTTCCCTAAAGAGCGTGTGGAAGACTCACCGCCTTTACTCCTCCTCGAGAGTAATTAGTATAGAAACGCTTGAATTGTATTATTTTGATGCTATGTGAAATCTAAAAGGAAATCCTGTATGACTAAATTAATTGTTTTGTGCTTATCCGTCATAGCAGGATTTGGTGGGAGTGTAACTGACCGCCAAGGGTAAAGGTGCCTATCATCTTTATTGTCAGTAAGCTTTGATTTGCGTTGGTCTAGATGATCAACTTCTCTGTATTGGCTCAGAATACTGAGCTCTCTATTTAAGAAAAGAATATTTCGGAGCCAATTGTGCATTTTCATTTCGTGTCCACATGGGGGCAGAGCTCGTCTTTCCTATAGTATAAAGGTCACAGCATCCTGTGTGACCAAGGCGGAAGTAACTCAGAGACAATGACGGAGCAGACAGCGAATTATGTATAATAGAAGAACCTTACTCCAGTAAATAACTCCCCTTGGTAAAGCGGAATAAGGTATGTCGAACACTAAAATGTATTATTATTATTACTGTTGTTGAAGAGGTCTATATTTATGTGTGTAACTGCCAAACATTTATGAACATGTAAAGTGGTGCACTCACTGAGTAGCTTCTAATCAAAGGCACCTGCTGCCGGACAAGTAACGTTATTATTTATCATTGTTTTTCCCTGAGTGCCTTTGTTATGGAAGACGAGTTCACCCTTAATATCTTTGAATGCAATTGTTTGTTTGAACACGTTGGGTGAACAACATGTGAACAATATTGAACTGTGAACTATGTAACTAATTGTATGTTTGTGTTTGACTGTCCTATGCAGTTTTCACGGTGCAAACGGAGCAAATGATGCAACTGTACAAACACGGTGCAACGACAAACTACCAAAGAAAAGCTACAGTACTGCTAAGCTGAAATGCAAAAGAAAAAAGAGAAAATAAATAAAAGCATCTGTACGAAACATAACCGCATCTTTATTTCAACACCAAGCCAGGGGGCAGTTACATCACCAGAGAGTTCTAATATAACGTTCTAACCAGAGAGTTCTAATATAACGTTCTAACCAGATAGTTCTAATATAACGTGACTGAATGAATGAATGAAAACTTTATTTAACAGATTGCAGAATGGGTACAATACAGTACGGCTCAATACATACAATTGTTAAGGGGATGCAGACCTGAGAAAGACGTTTGTCTTGTTTCCATCAGGGTCCCCCATTTTCAATTCATATAGACATTTATGACATACACAACATACATGACATTTATGGCATAGGGACATATAGGTATTTAGTACTGATACATTTGTGACATAAACGGTATTCAATTATACAGTACTGTTACCCCTAGATCCTGACAGAGTATATACATATGATGGGGAGGGGACTGTACATTAGGAGGGGGTGGGTGGGTGGGAGAGAAATATACATACAGCGGGGAGGGAATATATACATGCGGTGGGGAGGAGACTGTCTATTAGGAGGTGGTGGGGGTTTTGGGCATTTACGGTGGCCAGTTTCGAATTGCAGCCTCCCGTAGGTGCTCTTTAAGAGCGGTTTTGAATGTGGGTAGTGATTCACATTCCTTTACAGCTTTAGATAGGGCGTTCCACATTGTTGTGGCATAATTGCGAAACGTGTTTAGTCCCTTGTTTGAGCCGAATCTGGGTTTTACATGATTTGTTGAGCTTCCTCTGGTGTAGTGGTTGTGGTATTCACTGACCTTTGGGAAGTATTTTGACATGTACATGGGTACCCCGGTCGTATAGTGTATCTTGTAGACAAGGCCCATTGCAAGTTGCTGTACTCTGTCGTCTACTCTAAGCCATCCTAGGTTGTCAAAGTGGGCAGGGGTGAGGTGGGTTCTGGGGTTCAGGTCAAGTAGTAGTCTGACCAGTTTGTTTTGTGATGTTTGTAATTTTGTTTTAAGCGCCTTTGAGGTGCTTTGGTACCATGAGGTGCACGCATAGTCGTAGTACCCTTGAATGAGTGCTCCTGCCAGAGTCTTCAGGGTATTCTTGTTTACCAGAGAGGAGATCCGGTACAAGAATCTAGTTCGTTGGTTGACTTTTTTTATTACATTGGATGCCATTTTGTCACAGGAAAGATTTGCCTCTAGGATGGAACCCAGGTAGGTAATTTCGTCTTTCCTTGTGACAATATTGTCACCCACTGTAACTGAGAAGCCGTCGGTCTTGCTGAGTTTGTTATTTGAACCGAAGAGAATGGACTCTGTTTTGCCCATGTGTAATGATAGTTTGTTATCAGCGAGCCATATGCAGATTTTGCCTAGTTCTGTGCTGAGGTTTTTTTCAACCTGCAACTTGTTCTTGTCAGAGACCAGCAGGGCTGAGTCGTCCGCAAACAGGAACAGGTTGCAGTCACAGGCTGACGACATGTCATTTGCATAAATTAGGAAGAGTAGCGGTCCTAGTATGCTTCCTTGTGGAACACCACAGCTCACTGTGAGGGGGGGGATAGAGTACCGTTTACCTCTACCATCTGTTCTCTCCCCTCCAGGTAGGATTGCATCCAGCTCACTGATAAACCAATTGCTTTTAGCTTGTCCATCAGAATGGAGTGATTGACAGTGTCGAAGGCCTTTTGTAGGTCCAGCATGATCATGCCGCAGTATTTGCCCGCGTCCACCTCTTGTTTGATGTGGTCGTTCAAATAGAGGAGGCATGTGTCAGTGGAGTGGGACGTTCTGAAGCCAGATTGGAATTCATAGATTAGATTTTTTTCCGCCAGGTACTTTTCGACCTGTTCGTAGACTATTTTCTCCATGACTTTCGAGATGGAGGTAAGAATAGAAACAGGGCGGTAGTTGCCTGGGTCTAATTTGCTGCCCTTTTTGTGCAGAGGGGTCACTCTCGCAATTTTGAAGTCCTTGGGGACGTGTCCCTGTTTTATAGAGAGGTTTATTATGTGTGTGATGACTGGGGTGATGGCGGCTGCTGCGTCTCTGAGGAATTTGGAGGGTATGTTGTCATGGCCAGTGGCCTTGTTAGGTTGGAGGGCGCTACATTTTTTGAGTACCTCATCAGTTGTTACCATTTCAAGTTTGAAGTCATCTTTGTGGACCCCTAGGTTTTTGTAGTATTCTACTATGTGTTCTACCCCATAATGCCCTGAGTGGGAGGGTAGTTTGTTTACCAGTGTTGTGGCTATGTTTGTGAAGAAGATGTTTAAGTAATTGGCTACATCCAGCTTGTCTGTGATGAGCGTGTTGTCCGTCTTTATGTTTATGTTTGAGAATCTGGTTTTAAGTTTTTTACTGCAGCCTAGTTGATTATTGAGTAATTTCCAAAGTTTGCTGGGTTTGTTTTTGTTTTCCTCAGTTTTGTCGTTGATGAAATTTCTTTTTGCGGTTCTGATCATGGTGTTTACGTCATTTCTTAGTCTGTTTCTTAGAATTTTTTGTTCAACCACGTGGGCTTGGAGTTCACTGTTTGGGCTTTTGGAAAGCTTTGTCTGACTTTTATGAAGTTCAGAGCATTTTTTGTCTCTGGTTTTCATAGCGGCCAGTATTTCAGTGTGCATCCATGGCTCAGCGCGATTTTTAACCCTGGTGGTTCTTATGGGTGCCATGTTGTTGAGTATTGCTGTGAATTTGGTTTTGAATCCAAGCCATGTTTCTTCAACCTGTGTACCACTGAGTTCATCTGACCAGTCCAAGCTCCCCAGTTCTAGGTTAAAGGCCTCTCTAGAGTAAGTTTTGAGGTCTCTAGATGTGACTGTTTTGTGACAGCCGGCCTTCTGTTTTAGCTTTTTGCGGGTACAGAAAATCATATAATGATCACTTAACCCGCATGCTATCACCCCTTTATTGGAGATCATGGACTTGTCAGAGGTCAAAATGAGGTCAATGGTGGTTTGTGTCGAATCACATACTCTTGTGGGTTGGGTGATTAGCTGGCTGAAACCGTGCAGATCAGAAAATCTACTGAAGGCCTTGAAGACGGGTGCTGCTTTACGCAGCATATCCGTGTTCCAGTCCCCAATAAGAATTTTTTCTACCCCCTCCACCCCAGCTAAACACCCATCAAGTGTGTCATAAAAGCCACTCTGTTCTGGCGGTCTATATATTGTGCCTACTAGTACTGGTTTCGCCCTGTCTAATAAGATTTCAATCCAAACAGTTTCAATTTCATCATGGTTAAGGTCAGTACGGTTGATGTATTTGGTATCCTTGTGTATATACACGCAGACGCCACCTCCATACTGGTTTCTATCCCTCCTGACTATTGAGTAGTTTTCAATTTCAATCTCTGGATCTTGTACAGATGAGTCTAATTTTGTTTCTGTGAAACACAATATGTTAGCCTTACCGTTTAAAAACAACTGTTTGATTTCAGCCAGTTTAGGTCTCAGGCTATTTGTATTAATGTGGAATATGTGAAGTCCATTTTTGCTGGTAATCTGATCGATGTTGTCACACTGGAGGTAACTCTGTTCATTTGTGTCCTGTCCTGTGGTGGGGGGAGGGGGGGCGTTGTTGCTGTTTGTGCCGTGAGTGGGGAGGGGGTGATTCTTTGTCCTTTGCTGGAGTCTGTATTCCTCTGTGTGAAAGCCCGCGATGTGGGGGGGGGGGCTGGTTATTTACAGATGTGTCTGTTAGTACTCCGTTGTGGGGGAGGGGGGGTGCCTTTTGTCCTGGCCCCGGCCCGGGTAGACTAGCTGGCATGGCGGGGCCAGCCGAGCTAATCGTCGGGTCCTTGGTGATCCGCGCCGCTCTCCAAGTCTGCTGGGGCTTCGGTGAGGGTATGTCGCCGCTTGCTGGTCGGCTGGTGCAACTGCTGGCTGAAGCCGGTGTGAGGAGCGATGCCTCGCTGTTTTGTCCCTGCGACGTGCTGGGCGCCTCGGTTGTGAACCCCGGTTCCTTCCCTCTCGCTGTGGCCTCTCGTGGTTTATTTTGCAGAGGTGGTAGAGGAGGAATGTTGCCGTTGATCATGTCGTTAGCCGCCGTCTGTGTGGGTAGCAGTTGATCTGTTGTGCTGGCGACGCTGGCTGCCGCTTCTTGGGTCAGCAGATCTAACTGTAGTCTCTGGTTCCGTGTCATTACGGGACCAGGGTTCTGATGTATGTCACCCGACATGAGCAGATATAATAAAAACATTGATCTCTTATTACACTTGCCTGTCGGGGGTAATTTCTTTCGTTCCGGATTCGCAGTAAGTACTGTGTGGATAGTCGTGGCTCCGTAGGCTGGATGTTTCCTCTCCATGCCCGTTACCAAGTAGAAGTCGCAATGGGACTGCTGATTTGCGTTTTCCCTACCCTCCTCTTCTGTCTGGAGCTGTTGCTTGAGTTGTGAATTCAGGTACAAGTCCATAATCCACAGGAGGGAAAGTAGAAAATGCGCAAAATACTTTTTTGTTGTTGATCTGTTGCGTTGGTTACGGGAGCTGGGTAAAATGCGACCGTCCATGTTGATGCCGGAACTCTGGCCTCGACAGAGAGTTCTAATATAACGTTCTAACCAGAGAGTTCTAATATAACGTTCTCACCAGAGAGTTCTAATATAACGTTCTCACCAGAGTTCTAATATAACGTTCTCACCAGAGAGTTCTAATATAATGTTCTAACCAGAGAGTTCTAATATAATGTTCTAACCAGATAGTTCTAATATAACGTTCTCACCAGAGAGTTCTAATATAACATTCTCACCAGAGAGTTCTAATATAATGTTCTAACCAGAGAGTTCTAATATAACGTTCTCACCAGAGAGTTCTAATATAACGTTCTAACCAGAGAGTTCTAATATAATGTTCAAACCAGAGAGTTCTAATATAACGTTCTCACCAGAGAGTTCTAATATAATGTTCTAACCAGAGAGTTCTAATATAATGTTCTAACCAGAGAGTTCTAATATAACGTTCTCACCAGAGAGTTATAATATAACGTTCTAACCAGAGAGTTCTAATATAACGTTCTCACCAGAGAGTTCTAATATAACGTTCTCACCAGAGAGTTCTAATATAATGTTCTCACCAGAGAGTTCTAATATAATGTTCTAACCAGAGTGGTCAAATATAACGTTCTAACCAGAGAGTTCTAATATAACGTTCTCACCAGAGAGTTCTAACGTTCTAACCAGAGAGTTCTAATATAATGTTCTAACCAGAGAGTTCTAATATAACGTTCTAACCAGAGAGTTCTAATATAACGTTCTAACCAGAGCGTTCTAATATAATGTTCTAACCAGATAGTTCTAATATAATGTTCTAACCAGAGAGTTCTAATATAACGTTCTAACCAGAGAGTTCTAATATAACGTTCTAACCAGAGAGTTCTAATATAACGTTCTAACCAGATAGTTCTAATATAACGTTCTAACCAGAGAGTTCTAATATAACGTTCTCACCAGAGAGTTCTAATATAACGTTCTAACCAGAGAGTTCTAATATAACGTTCTCACCAGAGAGTTCTAATATAACGTTCTCACCAGAGAGTTCTAATATAACGTTCTCACCAGAGAGTTCTAATATAACGTTCTAACCAGAGAGTTCTAATATAATGTTCTCACCAGAGAGTTCTAATATAATGTTCTAACCAGAGAGTTCTAATATAATGTTCTCACCAGAGAGTTCTAATATAATGTTCTAACCAGAGAGTTCTAATATAATGTTCTAACCAGAGAGTTCTAATATAATGTTCTCACCAGAGAGTTCTAATATAATGTTCTAACCAGAGAGTTCTAATATAATGTTCTAACCAGAGAGTTCTAATATAATGTTCAAACCAGAGAGTTCTAATATAACGTTCTGATAAGTGCTGGCATAAGCCTAGGTCAGATTGATAACCCCATAACTCATTGGTCCGCATCTCAACTTCAAGCAGCGTCCTGCGACGTCTGTGATGTCCAGGACTCAATTCGTCTACAAACTGCAGGGGTTAAACCCAGCCGACCCAAGCCCACACACGCACCCCTCCGTCCTCTCCAGTCATGCGGTTGATTGATTGGAGTTGCGGAGTATTTTTATTCTATTTTGCACTGAGAAGGACTTTTCCTATTTATAGGATATCCATTTCACTTATTTGGTTACACGTATTACCACTGTATGGCTTTACTTGATAATCACAGTTATACAGAACCCACCTTTAGTCCATATACAAATACATATTTCTCCTTTTACTCCGTCTGGGGAAAGCCACACTTCTAAGGTTTTTTACATCATAAATCAGGCACATTACAGGTAAAGTTACAATGCAAAAAAACATCTCCATGCTTACCAGTCGTCTTTCAGTTTTGGGAAGAATTGAAGCAAGTGTTGTTCCAAAAGAAGATTGTTTTATTTTTTAACAGCATAAGATTACATTAAAGGCTCAGTTTCATTTTTATAAGTACACAGGTTTCAGCTTACAATGTATCAGGATTCAGTCATCACCACAAAATCTCTCAAAAAAGTGTGGCTCTTGAATGGGCAACATTCATTTTTATATTGATCCTGTATCATATTCCGATTGGTCTAAAAACAGTGATGTCACAGGGATGTAATTTTGCTTAGCAAACCAAAATACAATACGTAGTCAGTATGGACTCTCCACCTCCTTTTACTAGCGTTACCTTGAGTTACCTAGTGTTTTTTAAGTAAGAGAAAGTCCCTCCATTTTTCAGACCAAACAAAGGGTTTGCCTGTGGTAACCATGTGGTACCAGGCAGTACCGGGCGAGGCCATCCATAAGATTTCTTATCAAGACTCCTTAGAGGTTATAGCAAAGAATCTTCAGAGATGCCCTCCTCCAGAAAAACAGTTTACACATCATTTAGTATTATTCTTTACTGACAGTTAATTATAAGCATGACATTATGAAAACTTTACTGTAAACATTTAACATTTAATTGTTATATAGTTTTTAAGATTCTCTCTATCGTTTCAAGACTCCCCTTTACTCTAAAATTTCACAACCTCAGCCTTTACTCTCCCCGGGGGCCCCATCACCTCAGAACATAAATGCATGTCTGTCCTGCTTCCTCCCTGTAAGGGTTAACATTACAGTTTACTCTCCTCTCCTGCTGCATCTCAGGGCCACATTCCTTAGGGTTAACTCCCCACTGCGGGCCTGCTCTCACAGACACCTCCTATGCAGACCAGGCAACCCTCCTTTAAGCAGAACAATAATTTCACTATCTTCCAACCAGAGTTCAGTTTTAAAGTCTATAAAGAATATACTGGTTATAAAGGAACGAATCAGGATGTCAATTTCCAAAAGGGTCACTGTTGTTCTGTGGCACTTCACACGTTCTCACCAGAGAGTTCTAATATAATGTTCTAACCAGAGAGTTCTAATATAATGTTCTAACCAGAGAGTTCTAATATAACGTTCTGACCAGAGAGTTCTAATATAACGTTCTAACCAGAGAGTTCTAATATAACGTTCTCACCAGAGAGTTCTAATATAACATTCTCACCAGAGAGTTCTAATATAATGTTCTCACCAGAGAGTTCTAATATAATGTTCTAACCAGAGAGGTCAAATATAACGTTCTAACCAGAGAGTTCTAATATAACGTTCTCACCAGAGAGTTCTAACGTTCTAACCAGAGAGTTCTAATATAATGTTCTAACCAGAGAGTTCTAATATAATGTTCTAACCAGAGAGTTCTAATATAACGTTCTAACCAGAGCGTTCTAATATAATGTTCTAACCAGATAGTTCTAATATAATGTTCTAACCAGAGAGTTCTAATATAACGTTCTAACCAGAGAGTTCTAATATAACGTTCTAACCAGAGAGTTCTAATATAACGTTCTAACCAGAGAGTTCTAATATAACGTTCTAACCAGAGAGTTCTAATATAACGTTCTCACCAGAGAGTTCTAATATAACGTTCTAACCAGAGAGTTCTAATATAACGTTCTCACCAGAGAGTTCTAATATAACGTTCTCACCAGAGAGTTCTAATATAACGTTCTCACCAGAGAGTTCTAATATAACGTTCTAACCAGAGAGTTCTAATATAATGTTCTCACCAGAGAGTTCTAATATAATGTTCTCACCAGAGAGTTCTAATATAATGTTCTAACCAGAGAGTTCTAATATAATGTTCTAACCAGAGAGTTCTAATATAATGTTCTCACCAGAGAGTTCTAATATAATGTTCTCACCAGAGAGTTCTAATATAATGTTCTAACCAGAGAGTTCTAATATAACGTTCTCACCAGAGAGTTCTAATATAACGTTCTCACCAGAGAGTTCTAATATAACGTTCTAACCAGAGAGTTCTAATATAACGTTCTCACCAGAGAGTTCTAATATAACGTTCTCACCAGAGAGTTCTAATATAATGTTCTAACCAGAGAGTTCTAATATAATGTTCTCACCAGAGAGTTCTAATATAACGTTCTAACCAGAGAGTTCTAATATAACGTTCTCACCAGAGAGTTCTAATATAACATTCTCACCAGAGATTTCTAATATAACGTTCTCACCAGAGAGTTCTAATATAACGTTCTCACCAGATAGTTCTAATATAATGTTCTCACCAGAGAATTCTAATATAATGTTCTAACCAGAGAGTTCTAATATAATGTTCTCACCAGATAGTTCTAATATAATGTTCTCACCAGAGAGTTCTAATATAATGTTCTAACCAGAGAGTTCTAATATAACATTCTAATCAGAGAGTTCTAATATAATGTTCTAACCAGAGAGTTCTAATATAATGTTCTCACCAGAGAGTTCTAATATAATGTTCTAACCAGAGAGTTCTAATATAACGTTCTAACCAGAGAGTTCTAATATAACGTTCTAACCAGAGAGTTCTAATATAACGTTCTAACCAGATAGTTCTAATATAACGTTCTCACCAGAGAGTTCTAATATAATGTTCTAACCAGAGAGGTCAAATATAACGTTCTAACCAGAGAGTTCTAATATAACGTTCTAACCAGAGAGTTCTAACGTTCTCACCAGAGAGTTCTAACGTTCTAACCAGTGAGTTCTAATATAATGTTCTCACCAGAGAGTTCTAATATAATGATCTAACCAGAGAGGTCAAATATAACGTTCTAACCAGAGAGTTCTAATATAACGTTCTCACCAGAGAGTTCTAACATTCTAACCAGAGAGTTCTAATATAATGTTCTAACCAGAGAGTTCTAATATAACGTTCTAACCAGAGAGTTCTAATATAACGTTTTAACCAGAGAGTTCTAATATAACGTTCTAACCAGATAGTTCTAATATAACGTTCTCACCAGAGAGTTCTAATATAACGTTCTCACCAGAGAGTTATAATATAACGTTCTCACCAGAGAGTTTAATATAATGTTCTAACCAGAGAGTTCTAATATAATGTTCTCACCAGAGAGTTCTAATATAACGTTCTAACCAGAGAGTTCTAATATAATGTTCTCACCAGAGAGTTCTAATATAATGTTCTCACCAGAGAGTTCTAATATAATGTTCTAACCAGAGAGTTCTAATATAATGTTCTCACCAGAGAGTTCTAATATAATGTTCTCACCAGAGAGTTCTAATATAATGTTCTAACCAGAGAGTTCTAATATAACGTTCTCACCAGAGAGTTCTAATATAACGTTCTAACCATAGAGTTCTAATATAACGTTCACCAGAGAGTTCTAATATAATGTTCTAACCAGAGAGTTCTAATATAATGTTCTCACCAGAGAGTTCTAATATAACGTTCTAACCAGAGAGTTCTAATATAATGTTCTCACCAGAGAGTTTGAATATAATGTTCTAACCAGAGTTCTAATATAACGTTCTAACCAGAGAGTTCTAATATAACGTTCTAACCAGAGAGTTCTAATATAACGTTCTCACCAGAGAGTTCTAATATAACGTTCTCACCAGAGAGTTCTAATATAATGTTATAACCAGAGAGTTCTAATATAATGTTCTCACCAGAGAGTTCTAATATAACGTTCTCACCAGAGAGTTCTAATATAACGTTCTCACCAGAGAGTTCTAATATAATGTTCTCACCAGAGAGTTCGAATATAACGTTTTCACCAGAGAGTTCTAATATAACGTTCTAACCAGAGAGTTCTAATATAATGTTCTCACCAGAGAGTTCGAATATAATGTTCTCACCAGAGAGTTCAAATATAACGTTCTCACCAGAGAGTTCTAATATAACGTTCTAACCAGAGAGTTCTAATATAACGTTCTCACCAGAGAGTTCTAATATAATGTTCTCACCAGAGAGTTCTAATATAACGTTCTCACCAGAGAGTTCTAATATAACGTTCTAACCAGAGAGTTCTAATATAACGTTCTAACCAGAGAGTTCTAATATAACGTTCTAACCAGAGAGTTCTAATATAACGTTCTCACCAGAGAGTTCTAATATAACGTTCTAACCAGAGAGTTCTAATATAACGTTCTCACCAGAGAGTTCTAATATAATGTTCTAACCAGAGAGTTCTAATATAATGTTCTCACCAGAGTGTTCTAATATAATGTTCTCACCAGAGAGTTCGAATATAATGGTCTAACCAGAGTTCTAATATAACGTTCTAACCAGAGAGTTCTAATATAACGTTCTAACCAGAGAGTTCTAATATAACGTTCTCACCAGAGAGTTCTAATATAATGTTCTAACCAGAGAGTTCTAATATAATGTTCTAACCAGAGAGTTCTAATATAACGTTCTCACCAGAGAGTTCTAATATAACGTTCTAACCAGAGAGTTCTAATATAATGTTCTCACCAGAGAGTTCGAATATAATGTTCTCACCAGAGAGTTCAAATATAACATTCTAACCAGAGAGTTCTAACTTCTAATATAACGTTCTAACCAGAGAGTTCTAATATAACGTTCTCACCAGAGAGTTCTAATATAATGTTCTCACCAGAGAGTTCTAATATAACTTTCTCACCAGAGAGTTCTAATATAACGTTCTAACCAGAGAGTTCTAATATAACGTTCTAACCAGAGAGTTCTAATATAACGTTCTAACCAGAGAGTTCTAATATAATGTTCTCACCAGAGAGTTCTAATATAACGTTCTAACCAGAGAGTTCTAATATAACGTTCTAACCAGAGAGTTCAAGTTCAAGTTTCTTTAATAGTTGTCATACAGAAGTACAGAATACTTTCATACAAAATGCTTCTTACTGTTACGCTCCAGAGACTGTGCTAGACAAGATAGTATCAAATAACATAGTATAGCATGTAAATTAGAAGTAGAAAATGAGGTCACAGTGTTCAGTATAGACATATGTACAATGTTCGATGCAGAATAGACGTAACTGAGTTACCATATAATATACAATACTATGCAGTGTACTAATGTACAATATTATATAGTGCAAAGCAGAAATGCAGAAATGGGATGAGGCACAATTTAGGTACAATTTACAGTAAGGTGTACGAGTTGTAGTGCAATCCTTCATCAATAAATATAAAGTGTGGGGAGTGGGTGCTACAGTGTGTTTGTTTAAAGTGAGTGTGTGCTATAAAGTGTGGGGAGTGGGTGCTACAGTGTGTTTGTTTAAAGTGAGTGTGTGCGTGTGGATGTGTGTGCTATGTGCGTTTGATGGTTGTTGTTGTGTAGTGTTCATTGTTCGTTAAGCAGCCTGATGGCCTGGGGATAGAAGCTTCTTCTGAGTCTTTCTGTGCTCGCCTTGAGACTCCGGTATCGCTTGCCTGACCGCAGCAGTTCAAAGAGGCAGTTGTTCGGGTGGCTCGAGTCCTTAATAATTCTCTTAGCCTTCCCCCTGCACCGCTTGTTGTAAATGTTCTGGAGGGTGGGGAGCCCCCCTCCGATTGTGCGTTCGGCTGAACGTGTCACTCTTTGTAGTCTGCTTCGGTCTTGTGCAGTGCTATTCCCAAACCAGGAGGTGATGTTGCCAGTCAGGATGCTCTCTATTGTACATGAGTAGAAGTTCTTAATATGACGTTCTCACCAGAGAGTTCTAATATAACGTTCTCACCAGAGAGTTCTAATATAATGTTCTAACCAGATTGTTCTAATATAATGTTCTCACCAGAGAGTTCTAATATAATGTTCTAAACAGAGAGTTCTAATATAATGTTCTCACCAGAGAGTTCTAATATAACGTTCTCACCAGAGAGTTCTAATATAATGTTCTAACCAGAGAGTTCTAATATAACGTTCTAACCAGAGAGTTCTAATATAACGTTCTCACCAGAGAGTTCTAATATAACGTTCTCACCAGAGAGTTCTAATATAATGTTCTCACCAGATAGTTATAATATAACGTTCTCACCAGAGAGTTCTAATATAAAGTTCTCACCAGAGAGTTCTAATATAACGTTCTAACCAGAGAGCTCTAATATAACGTTCTAACCAGAGAGTTCTAATATAACGTTCTCACCAGAGAGTTCTAATATAACGTTCTCACCAGAGAGTTCTAATATAATGTTCTCACCAGAGAGTTCTAATATAACGTTCTCACCAGAGAGTTCTAATATAACGTTCTAACCAGAGAGTTCTAATATAACTTTCTCACCAGAGAGTTCTAATATAACGTTCTAACCAGAGATTTCTAATATAATGTTCTCACCAGAGAGTTCTAATATAACGTTCTAACCAGATAGTTCTAATATAACGTTCTCACCAGAGAGTTCTAATATAACGTTCTAACCAGAGAGTTCTAATATAATGTTCTAACCAGAGAGTTCTAATACAATGTTCTCACCAGATAGTTCTAATATAATGTTCTCACCAGAGAGTTCTAATATAACGTTCTCACCTGAGAGTTCTAATATAATGTTCTCACCAGAGAGTTCTAATATAACGTTCTAACCAGAGAGTTCTAATATAACGTTCTCACGAGAGAGTTCTAATATAACGTTCTCACCAGAGAGTTCTAATATAACGTTCTAACCAGAGAGTTCTAATATAATGTTCTAACCAGAGAGTTCTAATATAACGTTCTAACCAGAGAGTTCTAATATAACGTTCTCACCAGAGAGTTCTAATATAATGTTCTAACCAGAGAGTTCTAATATAACGTTCTCACCAGAGAGTTCTAATATAACGTTCTAACCAGAGAGTTCTAATATAATGTTCTAACCAGAGAGTTCTAATATAACGTTCTCACCAGAGAGTTCTAATATAACGTTCTAACCAGAGAGTTCTAATATAACGTTCTCACCAGAGAGTTCTAACGTTCTAACCAGAGAGTTCTAATATAATGTTCTAACCAGAGAGTTCTAATATAACGTTCTAACCAGAGAGTTCTAATATAACGTTCTAACCAGAGAGTTCTAATATAACGTTCTAACCAGAGAGTTCTAATATAACGTTCTCACCAGAGAGTTATAATATAACGTTCTCACCAGAGAGTTCTAACGTTCTAACCAGAGAGTTCTAATATAATGTTCTAACCAGAGAGTTCTAATATAATGTTCTCACCAGAGAGTTCTAATATAATGTTCTCACCAGAGAGTTCTAATATAATGTTCTAACCAGAGAGTTCTAATATAACGTTCTAACCAGAGAGTTCTAATATAATGTTCTAACCAGAGAGTTCTAATATAATGTTCTCACCAGAGAGTTCTAATATAATGTTCTAACCAGAGAGTTCTAATATAACGTTCTCACCAGAGAGTTCTAATATAACGTTCTAACCAGAGAGTTCTAATATAATGTTCTAACCAGAGAGTTCTAATATAACGTTCTCACCAGAGAGTTCTAATATAACGTTCTAACCAGAGAGTTCTAATATAATGTTCTCACCAGAGAGTTCTAATATAATGTTCTAACCAGAGAGGTCAAATATAACGTTCTAACCAGAGAGTTCTAATATAACGTTCTCACCAGAGAGTTCTAACGTTCTAACCAGATAGTTCTAATATAATGTTCTAACCAGAGAGTTCTAATATAACGTTCTAACCAGAGAGTTCTAATATAACGTTCTAACAGGAGAGTTCTAATATAACGTTCTAACCAGAGAGTTCTAATATAACGTTCTAACCAGAGAGTTCTAATATAATGTTCTCACCAGAGAGTTCTAATATAATGTTCTAACCAGAGAGGTCAAATATAACGTTCTAACCAGAGAGTTCTAATATAACATTCTCACCAGAGAGTTCTAACGTTCTAACCAGAGAGTTCTAATATAATGTTCTAACCAGAGAGTTCTAATATAACGTTCTAACCAGAGAGTTCTAATATAACGTTCTAACAGGAGAGTTCTAATATAACGTTCTAACCAGAGAGTTCTAATATAACGTTCTCACCAGAGAGTTCTAATATAACGTTCTCACCAGAGAGTTATAATATAACGTTCTCACCAGAGAGTTCTAATATAATGTTCTAACCAGATAGTTCTAATATAATGTTCTCACCAGAGAGTTCTAATATAACGTTCTAACCAGAGAGTTCTAATATAACATTCTCACCAGAGAGTTCTAATATAACATTCTCACCAGAGAGTTCTAATATAACGTTCTCACCAGAGAGTTCTAATATAACGTTCTCACCAGAGAGTTCTAATATAATGTTCTCACCAGAGAGTTCTAATATAATGTTCTAACCAGAGAGTTCTAATATAACGTTCTCACCAGAGAGTTCTAATATAACGTTCTCACCAGAGAGTTCTAATATAACATTCTCACCAGAGAGTTCTAATATAACGTTCTCACCAGAGAGTTCTAATATAACGTTCTCACCAGAGAGTTCTAATATAATGTTCTCACCAGAGAGTTCTAATATAATGTTCTAACCAGAGAGTTCTAATATAATGTTCTCACCAGAGAGTTCTAATATAATGTTCTCACCAGAGAGTTCTAATATAATGTTCTAACCAGAGAGTTCTAATATAACGTTCTAACCAGAGAGTTCTAATATAATGTTCTAACCAGAGAGTTCTAATATAATGTTCTCACCAGAGAGTTCTAATATAATGTTCAAACCAGAGAGTTCTAATATAACGTTCTAACCAGAGAGTTCTAATATAACGTTCTAACCAGAGAGTTCTAATATAACGTTCTAACCAGAGAGTTCTAATATAACGTTCTAACCAGAGAGTTCTAATATAACGTTCTCACCAGAGAGTTCAAATATAACGTTCTCACCAGAGAGTTCTAATATAATGTTCTAACTAGAGAGTTCTAATATAATGTTCTCACCAGAGAGTTCTAATATAACGTTCTAACCAGAGAGTTCTAATATAATGTTCTCACCAGAGAGTTCGAATATAATGTTCTAACCAGAGTTCTAATATAACGTTCTAACCAGATAGTTCTAATATAACTTTCTAACCAGAGAGTTCTAATACAACGTTCTCACCAGAGAGTTCTAATATAATGTTCTAACCAGAGAGTTCTAATATAATGTTCTCACCAGAGAGTTCTAATATAATGTTCTCACCAGAGAGTTCAAATATAATGTTCTAACCAGAGTTCTAATATAACATTCTAACCAGAGAGTTATAATATAACGTTCTCACCAGAGAGTTATAATATAACGTTCTCACCAGAGAGTTCTAATATAATGTTCTAACCAGAGAGTTCTAATATAATGTTCTCACCAGAGAGTTCTAATATAACGTTCTAACCAGAGAGTTCTAATATAACATTCTCACCAGAGAGTTCTAATATAACATTCTCACCAGAGAGTTCTAATATAACGTTCTCACCAGAGAGTTCTAATATAATGTTCTCACCAGAGAGTTCTAATATAATGTTCTAACCAGAGAGTTCTAATATAACGTTCTCACCAGAGAGTTCTAATATAACGTTCTCACCAGAGAGTTCTAATATAACATTCTCACCAGAGAGTTCTAATATAACGTTCTCACCAGAGAGTTCTAATATAACGTTCTCACCAGAGAGTTCTAATATAATGTTCTCACCAGAGAGTTCTAATATAATGTTCTAACCAGAGAGTTCTAATATAATGTTCTCACCAGAGAGTTCTAATATAATGTTCTCACCAGAGAGTTCTAATATAATGTTCTAACCAGAGAGTTCTAATATAACGTTCTAACCAGAGAGTTCTAATATAATGTTCTAACCAGAGAGTTCTAATATAATGTTCTCACCAGAGAGTTCTAATATAATGTTCAAACCAGAGAGTTCTAATATAACGTTCTAACCAGAGAGTTCTAATATAACGTTCTAACCAGAGAGTTCTAATATAACGTTCTAACCAGAGAGTTCTAATATAACGTTCTAACCAGAGAGTTCTAATATAACGTTCTCACCAGAGAGTTCTAATATAACGTTCTCACCAGAGAGTTCTAATATAATGTTCTAACCAGAGAGTTCTAATATAACGTTCTCACCAGAGAGTTCTGATATAACGTTCTAACCAGAGAGTTCTAATATAATGTTCTAACCAGAGAGTTCTAATATAACGTTCTCACCAGAGAGTTCTAATATAACGTTCTAACCAGAGAGTTCTAATATAATGTTCTAACCAGAGAGTTCTAATATAACGTTCTCACCAGAGAGTTCTAATATAACGTTCTAACCAGAGAGTTCTAATATAATGTTCTCACCAGAGAGTTCTAATATAATGTTCTAACCAGAGAGGTCAAATATAACGTTCTAACCAGAGAGTTCTAATATAACGTTCTCACCAGAGAGTTCTAACGTTCTAACCAGAGAGTTCTAATATAATGTTCTAACCAGAGAGTTCTAATATAACGTTCTAACCAGAGAGTTCTAATATAACGTTCTAACCAGAGAGTTCTAATATAACGTTCTAACCAGAGAGTTCTAATATAACGTTCTCACCAGAGAGTTCTAATATAACGTTCTCACCAGAGAGTTATAATATAACGTTCTCACCAGAGAGTTCTAATATAATGTTCTAACCAGATAGTTCTAATATAATGTTCTCACCAGAGAGTTCTAATATAACGTTCTAACCAGAGAGTTCTAATATAACATTCTCACCAGAGAGTTCTAATATAACATTCTCACCAGAGAGTTCTAATATAACGTTCTCACCAGAGAGTTCTAATATAACGTTCTCACCAGAGAGTTCCAATATAATGTTCTCACCAGAGAGTTCTAATATAATGTTCTAACCAGAGAGTTCTAATATAACGTTCTCACCAGAGAGTTCTAATATAACGTTCTCACCAGAGAGTTCTAATATAACGTTCTCACCAGAGAGTTCTAATATAACATTCTCACCAGAGAGTTCTAATATAACGTTCTCACCAGAGAGTTCTAATATAACATTCTCACCAGAGAGTTCTAATATAATGTTCTCACCAGAGAGTTCTAATATAATGTTCTAACCAGAGAGTTCTAATATAATGTTCTCACCAGAGAGTTCTAATATAATGTTCTCACCAGAGAGTTCTAATATAATGTTCTAACCAGAGAGTTCTAATATAATGTTCTAACCAGAGAGTTCTAATATAATGTTCTCACCAGAGAGTTCTAATATAATGTTCAAACCAGATAGTTCTAATATAACGTTCTAAGCAGAGAGTTCTAATATAACGTTCTAACCAGAGAGTTCTAATATAACGTTCTAACCAGAGAGTTCTAATATAACGTTCTCACCAGAGAGTTCTAATATAATGTTCTAACCAGAGAGTTCTAATATAATGTTCTAACCAGAGAGTTCTAATATAATGTTCTCACCAGAGAGTTCTAATATAATGTTCAAACCAGAGAGTTCTAATATAACGTTCTAACCAGAGAGTTCTAATATAACGTTCTAACAAGAGAGTTCTAATATAACGTTCTAACCAGAGAGTTCTAATATAACGTTCTAACCAGAGAGTTCTAATATAACGTTCTCACCAGAGAGTTCTAATATAATGTTCTAACTAGAGAGTTCTAATATAATGTTCTCACCAGAGAGTTCTAATATAACGTTCTAACCAGAGAGTTCTAATATAATGTTCTCACCAGAGAGTTCGAATATAATGTTCTAACCAGAGTTCTAATATAACGTTCTAACCAGATAGTTCTAATATAACTTTCTAACCAGAGAGTTCTAATATAACGTTCTCACCAGAGAGTTCTAATATAATGTTCTAACCAGAGAGTTCTAATATAATGTTCTCACCAGAGAGTTCTAATATAATGTTCTCACCAGAGAGTTCAAATATAATGTTCTAACCAGAGTTATAATATAACATTCTAACCAGAGAGTTCTAATATAACGTTCTCACCAGAGAGTTCTAATATAATGTTCTAACCAGAGAGTTCTAATATAATGTTCTAACCAGAGAGTTCTAATATAACGTACTCACCAGAGAGTTCTAATATAACGTTCTAACCAGAGAGTTCTAATATAATGTTCTCACCAGAGAGTTCGAATATAATGTTCTCACCAGAGAGTTCAAATATAACGTTCTCACCAGAGAGTTCTAATATAACGTTCTAACCAGATAGTTCTAATATAACGTTCTCACCAGAGAGTTCTAATATAATGTTTTCACCAGAGTGTTCTAATATAACGTTCTCACCAGAGAGTTCTAATATAACGTTCTAACCAGAGAGTTCTAATATAATGTTCTAACCAGAGAGTTCTAATATAACGTTCTAACCAGAGAGTTCTAATATAACGTTCTCACCAGAGAGTTCTAATATAACGTTCTCACCAGAGAGTTCTAATATAACTTTCTCACCAGAGAGTTCTAATATAATGTTCTAACCAGAGAGTTCTAATATAACGTTATCACCAGAGAGTTCTAATATAACGTTCTAACCAGAGAGTTCTAATATAATGTTCTCACCAGAGAGTTCGAATATAATGTTCTCACCAGAGAGTTCAAATATAACGTTCTCACCAGAGAGTTCTAATATAACGTTCTAACCAGAGAGTTCTAATATAACGTTCTCACCAGAGAGTTCTAATATAATGTTCTCACCAGAAAGTTCTAATATAACGTTCTCACCAGAGAGTTCTAATAAAATGTTCTAACCAGAGAGTTCTAATATAACGTTCTAACCAGAGAGTTCTAATATAACGTTCTAACCAGAGAGTTCTAATATAACGTTCTCACCAGAGAGTTCTAATATAACGTTCTAACCAGAGAGTTCTAATATAACGTTCTCACCAGAGAGTTCTAATATAATGTTCTAACCAGAGAGTTCTAATATAATGTTCTCACCAGAGAGTTCTAATATAATGTTCTCACCAGAGAGTTCGAATATAATGTTCTAACCAGAGTTCTAATATAACGTTCTAACCAGATAGTTCTAATATAACGTTCTAACCAGAGAGTTCTAATATAACGTTCTCACCAGAGAGTTCTAATATAATGTTCTAACCAGAGAGTTCTAATATAATGTTCTAACCAGAGAGTTCTAATATAACGTTCTCACCAGAGAGTTCTAATATAACGTTCTAACCAGAGAGTTCTAATATAATGTTCTCACCAGAGAGTTCGAATATAATGTTCTCACCAGAGAGTTCAAATATAACGTTTTCACCAGAGAGTTCTAATATAACGTTCTAACCAGAGAGTTCTAATATAACGTTCTCACCAGAGAGTTCTAATATAATGTTCTCACCAGAGAGTTCTAATATAACGTTCTCACCAGAGAGTTCTAATATAATGTTCTAACCAGAGAGTTCTAATATAACGTTCTAACCAGAGAGTTCTAATATAACGTTCTCACCAGAGAGTTCTAATATAACGTTCTCACCAGAGAGTTCTAATATAACGTTCTCACCAGAGAGTTCTAATATAACGTTCTCACAAGAGAGTTCTAATATAATGTTCTAACCAGAGATTTTTAATATAACGTTCTCACCAGAGAGGTCTAATATAACGTTCTAACCAGAGAGTTCTAATATAACGTTCTCACCAGAGAGTTCTAATATAACGTTCTAACCAGAGAGTTCTAATATAACGTTCTAACCAGAGAGTTCTAATATAATGTTCTAACCAGAGAGTTCTAATATAACGTTCTCACCAGAGAGTTCTAATATAATGTTCTCACCAGAGAGTTCTAATATAACTTTCTAACCAGAGAGTTCTAATATAATGTTCTAACCAGAGAGTTCTAATATAACGTTCTAACCAGAGAGTTCTAATATAACGTTCTAACCAGAGAGTTCTAATATAACGTTCTAACCAGAGAGTTCTAATATGACGTTCTCACCAGAGAGTTCTAATATAATGTTCTCACCAGAGAGTTCTAATATAATGTTCTAACCAGAGAGTTCTAATATAATGTTCTCACCAGAGAGTTCTAATATAAAGTTCTAAACAGAGAGTTCTAATATAATGTTCTCACCAGAGAGTTCTAATATAACGTTCTCACCAGAGAGTTCTAATATAATGTTCTAACCAGAGTTCTAATATAACGTTCTAACCAGAGAGTTCTAATATAACGTTCTCACCAGAGAGTTCTAATATAACGTTCTCACCAGAGAGTTCTAATATAATGTTCTCACCAGATAGTTCTAATATAACGTTCTCACCAGAGAGTTCTAATATAAAGTTCTCACCAGAGAGTTCTAATATAACGTTCTTACCAGAGAGTTCTAATATAATGTTCTCACCAGAGAGTTCTAGAATATAATGTTCTAACCAGAGAGTTCTAATACAATGTTCTCACCAGAGAGTTCTAATATAACGTTCTCACCAGGGAGTTCTAATATAACGTTCTCGCCAGAGAGTTCTAATATAACGTTCTCACCAGAGAGTTCTAATATAATGTTCTCACCAGAGAGTTCTAATATAACGTTCTAACCAGAGAGTTCTAATATAATGTTCTCACCAGAGAGTTCTAATATAACGTTCTCACCAGAGAGTTCTAATATAATGTTCTCACCAGAGAGTTCTAATATAACGTTCTAACCAGAGAGTTCTAATATAACGTTCTCAGCAGAGAGTTCTAATATAATGTTCTCACCAGAGAGTTCTAATATAACGTTCTAACCAGAGAGTTCTAATATAATGTTCTAACCAGATAGTTCTAATATAACGTTCTCGCCAGAGAGTTCTAATATAACGTTCTCACCAGAGAGTTCTAATATAATGTTCTCACCAGAGAGTTCTAATTTAACGTTCTAACCAGAGAGTTCTAATATAACGTTCTCACCAGAGAGTTCTAATATAACGTTCTAACCAGAGAGTTCTAATATAATGTTCTAACCAGAGAGTTCTAATATAATGTTCTCACCAGAGAGTTCTAATATAACGTTCTAACAAGAGAGTTCTAATATAACGTTCTCACCAGAGAGTTATAATATAACGTTCTAACCAGAGAGTTCTAATATAACGTTCTAACCAGAGAGTTATAATATAACGTTCTAACCAGAGAGTTCTAATATAACGTTATAACCAGAGAGTTCTAATATAACGTTCTAACCAGAGATTTCTAATATAATGTTCTAACCAGAGAGTTCTAATATAACGTTCTCACCAGAGAGTTCTAATATAACGTTCTAACCAGAGAGTTCTAATATAACGTTCTAACCAGAGAGTTCTAATATAATGTTCTAACCAGAGAGTTTTAATATAACGTCCTCACCAGAGAGTTCTAATATAATGTTCTCACCAGAGAGTTCTAATATAACGTTCTAACCAGAGAGTTCTAATATAACGTTCTCACCAGAGAGTTCTAATATAACGTTCTAACCAGAGAGTTCTAATATAACGTTCTCACCAGAGAGTTCTAATATAACGTTCTAACCAGAGAGTTCTAATATAACGTTCTCACCAGAGAGTTCTAATATAACGTTCTCACCAGAGAGTTCTAATATAATGTTCTCACCAGATAGTGCTAATATAACGTTCTCACCAGAGAGTTCTAATATAAAGTTCTCACCAGAGAGTTCTAATATAACGTTCTAACCAGATAGTTCTAATATAACGTTCTAACCAGAGAGTTCTAATATAACGTTCTCACCAGAGAGTTCTAATATAACGTTCTCACCAGAGAGTTCTAATATAATGTTCTCACCAGAGAGTTCTAATATAACGTTCTCACCAGAGAGTTCTAATATAACATTCTAACCAGAGAGTTCTAATATAACGTTCTCACCAGAGAGTTCTAATATAATGTTCTCACCAGAGAGTTCTAGAATATAATGTTCTAACCAGAGAGTTCTAATACAATGTTCTCACCAGAGAGTTCTAATATAATGTTCTCACCAGAGAGTTCTAATATAACGTTCTCACCAGGGAGTTCTAATATAACGTTCTCGCCAGAGAGTTCTAATATAACATTCTCACCAGAGAGTTCTAATATAATGTTCTCACCAGAGAGTTCTAATATAACGTTCTAACCAGAGAGTTCTAATATAATGTTCTCACCAGAGAGTTCTAATATAACGTTCTCACCAGAGAGTTCTAATATAATGTTCTCACCAGAGAGTTCTAATATAACGTTCTAACCAGAGAGTTCTAATATAACGTTCTCAGCAGAGAGTTCTAATATAATGTTCTCACCAGAGAGTTCTAATATAACGTTCTAACCAGAGAGTTCTAATATAATGTTCTAACCTGAGAGTTCTAATATAACGTTCTCGCCAGAGAGTTCTAATATAACGTTCTCACCAGAGAGTTCTAATATAATGTTCTCACCAGAGAGTTCTAATATAACGTTCTAACCAGAGAGTTCTAATATAACGTTCTCACCAGAGAGTTCTAATATAACGTTCTCGCCAGAGAGTTCTAATATAACGTTCTCACCAGAGAGTTCTAATATAATGTTCTCACCAGAGAGTTTTAATATAACGTTCTAACCAGAGAGTTCTAATATAACGTTCTCACCAGAGAGTTCTAATATAACGTTCTAACCAGAGAGTTCTAATATAATGTTCTAACAAGAGAGTTCTAATATAATGTTCTCACCAGAGAGTTCTAATATAACGTTCTAACAAGATAGTTCTAATATAACGTTCTCACCAGAGAGTTATAATATAACGTTCTAACCAGAGAGTTCTAATATAACGTTCTAACCAGAGAGTTATAATATAATGTTCTAACCAGAGAGTTCTAATATAACGTTCTAACCAGAGAGTTCTAATATAACGGTAGAGTTCTAATATAATGTTCTAACCAGAGAGTTCTAATATAATGTTCTCACCAGAGAGTTCTAATATAATGTTCTCACCAGGAGAGTTCGAATATAATGTTCTAACCAGAGTTCTAATATAACGTTCTAACCAGAGAGTTCTAATATAACGTTCTAACCAGAGAGTTCTAATATAAC
Source organism: Notolepis coatsorum (assembly GCF_963971535.1). Classification (NCBI taxonomy): domain Eukaryota; kingdom Metazoa; phylum Chordata; class Actinopteri; order Aulopiformes; family Paralepididae; genus Notolepis; species Notolepis coatsorum. The sequence goes on along the minus strand of NC_140169.1, from coordinate 39,302,792 downwards.
GTTCTCACCAGAGAGTTCTAATATAATGTTCTAACCAGAGCGTTCTAATATAATGTTCTAACCAGAGAGTTCTAATATAACGTTCTCACCAGAGAGTTCTAATATAACGTTCTAACCAGAGAGTTCTAATATAATGTTCTCACCAGAGAGTTCGAATATAATGTTCTCACCAGAGAGTTCAAATATAACGTTTTCACCAGAGAGTTCTAATATAACGTTCTAACCAGAGAGTTCTAATATAACGTTCTCACCAGAGAGTTCTAATATAATGTTCTCACCAGAGAGTTCTAATATAACGTTCTCACCAGAGAGTTCTAATATAATGTTCTAACCAGAGGGTTCTAATATAACGTTCTAACCAGAGAGTTCTAATATAACGTTCTCACCAGAGAGTTCTAATATAACGTTCTCACCAGAGAGTTCTAATATAACGTTCTCACAAGAGAGTTCTAATATAATGTTCTAACCAGAGATTTTTAATATAACGTTCTCACCAGAGAGTTCTAATATAACGTTCTAACCAGAGAGTTCTAATATAACGTTCTCACCAGAGAGTTCTAATATAACGTTCTAACCAGAGAGTTCTAATATAACGTTCTCACCAGAGAGTTCTAATATAACGTTCTAACCAGAGAGTTTTTTTGTTTTGTTTTTTTTTTTTTTTGGTCTTTTTCCCCCTCCATTTTCCTCCGATTTTCTCCCATCCCAATGTTAGTCGTATGCCAATTCCCAGTCCCTTCCTGGTCGCTGCGCACTTACCCCCCACAGTCAGATCATCTGGGAGAGTGGAGGCTACCACGTGCTTCCTCCGACACACGTCCAGCCAATCACCGCTTCTTTTCACCTGGCAGCGCGGATTCTCATTGAGAGGGCGTAGCGTGTGGGAGGACCACACTATCCCCCTCACGTCCAATCCGCGCTTAGCAGGCGCCCCGACCGAACTGTAGGAGTCGCTGTTTACAACGACCCGGACCCACCCCGCCAGCTTCTCCCACCCTCTGATACAGCCAATTGTATCAGTGCAGACGGCCAGCCAAGCTGGTGACAACCCCGGAGCTGTGAGCTGGATTCGAACAGGCAAATCCAGCTCAGCTCCGGGGCTGGTGACGAACGCAATCTCCGCTCGGCCACCTAACCGCCTCCTAACCAGAGAGTTCTAATATAACGTTCTAACCAGAGAGTTCTAATATAATGTTCTCACCAGAGAGTTCTAATATAACTTTCTAACCAGAGAGTTCTAATATAATGTTCTAACCAGAGAGTTCTAATATAACTTTCTAACCAGAGAGTTCTAATATAATGTTCTAACCAGAGAGTTCTAATATAACGTTCTAACCAGAGAGTTCTAATATGACGTTCTCACCAGAGAGTTCTAATATAACGTTCTCACCAGAGAGTTCTAATATAATGTTCTAACCAGAGAGTTCTAATATAATGTTCTCACCAGAGAGTTCTAATATAAAGTTCTAAACAGAGAGTTCTAATATAATGTTCTCACCAGAGAGTTCTAATATAACATTCTCACCAGAGAGTTCTAATATAATGTTCTAACCAGAGAGTTCTAATATAACATTCTAACCAGAGAGTTCTAATATAACGTTCTCACCAGAGAGTTCTAATATAACGTTCTCACCAGAGAGTTCTAATATAATGTTCTCACCAGATAGTTCTAATATAACGTTCTCACCAGAGAGTTCTAATATAAAGTTCTCACCAGAGAGTTCTAATATAACGTTCTAACCAGAGAGTTCTAATATAACGTTCTAACCAGAGAGTTCTAATATAACGTTCTCACCAGAGAGTTCTAATATAACGTTCTCACCAGAGAGTTCTAATATAATGTTCTCACCAGAGAGTTCTAATATAACGTTCTCACCAGAGAGTTCTAATATAACATTCTAACCAGAGAGTTCTAATATAACGTTCTCACCAGAGAGTTCTAATATAATGTTCTCACCAGAGAGTTCTAGAATATAATGTTCTAACCAGAGAGTTCTAATACAATGTTCTCACCAGAGAGTTCTAATATAATGTTCTCACCAGAGAGTTCTAATATAACGTTCTCACCAGGGAGTTCTAATATAACGTTCTCGCCAGAGAGTTCTAATATAACGTTCTCACCAGAGAGTTCTATTATAATGTTCTCACCAGAGAGTTCTAATATAACATTCTAACCAGAGAGTTCTAATATAATGTTCTCACCAGAGAGTTCTAATATAACGTTCTCACCAGAGAGTTCTAATATAATGTTCTCACCAGAGAGTTCGAATATAATGTTCTCACCAGAGAGTTCAAATATAACGTTTTCACCAGAGAGTTCTAATATAACGTTCTAACCAGAGAGTTCTAATATAACGTTCTCACCAGAGAGTTCTAATATAATGTTCTCACCAGAGAGTTCTAATATAACGTTCTCACCAGAGAGTTCTAATATAATGTTCTAACCAGAGGGTTCTAATATAACGTTCTAACCAGAGAGTTCTAATATAACGTTCTCACCAGAGAGTTCTAATATAACGTTCTCACCAGAGAGTTCTAATATAACGTTCTCACAAGAGAGTTCTAATATAATGTTCTAACCAGAGATTTTTAATATAACGTTCTCACCAGAGAGTTCTAATATAACGTTCTAACCAGAGAGTTCTAATATAACGTTCTCACCAGAGAGTTCTAATATAACGTTCTAACCAGAGAGTTCTAATATAACGTTCTCACCAGAGAGTTCTAATATAACGTTCTAACCAGAGAGTTTTTTTGTTTTGTTTTTTTTTTTTTTTGGTCTTTTTCCCCCTCCATTTTCCTCCGATTTTCTCCCATCCCAATGTTAGTCGTATGCCAATTCCCAGTCCCTTCCTGGTCGCTGCGCACTTACCCCCCACAGTCAGATCATCTGGGAGAGTGGAGGCTACCACGTGCTTCCTCCGACACACGTCCAGCCAATCACCGCTTCTTTTCACCTGGCAGCGCGGATTCTCATTGAGAGGGCGTAGCGTGTGGGAGGACCACACTATCCCCCTCACGTCCAATCCGCGCTTAGCAGGCGCCCCGACCGAACTGTAGGAGTCGCTGTTTACAACGACCCGGACCCACCCCGCCAGCTTCTCCCACCCTCTGATACAGCCAATTGTATCAGTGCAGACGGCCAGCCAAGCTGGTGACAACCCCGGAGCTGTGAGCTGGATTCGAACAGGCAAATCCAGCTCAGCTCCGGGGCTGGTGACGAACGCAATCTCCGCTCGGCCACCTAACCGCCTCCTAACCAGAGAGTTCTAATATAACGTTCTAACCAGAGAGTTCTAATATAATGTTCTCACCAGAGAGTTCTAATATAACTTTCTAACCAGAGAGTTCTAATATAATGTTCTAACCAGAGAGTTCTAATATAACTTTCTAACCAGAGAGTTCTAATATAATGTTCTAACCAGAGAGTTCTAATATAACGTTCTAACCAGAGAGTTCTAATATGACGTTCTCACCAGAGAGTTCTAATATAACGTTCTCACCAGAGAGTTCTAATATAATGTTCTAACCAGAGAGTTCTAATATAATGTTCTCACCAGAGAGTTCTAATATAAAGTTCTAAACAGAGAGTTCTAATATAATGTTCTCACCAGAGAGTTCTAATATAACATTCTCACCAGAGAGTTCTAATATAATGTTCTAACCAGAGAGTTCTAATATAACATTCTAACCAGAGAGTTCTAATATAACGTTCTCACCAGAGAGTTCTAATATAACGTTCTCACCAGAGAGTTCTAATATAATGTTCTCACCAGATAGTTCTAATATAACGTTCTCACCAGAGAGTTCTAATATAAAGTTCTCACCAGAGAGTTCTAATATAACGTTCTAACCAGAGAGTTCTAATATAACGTTCTAACCAGAGAGTTCTAATATAACGTTCTCACCAGAGAGTTCTAATATAACGTTCTCACCAGAGAGTTCTAATATAATGTTCTCACCAGAGAGTTCTAATATAACGTTCTCACCAGAGAGTTCTAATATAACATTCTAACCAGAGAGTTCTAATATAACGTTCTCACCAGAGAGTTCTAATATAATGTTCTCACCAGAGAGTTCTAGAATATAATGTTCTAACCAGAGAGTTCTAATACAATGTTCTCACCAGAGAGTTCTAATATAATGTTCTCACCAGAGAGTTCTAATATAACGTTCTCACCAGGGAGTTCTAATATAACGTTCTCGCCAGAGAGTTCTAATATAACGTTCTCACCAGAGAGTTCTATTATAATGTTCTCACCAGAGAGTTCTAATATAACATTCTAACCAGAGAGTTCTAATATAATGTTCTCACCAGAGAGTTCTAATATAACGTTCTCACCAGAGAGTTCTAATATAATGTTCTCACCAGAGAGTTCTAATATAACGTTCTAACCAGAGAGTTCTAATATAACGTTCTCAGCAGAGAGTTCTAATATAATGTTCTCACCAGAGAGTTCTAATATAACGTTCTAACTAGGGATGTCCCGATCACGTTTTTTTGCTCCATATCCGATCCCGATCATGTGATTTTGAGTATCTACCGATACCGATCTTTCCCGATCCGATACATTTTTCTATACTCTCAGACCCAAACGCATTTCCTTTGATTTAATTATACATCAAATGATTTATGTCAAGGATTGCAATGCCTCGCTTGAATGAAGTTAACTTTTCACCTGAATAACGTCAACATTCAGGGTGAATGTAATGTGAGAAATTGGGATTTAAAAAAAATATATATATATATATTAAATTTGGGTCTGAGAGTGTGGCTGGTCTGCCGTTCTGCAGCTGGATACTATTGGTTTGTTTTGGCAAAATTCTTCTGCTCTGTGTGACAATAAATAAATCCAGATTTTTTTTTCTTTTTTTTGCCGATCCCGATCTTCGGAAAATCACGTGATCGGCCCCGATCCCGATCACGTGATCGGATCGGGACATCCCTAGTTCTAACCAGAGAGTTCTAATATAATGTTATAACCAGAGAGTTCTAATATAATGTTCTAACCAGATAGTTCTAATATAACGTTCTCGCCAGAGAGTTCTAATATAACGTTCTCACCAGAGAGTTCTAATATAATGTTCTCACCAGAGAGTTCTAATTTAACGTTCTAACCAGAGAGTTCTAATATAACGTTCTCACCAGAGAGTTCTAATATAACGTTCTAACCAGAGAGTTCTAATATAATGTTCTAACCAGAGAGTTCTAATATAATGTTCTCACCAGAGAGTTCTAATATAACGTTCTAACAAGAGAGTTCTAATATAACGTTCTCACCAGAGAGTTATAATATAACGTTCTAACCAGAGAGTTCTAATATAACGTTCTAACCAGAGAGTTATAATATAACGTTCTAACCAGAGAGTTCTAATATAACGTTATAACCAGAGAGTTCTAATATAACGTTCTAACCAGAGATTTCTAATATAATGTTCTAACCAGAGAGTTCTAATATAACGTTCTCACCAGAGAGTTCTAATATAACGTTCTAACCAGAGAGTTCTAATATAACGTTCTAACCAGAGAGTTCTAATATAATGTTCTAACCAGAGAGTTTTAATATAACGTCCTCACCAGAGAGTTCTAATATAATGTTCTCACCAGAGAGTTCTAATATAACGTTCTAACCAGAGAGTTCTAATATAACGTTCTCACCAGAGAGTTCTAATATAACGTTCTAACCAGAGAGTTCTAATATAACGTTCTCACCAGAGAGTTCTAATATAACGTTCTAACCAGAGAGTTCTAATATAACGTTCTCACCAGAGAGTTCTAATATAACGTTCTCACCAGAGAGTTCTAATATAATGTTCTCACCAGATAGTGCTAATATAACGTTCTCACCAGAGAGTTCTAATATAAAGTTCTCACCAGAGAGTTCTAATATAACGTTCTAACCAGATAGTTCTAATATAACGTTCTAACCAGAGAGTTCTAATATAACGTTCTCACCAGAGAGTTCTAATATAACGTTCTCACCAGAGAGTTCTAATATAATGTTCTCACCAGAGAGTTCTAATATAACGTTCTCACCAGAGAGTTCTAATATAACATTCTAACCAGAGAGTTCTAATATAACGTTCTCACCAGAGAGTTCTAATATAATGTTCTCACCAGAGAGTTCTAGAATATAATGTTCTAACCAGAGAGTTCTAATACAATGTTCTCACCAGAGAGTTCTAATATAATGTTCTCACCAGAGAGTTCTAATATAACGTTCTCACCAGGGAGTTCTAATATAACGTTCTCGCCAGAGAGTTCTAATATAACATTCTCACCAGAGAGTTCTAATATAATGTTCTCACCAGAGAGTTCTAATATAACGTTCTAACCAGAGAGTTCTAATATAATGTTCTCACCAGAGAGTTCTAATATAACGTTCTCACCAGAGAGTTCTAATATAATGTTCTCACCAGAGAGTTCTAATATAACGTTCTAACCAGAGAGTTCTAATATAACGTTCTCAGCAGAGAGTTCTAATATAATGTTCTCACCAGAGAGTTCTAATATAACGTTCTAACCAGAGAGTTCTAATATAATGTTCTAACCTGAGAGTTCTAATATAACGTTCTCGCCAGAGAGTTCTAATATAACGTTCTCACCAGAGAGTTCTAATATAATGTTCTCACCAGAGAGTTCTAATATAACGTTCTAACCAGAGAGTTCTAATATAACGTTCTCACCAGAGAGTTCTAATATAACGTTCTCGCCAGAGAGTTCTAATATAACGTTCTCACCAGAGAGTTCTAATATAATGTTCTCACCAGAGAGTTTTAATATAACGTTCTAACCAGAGAGTTCTAATATAACGTTCTCACCAGAGAGTTCTAATATAACGTTCTAACCAGAGAGTTCTAATATAATGTTCTAACAAGAGAGTTCTAATATAATGTTCTCACCAGAGAGTTCTAATATAACGTTCTAACAAGATAGTTCTAATATAACGTTCTCACCAGAGAGTTATAATATAACGTTCTAACCAGAGAGTTCTAATATAACGTTCTAACCAGAGAGTTATAATATAATGTTCTAACCAGAGAGTTCTAATATAACGTTCTAACCAGAGAGTTCTAATATAACGTTAGAGTTCTAATATAATGTTCTAACCAGAGAGTTCTAATATAATGTTCTCACCAGAGAGTTCTAATATAATGTTCTCACCAGGAGAGTTCGAATATAATGTTCTAACCAGAGTTCTAATATAACGTTCTAACCAGAGAGTTCTAATATAACGTTCTAACCAGAGAGTTCTAATATAACGTTCTCACCAGAGAGTTCTAATATAATGTTCTAACCAGAGAGTTCTAATATAATGTTCTAACCAGAGAGTTCTAATATAACGTTCTCACCAGAGAGTTCTAATATAACGTTCTAACCAGAGAGTTCTAATATAATGTTCTCACCAGAGAGTTCGAATATAATGTTCTCACCAGAGAGTTCAAATATAACGTTTTCACCAGAGAGTTCTAATATAACGTTCTAACCAGAGAGTTCTAATATAACGTTCTCACCAGAGAGTTCTAATATAATGTTCTCACCAGAGAGTTCTAATATAACGTTCTCACCAGAGAGTTCTAATATAATGTTCTAACCAGAGGGTTCTAATATAACGTTCTAACCAGAGAGTTCTAATATAACGTTCTCACCAGAGAGTTCTAATATAACGTTCTCACCAGAGAGTTCTAATATAACGTTCTCACAAGAGAGTTCTAATATAATGTTCTAACCAGAGATTTTTAATATAACGTTCTCACCAGAGAGTTCTAATATAACGTTCTAACCAGAGAGTTCTAATATAACGTTCTCACCAGAGAGTTCTAATATAACGTTCTAACCAGAGAGTTCTAATATAACGTTCTCACCAGAGAGTTCTAATATAACGTTCTAACCAGAGAGTTTTTTTGTTTTTTTTTTTTTTTTTTTTGGTCTTTTTCCCCCTCCATTTTCCTCCGATTTTCTCCCATCCCAATGTTAGTCGTATGCCAATTCCCAGTCCCTTCCTGGTCGCTGCGCACTTACCCCCCACAGTCAGATCATCTGGGAGAGTGGAGGCTACCACGTGCTTCCTCCGACACACGTCCAGCCAATCACCGCTTCTTTTCACCTGGCAGCGCGGATTCTCATTGAGAGGGCGTAGCGTGTGGGAGGACCACACTATCCCCCTCACGTCCAATCCGCGCTTAGCAGGCGCCCCGACCGAACTGTAGGAGTCGCTGTTTACAACGACCCGGACCCACCCCGCCAGCTTCTCCCACCCTCTGATACAGCCAATTGTATCAGTGCAGACGGCCAGCCAAGCTGGTGACAACCCCGGAGCTGTGAGCTGGATTCGAACAGGCAAATCCAGCTCAGCTCCGGGGCTGGTGACGAACGCAATCTCCGCTCGGCCACCTAACCGCCTCCTAACCAGAGAGTTCTAATATAACGTTCTAACCAGAGAGTTCTAATATAATGTTCTCACCAGAGAGTTCTAATATAACTTTCTAACCAGAGAGTTCTAATATAATGTTCTAACCAGAGAGTTCTAATATAACTTTCTAACCAGAGAGTTCTAATATAATGTTCTAACCAGAGAGTTCTAATATAACGTTCTAACCAGAGAGTTCTAATATGACGTTCTCACCAGAGAGTTCTAATATAACGTTCTCACCAGAGAGTTCTAATATAATGTTCTAACCAGAGAGTTCTAATATAATGTTCTCACCAGAGAGTTCTAATATAAAGTTCTAAACAGAGAGTTCTAATATAATGTTCTCACCAGAGAGTTCTAATATAACATTCTCACCAGAGAGTTCTAATATAATGTTCTAACCAGAGAGTTCTAATATAACATTCTAACCAGAGAGTTCTAATATAACGTTCTCACCAGAGAGTTCTAATATAACGTTCTCACCAGAGAGTTCTAATATAATGTTCTCACCAGATAGTTCTAATATAACGTTCTCACCAGAGAGTTCTAATATAAAGTTCTCACCAGAGAGTTCTAATATAACGTTCTAACCAGAGAGTTCTAATATAACGTTCTAACCAGAGAGTTCTAATATAACGTTCTCACCAGAGAGTTCTAATATAACGTTCTCACCAGAGAGTTCTAATATAATGTTCTCACCAGAGAGTTCTAATATAACGTTCTCACCAGAGAGTTCTAATATAACATTCTAACCAGAGAGTTCTAATATAACGTTCTCACCAGAGAGTTCTAATATAATGTTCTCACCAGAGAGTTCTAGAATATAATGTTCTAACCAGAGAGTTCTAATACAATGTTCTCACCAGAGAGTTCTAATATAATGTTCTCACCAGAGAGTTCTAATATAACGTTCTCACCAGGGAGTTCTAATATAACGTTCTCGCCAGAGAGTTCTAATATAACGTTCTCACCAGAGAGTTCTATTATAATGTTCTCACCAGAGAGTTCTAATATAACATTCTAACCAGAGAGTTCTAATATAATGTTCTCACCAGAGAGTTCTAATATAACGTTCTCACCAGAGAGTTCTAATATAATGTTCTCACCAGAGAGTTCTAATATAACGTTCTAACCAGAGAGTTCTAATATAACGTTCTCAGCAGAGAGTTCTAATATAATGTTCTCACCAGAGAGTTCTAATATAACGTTCTAACTAGGGATGTCCCGATCACGTTTTTTTGCTCCATATCCGATCCCGATCATGTGATTTTGAGTATCTACCGATACCGATCTTTCCCGATCCGATACATTTTTCTATACTCTCAGACCCAAACGCATTTCCTTTGATTTAATTATACATCAAATGATTTATGTCAAGGATTGCAATGCCTCGCTTGAATGAAGTTAACTTTTCACCTGAATAACGTCAACATTCAGGGTGAATGTAATGTGAGAAATTGGGATTTAAAAAAAATATATATATATATATTAAATTTGGGTCTGAGAGTGTGGCTGGTCTGCCGTTCTGCAGCTGGATACTATTGGTTTGTTTTGGCAAAATTCTTCTGCTCTGTGTGACAATAAATAAATCCAGATTTTTTTTTCTTTTTTTTGCCGATCCCGATCTTCGGAAAATCACGTGATCGGCCCCGATCCCGATCACGTGATCGGATCGGGACATCCCTAGTTCTAACCAGAGAGTTCTAATATAATGTTATAACCAGAGAGTTCTAATATAACGTTCTCGCCAGAGAGTTCTAATATAACGTTCTCACCAGAGAGTTCTAATATAATGTTCTCACCAGAGAGTTCTAATTTAACGTTCTAACCAGAGAGTTCTAATATAACGTTCTCACCAGAGAGTTCTAATATAACGTTCTAACCAGAGAGTTCTAATATAATGTTCTAACCAGAGAGTTCTAATATAATGTTCTCACCAGAGAGTTCTAATATAACGTTCTAACAAGAGAGTTCTAATATAACGTTCTCACCAGAGAGTTATAATATAACGTTCTAACCAGAGAGTTCTAATATAACGTTCTAACCAGAGAGTTATAATATAACGTTCTAACCAGAGAGTTCTAATATAACGTTATAACCAGAGAGTTCTAATATAACGTTCTAACCAGAGATTTCTAATATAATGTTCTAACCAGAGAGTTCTAATATAACGTTCTCACCAGAGAGTTCTAATATAACGTTCTAACCAGAGAGTTCTAATATAACGTTCTCACCAGAGAGTTCTAATATAAAGTTCTCACCAGAGAGTTCTAATATAACGTTCTAACCAGAGAGTTCTAATATAACGTTCTAACCAGAGAGTTCTAATATAACGTTCTCACCAGAGAGTTCTAATATAACGTTCTCACCAGAGAGTTCTAATATAATGTTCTCACCAGAGAGTTCTAATATAACGTTCTCACCAGAGAGTTCTAATATAACATTCTAACCAGAGAGTTCTAATATAACGTTCTCACCAGAGAGTTCTAATATAATGTTCTCACCAGAGAGTTCTAGAATATAATGTTCTAACCAGAGAGTTCTAATACAATGTTCTCACCAGAGAGTTCTAATATAATGTTCTCACCAGAGAGTTCTAATATAACGTTCTCACCAGGGAGTTCTAATATAACGTTCTCGCCAGAGAGTTCTAATATAACGTTCTCACCAGAGAGTTCTAATATAATGTTCTCACCAGAGAGTTCTAATATAACGTTCTAACCAGAGAGTTCTAATATAATGTTCTCACCAGAGAGTTCTAATATAACGTTCTCACCAGAGAGTTCTAATATAATGTTCTCACCAGAGAGTTCTAATATAACGTTCTAACCAGAGAGTTCTAATATAACGTTCTCAGCAGAGAGTTCTAATATAATGTTCTCACCAGAGAGTTCTAATATAACGTTCTAACTAGGGATGTCCCAATCACGTTTTTTTGCTCCATATCCGATCCCGATCATGTGATTTTGAGTATCTACCGATACCGATCTTTCCCGATCCGATACATTTTTCTATACTCTCAGACCCAAACGCATTTCCTTTGATTTAATTATACATCAAATGATTTATGTCAAGGATTGCAATGCCTTGCTTGAATGAAGTTAACTTTTCACCTGAATAACGTCAACATTCAGGGTGAATGTAATGTGAGAAATTGGGATTTAAAAAATATATATATATATATATTAAATTTGGGTCTGAGAGTGTGGCTGGTCTGCCGTTCTGCAGCTGGATACTATTGGTTTGTTTTGGCAAAATTCTTCTGCTGTGTGACAATAAATAAATCCCGATTTTTTTTTCTTTTTTTTGTCGATCCCGATCTTCGGAAAATCACGTGATCGGCCCCGATCCCGATCACGTGATCGGATCGGGACATCCCTAGTTCTAACCAGAGAGTTCTAATATAATGTTCTAACCAGAGAGTTCTAATATAACGTTCTCACCAGAGAGTTCTAATATAACGTTCTAACCAGAGAGTTCTAATATAACGTTCTAACCAGAGAGTTCTAATATAACGTTCTCACCAGAGAGTTCTAATATAACGTTCTCACCAGAGAGTTCTAATATAATGTTCTCACCAGAGAGTTCTAATATAACGTTCTCACCAGAGAGTTCTAATATAACATTCTAACCAGAGAGTTCTAATATAACGTTCTCACCAGAGAGTTCTAATATAATGTTCTCACCAGAGAGTTCTAGAATATAATGTTCTAACCAGAGAGTTCTAATACAATGTTCTCACCAGAGAGTTCTAATATAATGTTCTCACCAGAGAGTTCTAATATAACGTTCTCACCAGGGAGTTCTAATATAACGTTCTCGCCAGAGAGTTCTAATATAACGTTCTCACCAGAGAGTTCTAATATAATGTTCTCACCAGAGAGTTCTAATATAACGTTCTAACCAGAGAGTTCTAATATAATGTTCTCACCAGAGAGTTCTAATATAACGTTCTCACCAGAGAGTTCTAATATAATGTTCTCACCAGAGAGTTCTAATATAACGTTCTAACCAGAGAGTTCTAATATAACGTTCTCAGCAGAGAGTTCTAATATAATGTTCTCACCAGAGAGTTCTAATATAACGTTCTAACTAGGGATGTCCCAATCACGTTTTTTTGCTCCATATCCGATCCCGATCATGTGATTTTGAGTATCTACCGATACCGATCTTTCCCGATCCGATACATTTTTCTATACTCTCAGACCCAAACGCATTTCCTTTGATTTAATTATACATCAAATGATTTATGTCAAGGATTGCAATGCCTTGCTTGAATGAAGTTAACTTTTCACCTGAATAACGTCAACATTCAGGGTGAATGTAATGTGAGAAATTGGGATTTAAAAAATATATATATATATATATATTAAATTTGGGTCTGAGAGTGTGGCTGGTCTGCCGTTCTGCAGCTGGATACTATTGGTTTGTTTTGGCAAAATTCTTCTGCTGTGTGACAATAAATAAATCCCGATTTTTTTTTCTTTTTTTTGCCGATCCCGATCTTCGGAAAATCACGTGATCGGCCCCGATCCCGATCACGTGATCGGATCGGGACATCCCTAGTTCTAACCAGAGAGTTCTAATATAATGTTCTAACCAGAGAGTTCTAATATAACGTTCTCGCCAGAGAGTTCTAATATAACGTTCTCACCAGAGAGTTCTAATATAATGTTCTCACCAGAGAGTTCTAATTTAACGTTCTAACCAGAGAGTTCTAATATAACGTTCTCACCAGAGAGTTCTAATATAACGTTCTAACCAGAGAGTTCTAATATAATGTTCTAACCAGAGAGTTCTAATAATGTTCTCACCAGAGAGTTCTAATATAACGTTCTAACAAGAGAGTTCTAATATAACGTTCTCACCAGAGAGTTATAATATAACGTTCTAACCAGAGAGTTCTAATATAACGTTCTAACCAGAGAGTTCTAATATAACGTTCTAACCAGAGAGTTCTAATATAACGTTATAACCAGAGAGTTCTAATATAACGTTCTAACCAGAGATTTCTAATATAATGTTCTAACCAGAGAGTTCTAATATAATGTTCTCACCAGAGAGTTCTAATATAACGTTCTAACCAGAGAGTTCTAATATAATGTTCTCACCAGAGAGTTCTAATATAACGTTCTCACCAGAGAGTTCTAATATAATGTTCTCACCAGAGAGTTCTAATATAACGTTCTAACCAGAGAGTTCTAATATAACGTTCTCAGCAGAGAGTTCTAATATAATGTTCTCACCAGAGAGTTCTAATATAACGTTCTAACTAGGGATGTCCCAATCACGTTTTTTTGCTCCATATCCGATCCCGATCATGTGATTTTGAGTATCTACCGATACCGATCTTTCCCGATCCGATACATTTTTCTATACTCTCAGACCCAAACGCATTTCCTTTGATTTAATTATACATCAAATGATTTATGTCAAGGATTGCAATGCCTTGCTTGAATGAAGTTAACTTTTCACCTGAATAACGTCAACATTCAGGGTGAATGTAATGTGAGAAATTGGGATTTAAAAAATATATATATATATATATATTAAATTTGGGTCTGAGAGTGTGGCTGGTCTGCCGTTCTGCAGCTGGATACTATTGGTTTGTTTTGGCAAAATTCTTCTGCTGTGTGACAATAAATAAATCCCGATTTTTTTTTCTTTTTTTTGCCGATCCCGATCTTCGGAAAATCACGTGATCGGCCCCGATCCCGATCACGTGATCGGATCGGGACATCCCTAGTTCTAACCAGAGAGTTCTAATATAATGTTCTAACCAGAGAGTTCTAATATAACGTTCTCGCCAGAGAGTTCTAATATAACGTTCTCACCAGAGAGTTCTAATATAATGTTCTCACCAGAGAGTTCTAATTTAACGTTCTAACCAGAGAGTTCTAATATAACGTTCTCACCAGAGAGTTCTAATATAACGTTCTAACCAGAGAGTTCTAATATAATGTTCTAACCAGAGAGTTCTAATAATGTTCTCACCAGAGAGTTCTAATATAACGTTCTAACAAGAGAGTTCTAATATAACGTTCTCACCAGAGAGTTATAATATAACGTTCTAACCAGAGAGTTCTAATATAACGTTCTAACCAGAGAGTTCTAATATAACGTTCTAACCAGAGAGTTCTAATATAACGTTATAACCAGAGAGTTCTAATATAACGTTCTAACCAGAGATTTCTAATATAATGTTCTAACCAGAGAGTTCTAATATAATGTTCTCACCAGAGAGTTCTAATATAACGTTCTAACCAGAGAGTTCTAATATAACGTTCTAACCAGAGAGTTCTAATATAATGTTCTAACCAGAGAGTTTTAATATAACGTCCTCACCAGAGAGTTCTAATATAATGTTCTCACCAGAGAGTTCTAATGTAACGTTCTAACCAGAGAGTTCTAATATAACGTTCTCACCAGAGAGTTCTAATATAACGTTCTAACCAGAGAGCTCTAATATAACGTTCTCACCAGAGAGTTCTAATATAACGTTCTAACCAGAGAGTTCTAATATAACGTTCTCACCAGAGAGTTCTAATATAACGTTCTCACCAGAGAGTTCTAATATAATGTTCTCACCAGATAGTGCTAATATAACGTTCTCACCAGAGAGTTCTAATATAAAGTTCTCACCAGAGAGTTCTAATATAACGTTCTAACCAGATAGTTCTAATATAACGTTCTAACCAGAGAGTTCTAATATAACGTTCTCACCAGAGAGTTCTAATATAACGTTCTCACCTGAGAGTTCTAATATAATGTTCTCACCAGAGAGTTCTAATATAACGTTCTCACCAGAGAGTTCTAATATAACATTCTAACCAGAGAGTTCTAATATAACGTTCTCACCAGAGAGTTCTAATATAATGTTCTCACCAGAGAGTTCTAGAATATAATGTTCTAACCAGAGAGTTCTAATACAATGTTCTCACCAGAGAGTTCTAATATAATGTTCTCACCAGAGAGTTCTAATATAACATTCTCACCAGGGAGTTCTAATATAACGTTCTCGCCAGAGAGTTCTAATATAACGTTCTCACCAGAGAGTTCTAATATAATGTTCTCACCAGAGAGTTCTAATATAACGTTCTAACCAGAGAGTTCTAATATAATGTTCTCACCAGAGAGTTCTAATATAACATTCTCACCAGAGAGTTCTAATATAATGTTCTCACCAGAGAGTTCTAATATAACGTTCTAACCAGAGAGTTCTAATATAACGTTCTCAGCAGAGAGTTCTAATATAATGTTCTCACCAGAGAGTTCTAATATAACGTTCTAACCAGAGAGTTCTAATATAATGTTCTAACCTGAGAGTTCTAATATAACGTTCTCGCCAGAGAGTTCTAATATAACGTTCTCACCAGAGAGTTCTAATATAATGTTCTCACCAGAGAGTTCTAATATAACGTTCTATCCAGAGAGTTCTAATATAACGTTCTCACCAGAGAGTTCTAATATAACGTTCTAACCAGAGAGTTCTAATATAATGTTCTAACAAGAGAGTTCTAATATAATGTTCTCACCAGAGAGTTCTAATATAACGTTCTAACAAGAGAGTTCTAATATAACGTTCTCACCAGAGAGTTATAATATAACGTTCTAACCAGAGAGTTCTAATATAACGTTCTAACCAGAGAGTTATAATATAACGTTCTAACCAGAGAGTTCTAATATAACGTTCTAACCAGAGAGTTCTAATATAACGTTCTAACCAGAGATTTCTAATATAACGTTCTAACCAGAGAGTTCTAATATAACGTTCTCACCAGAGAGTTCTAATATAACGTTCTAACCAGAGAGTTCTAATATAACGTTCTAACCAGAGAGTTCTAATATAATGTTCTAACCAGAGAGTTTTAATATAACGTCCTCACCAGAGAGTTCTAATATAATGTTCTCACCAGAGAGTTCTAATATAACGTTCTAACCAGAGAGTTCTAATATAACGTTCTCACCAGAGAGTTCTAATATAACGTTCTAACCAGAGAGTTCTAATATAACGTTCTAACCAGAGAGTTCTAATATAACGTTCTCACCAGAGAGTTCTAATATAACGTTCTCACCAGAGAGTTCTAATATAACGTTCTAACCAGAGAGTTCTAATATAACGTTCTCACCAGAGAGTTCTAATATAACGTTGTAACCAGAGAGTTCTAATATAACGTTCTAACCAGAGAGTTCTAATATAACGTTCTCACCAGAGAGTTCTAATATAATGTTCTCACCAGAGAGTTCTAATATAACTTTCTCACCAGATAGTTCTAATATAACGTTCTAACCAGAGAGTTCTAATATAACGTTCTCACCAGAGAGTTCTAATATAACGTTCTAACCAGAGAGTTCTAATATAACGTTCTAACCAGAGAGTTCTAATATAACGTTCTCACCAGAGAGTTCTAATATAATGTTCTCAACAGAGAGTTCTAATATAACGTTCTCACCAGAGAGTTCTAATATAACGTTCTAACCAGATACCGAGATGTCACTCCATGTTACCTGTTACCTGGTTACTGCACAATGTTGTTTTTTCATTTTTTGATTCTATTATATGTTGTACCACTGTATTGCACATCATTGCGGGCAAGACCACCCGCATTTCATTGTATACCTGTATGCCGTGACAATTAAAACTCTCGACTTGACTTGACTAACCAGAGAGTTCTAATATAACGTTCTCACCAGAGAGTTCTAATATAACGTTCTAACCTGAGAGTTCTAATATAACGTTCTCACCAGAGAGTTCTAATATAACGTTCTAACCAGAGAGTTCTAATATAATGTTCTAACCAGAGAGTTCTAATATAACGTTCTCACCAGAGAGTTCTAATATAATGTTCTCACCAGAGAGTTCTAATATAACGTTCTCACCAGAGAGTTCTAATATAATGTTCTAACCAGAGAGTTCTAATATAACGTTCTAACCAGATACCGAGATGTCACTCCATGTTACCTGTTACCTGGTTACTGCACAATGTTGTTTTTTCATTTTTTGATTCTATTATATGTTGTACCACTGTATTGCACATTGTTGCGGGCAAGACCACCCGCATTTCATTGTATACCTGTATGCCGTGACAATTAAAACTCTTGACTTGACTTGACTAACCAGAGAGTTCTAATATAACGTTCTCACCAGAGAGTTCTAATATAACGTTCTCACCAGAGACTAGTCACTATGGCGCCGCAACGAACGGCTGCCTCTCTGATCGCTCCGTCGAGACTGTGCTTTCTTTTGTTAATTTGTATAGTATTAAGAGTTTTATTTGCACCTACTGTTGGTGCATTATATGTGTATGACTGTCAGTCAATCATTGACATTGGATTAAAGAAAACTTACCGATTGGATTGCTCTCTGGATCAGATTGCTGAACAACAACAATGGCCAACGGAGATCCTTTGTTGTGGCCGTGGCCAAAGCCAGGAGAAGCCGCGAAGACGAGGGAAGAGAGCCGGGGTTCGGAACAGACTGAGGTCCAACCGACACAGAACCACATTGCCCAGCATATTGTTGGCCAATGTGCAATCGATAGGAAATAAACTGGACGACATCAGAGCATGGATCCAATTCCAGAGGGACATTCGGGATTGTAACGTCCTCTGTTTCACAGAAACTTGGCTGAGTCCAGATGTCCCGAATCACGCAATAGAACCGGCAGACCACTTCTTCGTTCTCCGCAAGGACCGGACGGCAGAAGAGTCACTAAAGAAGAAAGGAGGCGGCATTGCCTTCATGATAAACAAGGAGTGGTGCGATTTAGGCAACGCAAAGGAACTGTCTAACCCAGACCTGGGCATTGTACGGCCCGCGGGCCGGATACGGCCCGCGGGATGATTCTGACCGGCCCGCGAAAGATTACATGATAATAAAAAATAAAATAAAAAAAATAAAATGTATTTATTTATTTTTTTTCATGTCAACGTTCACAAGCACAATATACGCTTAGGAGACATGCTCAGAAGATGTTGGTTCTCTTTGGATCCACCTACATATGTGAACAGACATTCTCAGTCATGACGTTTACCAAGTCCAGGTACAGATCCTCTCTCACTGATGAACATCTGGCAGCTGTGCTTCGCATCTCCACCTCAGTCAAACCTGACTTTGATGGACTTGTTAAAGCTCAACAGAGACTGGATTTCTCACACTGAATAAAAAAAAAAGAACTGAAGAACACTAAAATGTGGAAATATAACAAGTGAAATGGGACACTTGATATTTTTTTTTCTTTTTTTGCACAGTTCTGAAAACATTAAATGTTTAATATAGGCATGTAAAGTAAAAAAGGCTACAAAACTGGGACACTTTTCTTTACACAGTTCAGTGACATGTCTTGTTTATTTTTGCTATAAGATGATGTGATGTCTTTAGAAAGCTAAGAAAATCCTTGTTTCAATAGTATATGAAACTCAACATGCCCTTTGTTATTAATGTTTCACATTTTGTTTATCATTTTGGAAATAAATTCTATTTGAATAAATTATATTTTTGAAAGCTAACCTCACCTTTTAATTGCCAAATAATAACATACACTCTTACCAGGGGTCAAAACAATGCAATTTACTGCTTTTTATATAGAAATAAAATGTATATTATGCATAATTGAGTTTGGAATTTTGGCCCGGCCCCCCAACATATTTTCAGTTGCTCATTCGGCCCCCTGGGAAAAATAATTGCCCACCCCTGGTCTAACCACTGCTCCCCAGACCTGGAGTTTATCACGATAAAATGTCGACCCTTCTTCCTCCCAAGAGAGTTAACGTCCATCATCCTCATCGGAGTGTACATTCCACCACACGCGAACACTGGGGTCGCACTTTCAAAACTTCACGACGAGGTAAACAAACAACAGATAGCTAGCGTTGACGCTGCCATTGTGGTTCTGGGTGATTTCAACAGCGCGCGTCTTAAAAAGGTGCTGCCGAATTTCTATCAGCATGTGACCTGTCCCACCAGAGGCGAGAACATATTAGACCATGTATACTCGCAATTTAAGAATGGGTATAAGTCACAGGCTCTGAGTCCATTCGGTAAGTCCGATCACGCCGCCATATTCCTTTTGCCAAAGTATAAACAAAGTCTCAAGCGAACGCCGGTGGTCTCGCGAGAGGTTAATCGTTGGGCCGTGACATCAGAGGAGTCACTCCAAGCTGCACTTGAATGCACAGACTGGAGTGTATTCCGTGATAACACAGCCAATATTAACGAATACACTGAAACGGTGCTTGACTATGTCTGTACTCTGGTAGAAGAAACAATCCCCTCCACCACAATTAAAATCTACCCAAATCAAAAGCCCTGGGTAGACAAATCCGTCCGTGAGGCTCTGAAAGTGCGCACATCAGCATACAACACCGGGCTGGAGTCAGGCAACATAGAAGAACACAAGATGGCAAGATACAACGTCAGGAGAGCAGTAATAGAGGCAAAACGGCGTTACAGGGATAAAGTTGAACTTCAGTTTGAACAGGCTGACTCTAGAGGCATGTGGCAGGGCCTCAGAACAATGACAGATTACAAAGGCACCTCCCTCAAACTGAACAGTGACATCTCCTTAGCAAATTATCTCAATTCCTTCTATGCAAGGTTTGAGGCTGTGAATAAAAACACCAGCCTACAAACCACGGCAATGGGGGGGGGGGGTCTGCTGATGGAGACTCAGTGTTCAGGGTAACAGAGCATGAGGTGAGACATATCTTTAAAAAAGTGAATATCAGGAAGGCAGCAGGACCGGACGGCATCCCCGGCCGCGTCCTAAAAGTCTGTGCCGACCAACTGGCCCTGGTATTCACTGACATCTTCAACCTGTCCTTGGAACAGGCTGTCATCCCCACCTGTCTGAAGAAGTCCACCATCATCCCTGTACCCAAAAAATCTACGCCCGCTTGCCTCAACGACTACCGCCCTGTAGCCCTCACCTCCATAGCCATGAAGTGCTTTGAGAAGCTAGTGAAGGGCTACATCTGTTCCTCCCTCCCCATCAACCTGGACCCTCTGCAATTTGCATATCGCCCCAACAGGTCCACGGAGGACGCCATAGCCCATGTGCTGCACACAGCAGCATCACACCTGGACAAGAGGCAGGGGAACTATGTGAGAATGCTGTTCATCGACTACAGCTCAGCATTCAATACCATAGTCCCCTCCAAACTCATAGCCAAGCTCAAGGACCTGGGCTTGAACTATGACCTCTGCCAGTGGGTCTTGGACTTCCTGACGGGCAGACCCCAGGTGGTAAGAGCAGGCAACTCATCCATCACGCTCAACATAGGGGCCCCCCAGGGCTGTGTTCTGAGCCCCCTCCTCTACTCCCTGTACACACATGACTGCGTAGCACAGCGGAACAACAACACCATCATCAAATTTGCTGATGACACAGTAGTGGTGGGCCTGATCTCTGCCAACGACGAAAGGGCCTACCTGGAAGAGGTAGAGAACCTGTCACAGTGGTGTCAGGAGAACTGCCTCTCCCTGAACGTCAGCAAAACAAAAGAGATGATTGTTGACTTCAGGAGGTCGGGGGTCAAGGACTACAGCCCCCTCAGCATCGACGGGGTACCGGTTGAGAGAGTGAACAGTTTCAAGTACCTCGGAGCCCACATATCCGAGGATTTGACATGGACCACACACATTGACAGTGTTGTGAAGAAGGCACGACAACGCCTCTACTTCCTCAGGCGCCTAAGGAAGTTCCAAGTCAGTCAGAAGATCCTTAGGAACTTCTACTCATGTACAATAGAGAGCATCCTGACTGGCAACATCACCTCCTGGTTTGGGAATAGCACTGCACAAGACCGTAGCAGACTACAAAGAGTGACACGTTCAGCCTAACGCACAATTGGAGGGGGGCTTCCCACCCTCCAGAACATTTACAACAAGCGGTGCAAGGGGAAGGCTAAGAGAATTATTAAGGACTCGAGCCACCCGAACAACTGCCTCTTTGAACTGCTGCGGTCAGGCAAGCGATACCGGAGTCTTAAGGCGAGCACAGAAAGACTCAGAAGAAGCTTCTATCCCCAGGCCATCAGGCTGCTAAACGAACAATAAACACTATGCAACAACCATCAAATGCACACAGCACACACACCCACACGCACACACTCACTTAAACAAACAACACACTGCAGCACCCACTCTCCACACTTTAGATCACACAAACACATTTTATATTTATTGATAAAGGATTTGCACTACAACTCGTACACCTACTGTAAATTGTACCTAAATTGCACCTCATCCTATTTCTGCCTTGCACTATATAGTATTGTATAATAGTACACTACACAGTATTGTATATTATATGGTAACTCAGTTACGTCTATTCTGCATCGAACATTGTACATATGTCTATACTGAACACTGTGACCTCATTTTTTTTACTTCTAATTTACATGCTATACTATGTTATTTTATTTCATACTTATCTTGTCTTGCACAGTCTCTGGAGCGTAACAGTAAGAAGCATTTTGTATAAAAGTATTCTGTACTTCTGTATGACAACTATTAAAGAAACTTGAAACTTGAGAGAGTTCTAATATAATGTTCTCACCAGAGAGTTCTAATATAACGTTCTCACCAGTGAGTTCTAATATAACATTCTAACCAGAGAGTTCTAATATAACGTTCTCACCAGAGAGTTCTAATATAACGTTCTCACCAGAGAGTTCTAATATAACGTTCTAACCAGAGAGTTCTAATATAACGTTCTCACCAGAGAGTTCTAATATAACGTTCTAACCAGAGAGTTCTAATATACCGTTCTCACCAGAGAGTTCTAATATAACGTTCTCACCAGAGAGTTCTAATATAATGTTCTCACCAGAGAGTTCTAATATAACGTTCTAACCAGAGAGTTCTAATATAATGTTCTAACCAGAGAGTTCTAATATAACGTTCTAACCAGAGAGTTCTAATATAACGTTCTCACCAGAGAGTTCTAATATAACGTTCTCACCAGAGAGTTCTAATATAACGTTCTAACCAGAGAGTTCTAATATAATGTTCTCACCAGAGAGTTCTAATATAACGTTCTCACCAGAGAGTTCTAATATAATGTTCTCACCAGAAAGTTCTAATTTAATGTTCTAACCAGAGAGTTTTAATATAATGTTCTAACCAGAGAGTTCTAATATAATGTTCTAACCAGATAGTTTTAATATAACGTTCTAACCAGAGAGTTCTAATATAACGTTCTAACCAGAGAGTTCTAATATAACGTTCTCACCAGAGAGTTCTAATATAACATTCTCACCAGAGTGTTCTAATATAACGTTCTCACCAGAGAGTTCTAATATAACGTTCTAACCAGAGAGTTCTAATATAACGTTCTAACCAGAGAGTTCTAATATAACGTTCTCACCAGAGAGTTCTAATATAACGTTCTCACCAGAGAGTTCTAATATAACGTTCTCACCAGAGAGTTCTAATATAACGTTCTCACCAGAGAGTTCTAATATAACGTTCTAACCAGAGAGTTCTAATATAACGTTCTAACCAGAGAGTTCTAATATAACGTTCTCACCAGAGAGTTCTAATATAACGTTCTCACCAGAGAGTTCTAATATAACGTTCTCACCAGAGAGTTCTAATATAACGTTCTAGCCAGAGAGTTCTAATATAACGTTCTAACCAGAGAGTTCTAATATAACGTTCTAACCAGAGAGTTCTAATATAACGTTCTAACCAGAGAGTTCTAATACAACGTTCTAACCAGAGAGTTCTAATATAATGTTCTCACCAGAGAGTTCTAATATAACGTTCTCACCAGAGAGTTCTAATATAATGTTCTAACCAGAGAGTTCTAATATAATGTTCTAACCAGAGAGTTATAATATAATGTTCTCACCAGAGAGTTCTAATATAACGTTCTCACCAGAAAGTTCTAATATAACGTTCTAACCAGAGAGTTCTAATATAATGTTCTAACCAGAGAGTTCTAATATAATGTTCTAACCAGAGAGTTCTAATATAATGTTCTAACCAGAAAGTTCTAATATAACGTTCTAACCAGAGAGTTCTAATATAACATTCTAACCAGAGAGTTCTAATATAACGTTCTAACCAGAGAGTTCTAATATAACGTTCTCACCAGAGAGTTCTAATATAACGTTCTCACCAGAGAGTTCTAATATAACATTCTCACCAGAGAGTTCTAATATAACGTTCTAACCAGAGAGTTCTAATATAATGTTCTAACCATTGAGTTCTAATATAATGTTCTAACCAGAGTTCCAATATAATGTTCTCACCAAAGAGTTCTAATATAATGTTCTCACCAGAGAGTTCTAATATAACGTTCTAACCAGATAGTTCTAATATAACGTTCTAACCAGAGAGTTCTAATATAACGTTCTCACCAGAGAGTTCTAATATAACGTTCTCACCAGAGAGTTCTAATATAATGTTCTCACCAGAGAGTTCTAATATAATGTTCTCACCAGAGAGTTCTAATATAACGTTCTAACCAGAGAGTTCTAATATAATGTTCTAACCAGAGAGTTCTAATATAACGTTCTAACCAGAGAGTTCTAATATAACGTTCTCACCAGAGAGTTCTAATATAACGTTCTAACCAGAGAGTTCTAATATAACGTTCTCACCAGAGAGTTCTAATATAATGTTCTCACCAGAGAGTTCTAATATAACGTTCTAACCAGAGAGTTCTAATATAATGTTCTCACCAGAGAGTTCTAATATAATGTTCTAACCAGAGTTTTAATATAATGCTCTAACCAGATAGTTCTAATATAATGTTCTAACCAGAGAGTTTTAATATAACGTTCTAACCAGAGAGTTCTAATATAACGTTCTAACCAGAGAGTTATAATATAACATTCTCACCAGAGTTCTAATATAACGTTCTCACCAGAGAGTTCTAATATAATGTTCTCACCAGAGAGTTCTAATATAACGTTCTAACCAGAGAGTTCTAATATAACGTTCTAACCAGAGAGTTCTAATATAACGTTCTCACCAGAGAGTTCTAATATAACGTTCTCACCAGATAGTTCTAATATAACGTTCTAACCAGAGAGTTCTAATATAACGTTCTAACCAGAGAGTTCTAATATAACGTTCTAACCAGAGAGTTCTAATATAACGTTCTAACCAGAGAGTTCTAATATAACGTTCTAACCAGAGAGTTCTAATACAACGTTCTAACCAGAGAGTTCTAATATAATGTTCTCACCAGAGAGTTCTAATATAACGTTCTCACCAGAGAGTTCTAATATAATGTTCTAACCAGAGAGTTCTAATATAATGTTCTAACCAGAGAGTTATAATATAATGTTCTCACCAGAGAGTTCTAATATAACGTTCTCACCAGAAAGTTCTAATATAACGTTCTAACCAGAGAGTTCTAATATAATGTTCTAACCAGAGAGTTCTAATATAATGTTCTAACCAGAGAGTTCTAATATAATGTTCTAACCAGAGAGTTCTAATATAACGTTCTAACCAGAGAGTTCTAATATAACGTTCTAACCAGAGAGTTCTAATATAATGTTCTCACCAGAGAGTTCTAATATAACGTTCTCACCAGAGAGTTCTAATATAACGTTCTCACCAAAGAGTTCTAATATAATGTTCTATAATGTTGAAATATGAGCTTATGAAATTAAATACAAGGTATATTGTTTATTTACCTTTCTGTGAGTGTCTAGGAAAAAACTTGTTTCAACCCAGTAAAAAATGGCGGAGCTGTGGACATTATATAAAAGATGTATGACGTGGCCATAATAAGGTAATTTATAGGCCTGATATTCTATATTCATATTTCATATTGCCGGATGGCAAAATTCAGTACTGTATCTACAAAAAACCCTGTAAATCATCTGCCCGTTGTTCATTTGCTTAGATTTTTAGTACACTTGATCTCAAGAAGGTGCTGAAGGAGCTCAGTGGTCAATGGTCAATGTTAGCATGGTGTTATTCACCGTCAAAGATGGGGAAAAAACGATTTAATTAAGCATAGTAACAGACACAATATTTCGGACACTGGAAATACATTCCCTGAGGTCCATAGATGTCCCTACAGTAGATACCAAGAATATGCAAATTGACCTTGTAGAAGTGGAGTAATCTTCCATTTAATTGGGGTAGGCTATGTACTTTTAGGCAAGCTTTCTGAAAATATGGCTAGGGCTTAACAAGTTAATATAGACCATCTCTGATGTGTTCTAACTAATATTCTAAATATAATATTGGTACAGACTGCTCAAAACTAAATTATTAGAGTAGTGATGAAGCTTCCTACCCGCACTCACCTGGATAGCCATATTTAGACAACTTAGCTGTCTCCCAGTGGAAAAACGGGTTATTCAAATTAAGTTGGGCCTTACCCATAGAATAATGTACAATAGGGTCCCCTCATATTTATCAAATTATTTTATGCAGCCAGGGGCAGTTTAACTGACATCAAACTTTGCTATTGCAAGAGTTCAATGGGGGGAAATACCTTTCGGTACTCTGCAGCCTGTGAGTGGAATAAACTGCCAGTGTCCATAAAAAGTATTGACTCAGAAAGAAATTTAAAAAAAGATATGAAGAAATGGCTTAGTCACACAGGATAATGATATATATGCAGGTGTGCTGTAGACATTGTGTTTGTTTGTGTTATTGCATTTTTTTTTATTCATATTTACATTTTCACAATGCTTGGAAATTGTATTTATACGTCTTATTTGTGCATAGTGCATACTAGTCGTCTTGTCCATTGTCCATTGTGAGGACCACAATGGAAATAAACTGTAAGGTTTTATTGTGTTTTAATCCTCGACGATTTTAGATTATATGTGATGGCTGTACAATTCAATCAATCAATATGTGTAAACTGTGTTAAGGTTTATACATAAACCTTTCAAGTGTGTGTGTTTGTGCATGTAAATACAAGTAGGCCTATGTCAAACACAAACTAGTAACATGTAGATGTGTTGTAAGAGGTTGATAATTGATGCGCGTGTGTGTGTGTGTGTGTGTGTGTGTGTGTGTGTGTGTGTGTGTGTGTGTGTGTGTGTGTGTGTGTGTGTGTGTGTGTGTACAATATGAAAACAGAAACGTGTGTATGTGTGTGTTGCTTGTTTGTAAGTGTATGTTAATTGATGCATACAGGCCTTTGTCTCTTTAATGGAAAAGCTCTTCTTGTTAATCTGTCACTCAAGTGTGTGTGTGTGTGTGTGTGTGTGTGTGTGTGTGTGTGTGTGTGTGTGTGTGTGTGTGTGTGTGTGTGTGTGTGGGGAGAGAGAGAGGGGGAAATAGAGAAGGAGAGAGGAATGGAGGGGAGAATGAGGGAGAGAGGGAGGGAGAGAGAGAGAGAGAGAGAGAGAGAGAGAGAGAGAGAGAGAGAGAGAGAGAGAGAGAGAGAGAGAGAGAGAGAGAGAGAGACATATACCTGACCCAATCAGCTTCCCCCTCCCTTCACACGCCCCAAGGAACAACTCCTACAGCTCTGTGGAACACTGGGGGCCGAATCCACAAAGAATGGATTGCGCTGTGCTAATTGCCCTTAACTGCGCGAGTTTAGCGTGCGGTATCTGCTCCGTCTTAATTATCTGTGCAGTTTGCTCCTGATCTGCTCCAGCGCAGTTTGCTCGCAGAGCAGTCTGCACCTGATAGCGCTGTTGGCAGATATAAGGAAGGGGAAAAATAAACCCGAAATGAGGCATAGACATAACAGTATTTTTCACCATTAGTATTCCTTTCATTTCGTATTGTATTTAGTTTACTTCATAATGTATAGAGCTTGCTTAATTTGTATTTTCATGACACATTGTGTCCTGTGTTTTTGTCACTATCTTTCGTCAGTGCATTTGTTTGTCATCCACAAATACATTATTTTAGGAGACCTGTCTATGGTATTTGAGTGAGAAAGCTCTAATGTGTGTACCGCTATGATTCCAGCGTGATTATCCAAAATAGCTTCCATTCATTCAGACGTGCGAGTCAAAACAAAGAACTTGTTGGTCTTCTTTTGCCCCCTTCTCGTTGCAATCAGCACTCGCCTGGGATCGCTTTCGGAGCAGATGCTCCTTGGCTACAACAGTGGTCAATCATTTTCGCCATCAACATCAACCGGACGTTGTCACTTGTCGGAACGGCTTGTCAAATGACGCCGCTCGCCGGATATTTCGTCTTGTAACACGAGACCCGAAGCACGCAATAGGTTGAGTGTGGTGACGATCGAAAGGCTTCAAATTGAACTTTTCAACAATGTATTGAATGATCAGGAGAAACGCAGCCTGGAGCCGACAGACGAGCGCAAAGTGTGCGTGAGCAGCCTGATGGCCTGGGGATAGAAGCTCCTTCTGAGTCTCTCTGTACTGGCCATGAGACTCCGGTAAGCGATAGCCTGACCGCAGCAGTGCAAAGAGGAAGTTGTTTGGGTGGCTAGGGTCTTTGACTCTTCTCTCACTCACTGCACACAACATCCACTCACTTTAAATTGACCTTAAACTCACTTTAAACCCTTTAAACACATTCTAAACATGACACCATATTTGATCTATTTATTACTAAAATATTTGCACTACCTCGCTACCTCATTTTTTGCATTTTTGCACTTTAGTTTTGTATATTATATATTTTGTACTGTATGACTGTATCAATTCAGGATGGTCATACTGAACCAAGCATTTCACTGTAATGTACATGTACCTTATATGTGACAAATACAACTAAACTTGAACTTGAAAAACAGTAACAGTCCCCCATGCAGCAGAGCCCAGTGAACTGGACCATACAACACAACCTTATAGATGGACAAACAATAGCAAGGACCACTACCAGAAAGCAATCAGACATCAAACAATTAAATCGCAATTAGACCATTTTCTTATCCACCTCATACCCCCACAGTAATGATCAGTAATCAGGCTGTATGGGATACTGACAACATACAATAAGTTCACTATTACCATAATTCTAATGATTCATTCTAAGCATTGGACATTTCCCTGACATCTACAGCAGAGGTAAATCTTTGAAAATGGAAATAAATTTGACCCAAACTATTCCAGAGGAGTCATCAGCAACCTGGGGAATCATCCTAAACAGCTGTTCAGAGACTTCAGATTGATCAAATGAGTCAGATTGGATTTACACCAAAACATACAACTACAGACTATTATCTATACCCTCCACACCCTCATTAATAATAATGTCCACCAACAAGAACAACATTTTCCCTTGTTTTGTTGATTTATAAAAAAAAATATTCGATTTGGCATAACGTTCTGTTCCTGAAATTAATTGAAAAGGGAAACTCTACAATGTAGTTCAAACAACATATACAAATAATGAATGTTCTGAGAAAATTGGCAATATGGAAACTGATTTCTTCCCCCAAAGTAAAGGGATCAGACAACACCTCTCTAAAGGTGGAGGGGAATTAGCTTAATAACACATTGGCTGACACACACACATACACGCGCACACACACAACGACACACACATACACACACAAAGACACACACACACATACACACACAAGCTTGTACTTCAACCCTTGTTGAAGTACAAATGAAATCGAAAGGTTATCCTATAACCTAGTTATATGAATACTGGCAGAGAGTCTTGCTCTTGCCATTATGAGATAACTCTTATCTCCTAGCACCTACTGTGCTCATGAACAAACAATTTGCACCCATGCACGTGACCAGGCCATGCCCCAGCGTCCTCCTATAAGACGCCGGACATGGTCACACTCTACCTTCCTCGGAAAAAAACGTTTCCAACATTGAAAACCCAACCAAGGGACCTCAGGGCGCTGAGAGCGAGACGCTCTGCCAGTATTCATATAACTAGGTTATAGGGGGGAGGCAGTCATCTCCACCAAAGTGCGAAAAAAGGGGAACCAGAAACCCCGTGGCACACACCCACACACCCCTGCTAGCCCACCGACTGGCGGGACGCAGGGGAGGTCCCAGACCTCAGAACCGCCCGCGAGACAGAACCCCCAGTCATGTCCATGAGGTAAAACTTAACGAAGGGACCCGGGGAGGACCAGGAGGCCGCAGCACAGATGTCCTCCACCGAGGCCCCCCCTAACAAAGCGGCAGAGGCCGCCACTCCATGAGTGGAGTGCGCCCTGACACCCCCAGGGGGGACCTGTCCAGCCAACGTGTAGCAAAGGGCAATGCCCTCGCACAACCAATGTGCCAGGCGCTGCTTGGACAGTGCCTTACCTGCGCGAGGGCCACCGTAACAAACAACAGTTGATCGGCAGCCCTGAGATCCTGCGTCCGACTGAGGTAAACCCCCAAAGCACAGACAGGACACGACAGATGAAGGCTTGCCTCTAACCCACTAGCGTGAGGATGCGGATGAAACGCCTGAATCACAATATCCCTGGAGCGAAAAGAGCTCCGGATATTCTTTGGCACGAAGACTGGATTAGGCCTCAGAGTCGCACCGCTATTGGCCCGAATAGACAGGCACTCAGGCCGCACCGAGAGAGCACACAGCTCACCCACGCGTTTAGCGGAGGTGATGGCCAAAAAGAACGCAGTCTTCAAGACAGCAGATCCAATGGCGCCTGCTCAAGAGGCTCAAACGGGGCCTTCGACAACCGGCCCAGGACCAGTTGGAGGTCCCACTCGGAGACATAGAACGCTCCACAGGCTTGAGACGCAGAGCGCCAAGCAGGAACGTCCCACAAGAGGGTGGCTGAACAACGTTCCGCCCCCACACTCGACCATACCCCACTCCCCAGCGTAATCCGCAGTAGAGGACGGACCGCGTGCGTACCGGATAGCGTTAACCACAGAATAGTCAAGACGCATCCCCACCAGTCAGCAGCCAAGCCTAGAGGCTGCCCCAGAACAGGAAGGCTGAACAGAGTTCCGCGTGCCTGAGAGAGGGCCCGCGGTGACCACGGAACAGGCCATGGCGGGCTTAATCAGGTGAGCCCCGGCCCGGCACGACCAGGACCAAGTCCCGTGCTCCCGACGTACCCGCCCCAACAGCTGAGCTATCAGGTGTAAGGGGGGGAAATCGTACAGAATCCCGGACGGCCACGGAATCGGTCCCAGACCTGCCCGACTATGTCTGGACGTAGTCCCCACTCGTCAGGGTGAGGACCGCCCCGCGACATCACACCTGCACCCACATTCACCCTGCCGGGGATGTGGAGAGCCCTCAGGCAGAGCAGATGGAGAACGCCCATAGCCAGAGCCCGACCGCTGCCCGGCGCCCGGTGCAGCGCACTCCTCCCTGTCTGACAATATACGACGCTGACGTTGTGTTGTCCATCCAGACCAAAACACGCTTGCCCACCACAAGGTGGTCGAGCCGTGGGAGGCACTAACGTGATACCCGGCCTCGAGCTCCCCCGCTGACAACCTTTGTTGTTGACAGACACAACACCAGGCTCACCAAACACAGACACAAAACGTGTGGCGTGGGAGCCGCTTGACAGCACAACATTCTCACGGACAGACCCAGGCCTAGCCAGCAACTGGGTGTCAGCCCCTGTCCCCATCAGAAGGGAAACGTGGGGCCGCTTGCACTTCATTGAAGGCACGCGGCCCGCAGCCAAATGAAACAAATCAGAGCCCTTATCCCGCTGGTGTTGGGGTGACCGGGGGCAAAGTTTTTTTTTGGGCGTGCTCATCTAAGGCTGTCGGCCTTGCGATCACCTGTTTTCTTTGTGTCCAGGGTACCTCAGGCGGGGGAAACACAGCCGCTGGTTGAGGGCCTCGCCACAGCCGCTGGTGAGGCCGCGCCCTCACTTCTGGCTGCGCGGTGTGAGGTGGTGTGGGGCCTAGGTCAAATACCGCCCGCCCTCCTGCGGAAAGACCAAAGTCCCTCTGCGGAGTGGGGAGCCCTGAGGAGGGAAAAAACGTCTCTACTCCTCAAGGGGAGACTGATCCAACCAAGATGTCTGTAAACAACCGTTGACAGCATCCTAGCCCTCCCTGCGGTTATAGCTTGCGGCTAGGTCAAAAGCTAATAACCTCAAAACCTTGTGCGATGTTTCAACGTCGGCTGGCCCTAAGGCCCCACCACCGACACCATTTTTGACAGAAAAAAAATAGCAATTCGAACAATGTTGCTAGTCGCTGCTAATTCTATACCGCGGCGGTATAGGCTTTAACAGCCCACCAGCCACCTGCCGGGCCGACTCGCCTCATGGCGTCGGCCGGGCGGGACACCGTTCCACCATGTCAGAGGCAAAGGACTGATGCCACCTGCTTCACAAGCACGGAGCACCAGTGGTGGCTGCAGACAAAAGACTACTACTAGTGAAACACTGCCTCACTAGTAGGAATGCAGCAACCTCCACTGTGGTGTGCACCCATGAAGGGGTAAATGAATAAATTAACGAAAACTCCACTAACGCACTGCAGAATGGGCTAGCCCATACACACAATGTTAAGGGGATGCAGACCAGAGAAAAACACCAGTCCCGCACACAATTCATAGATTCACAAAAAGCACACCAGCCCTAGGCCTCAGCCCATCCACCCATGAAAATGGTAAACAAGCCCCCGTCAAAACTCCCAACATTAGACACCGATTGACCGTCAGCATGAATGGTTAAGAGGAGGGAAGACCTTTTAGTAAAGACAGCCCTCGGCGGGGAACAAGAACTGAGACCCATTATTGTAGCATTAGCATTAGCCATGCGCACTAGGATAGCTGGGAAAACACCCAAAACAGAGTCATGACGACCATGTTTTCCCAAATATCCTGCCCCTCGCGCCAATACACGACTCGGCTGTCTCACGGGACAACGAGCAGTATCACAAATGCTAGCATTAATGCCTGGCAGCACAGGCCCTACCTGTGCGCGACCTAGCCCGACAGCTAGCCGCCGCGCAACGTCCCTCGATCCGCTGTCACGAGACGATGAAACCCCAGGACAGACCCGATGAGCTGTTAGGATGTGCCGAGAAGATTCCAGGGGCTGGCGAATCTCCGGCGAAAACCCAACATTGTGTAATTTCTCTCTGCATTTCATAACAACTAGTTCATGGAGTGCACTGCAGCGTCCATGTTGGAAACAAAAAAAGAGGAAGGTAGAGTGTGACCATGTCCGGCGTCTTATAGGAGGACGCTGGGGCGTGGCCTGGTCACGTGCATGGGTGCAAATTGTTTGTTCATGAGCACAGTAGGTGCTAGGAGATAAGAGTTATCTCATAATGGCAAGAGCGAGACGCAATGACAGTATGATAATATAACTTCCCATAAGGATAGAAAAAAGACATTTAGTTTCAGTGAAGACATTTTAGCTGATCCTCATTTTCACATACAGCATTTTGTGGTTTTGGTTGGGATAAGGTTATGGTTGTGTTATGGTTAGGGTGAGGTTATGGTTGTGTTATGGTTATGGTTGGGTTACGGTTATGGTTGGGTTAAGGTTAGGGTGAGGTTAGGGTGAGGTTATGGTTATGGTTAAGGTTAGGGTTGGGTTATGATTATTGTTGGGTTAAGGTTAAGGTTAAGGTTAAGGTTAAGGTTAAGGTTAAAGTTATGGTTGGGTTAAGGTTATGGTTATGGTTATGATTACCGTTACCGTTATGGTTGGTCAGTGGTGCAGGGGTGATTTCATAAGTGGTTGCACTGTGTTTTAATGACGTCACGTGCATGCGCATAAATGTTCCCTCGCATGCGCACAGAACAGCTCCGACCAGCATTATGATTAGAATGATTATTATGCGGGGCGGTCGGGTGGCGTAACGGAGATTGCGTTCGTCACCAACCCCGGAGCGGCTGGATTCGCCTGTTCGAATCCAGCTCACAGCTCCGGGGTTGTCACCAGCTTGGCTGGCCGTTCACACTAATACAATTGGCAGTATTAGAGGGTGGGAGAAGTTGGAGGGGTGGGTCCGGGTCGTTGTAAACAGCGACTCCTACAGTTCGGTCGGGGCGCCTGCTAAGCGCGGATAGGATCTAAGTGGGATAGTGTGATCCTTCCACATGCTATGCCCTCTCAGTGAGAATCCGCGCTGCCAGGTGAAAAGAAGCGGTTGATTGGCTGGACGTGTGTCGGAGGAAGCACGTGGTAGCCTCCACTCTCCCAGACCGACTGTGGGGGGTAAGTGCGCAGCGACCAGGAAGGGGATTGGGAATTGGCATAACGACTAACATTGGGATGGGAGAAAATCAGAGGAAAAAGGAGGGGGAAAAAGATCAATAAAAAATAAAAAATAAAAGATTATTATGCATAAATAGTAGGAAACATGTTTGTATAGGAAATTACTAGTTTTAGTTTAGTTTTTGTATATTGCCTTGAAATAGAGAAGCTGAAAAAGGTAGCAGGATGTAGCCTTCAATATATAAAGAAATTATATTGTCAACAGATATGGTTGAAAAACAAACAATGTTTTAAATGTAATCAGTCCCGGCGCCATGGGCGGGCATTAGGGAGCCGGGCCCGCCCACTGAGTCAGCTGTGCCCACCCTGGTAATTTTTTTTGTTATTTTTTATTTTTTTTTGGTCAATCAAAGTCAACTATCCAAATCCTTAGTCGGGGACAGCCCTAGTGGGCACTGATGTCAACAACAACACTACTGAAGCTAGCACGGCACTCTGTGATCATTCGTTTTCTACCCTCAAGAACGTCTTTACAGAACATCGCCTTAGTATGCTTCATCGACGCAACTAAGGCCAATTTAATTCAGTTGGCATTTGAGAAGGACTTAACAAAAAAGTTCAGGAATGAGTGGAAGGGCAGTGTTTTAAGAAGATTTCACTCTGTCCCCAAACACCGCTTGCCTCTCTACTTATGATGGTGAGTAGCCTGTGGAGGAATTTTGTTTGCTTTTTTATGCACCTTATTTTTGTCAGTTCAGTTCAGTTTGTCAGTGAATTCAGAGGTGTTGAATAAATGGAGACTTTTCAAAGATATAGAATAGAATAGAAATGTATTATCCTGAGGGAAATTTGACACTGCAAATCACTCAACATTAAACATTTAGACAGAACAAGTCACAAATAAGAATAACAAAACAAATGGCCTAAGAATAGAATAAAATGAAATAGAATAAAAATTGAATAAAAGATACAGTAAATAAATACAGTAAAAATATACTGAAGTCTACAGTAGGTGTAATATTGCACAGTGCTGTTTAAAAAGTAAGAGTCCAGGAAGATGGTAACTGTCACTCTGTGCTCAGTGATGCAGTGAGGCACAGTGATGCATTGTATAGTCTGATGGCTGTCGGAATGAAGGACTTCCTGTGCCGTTCAGTCCTGCATTTAGGTAGTGTGAGCCTATAACATGCTCCTGTGTGTGTGTGTGTGTGCTTAGCAAGGTTCCTCCTCTCCGCCACCCTTGCTAGAGTCCAGCTCCACCCCAACCACGCTACTGGCCTTCTTGACCATCTTATCCAGCCTGTGTGTGTCCCCTGCTCTCAGTCCGCTGCCCCAGCACTGCAGGTCTGTTATATATATCCGTTCAGTCTGTTTTTGTATAAGTGAAAGTTCTTAAGATAGAGAGAAATTCGATTTTTCAATTGTCTCTCTGCTGTTTAGTTCAGCACTGTGGGCAGCGCCAAGCAAGCCACAGTGCCGCTGTCCCAGCTGAAACGTATAAAACCTGTGTTGAAAAACCATTGTGCCCCCCCGAGAACATTTTATGCCCCCCCACTAATTTGTTTCTGCAGCCTGGTCTGAATGTAATTGTAGATACATTGTAGTTACAATTTCTTTAATTGAATTAACTTAAACTAGAAAAGTAAATACAAACTAAATTAACAATGTAACTTTCCTTCTTTCCTTGTAAAGTTTCCTTCTGAAGCACAACTTAAGAAATGTCTCATCCTTCCAGTCGGGACCATTGTCACATAGTGAGAGCTCCACAGCTCAAGCAATCCCCCACAGGGCTTGTATTTTGGTTTGGCTCGTCTTGTTCTTTGTTATGCTATTGTTATGCTATTGTTATGCAAAGACTAGGTGATAGGTGAGTACCGGTACTTGGCGCACAGCATGACGAGTCGAGTGAAAGTTGTGAACGCATTTTTGTGTGTACGTGCGAGCATGTGTGTGCGCATGCTTCTGCTCAGAAAGGAGGTGGAACGGCGTGGTACCGCGTGGCATGAGCACTGCACCCTGGTTATGGTTCAAGTTTCTTAATAGTTGTCATACAGAAGTACAGAATACTTTTATACAAAATGCTTCTTTCTGTTCTGTTGGTTAAGGTTCAGGTTATGGTTACGGTTGGGTTAAGGTTAAAGTTATGGTTGGGTTAAGGTTATGGTTAAGGTTAAGGTTAAGGTTAAGGTTATGGTTATGGTTAAGGTTAATGGAAGGTAAGGTTAGTGTTAAGGCAGACCCATCACAAAACAGAGAGAAGGTATGTTGGGTTTGTTGAAGGCAGAGGTTCTGTGTAGGATTGTTAGTAACGGTCTAACTGTATATATAACTGTTTACACTAGTAACTGTCTAACTGCATATATAACTGTTTCCACTAGAGGGCGCTCTAGGCGGAGACACTCAGGAACACCACCAGGTGGCGAGTATAAATAGAGGTGTCTCCTCCCACTTCTTTCTTTTTCCCCAGTCTCTCAGTGAGAGAAGACCTGTAGTGTTACTGCTCTGCCATGTGAATTTTCTTTCTTTCTTTCTTTCTTTCTTTCTTTCTTTCTTTCTTTTTTCTTTCTTTCTTTCTTTCTTTCTTTCTTTCTTTCTTTCTTTCTTCTTTCTTTCTTTCTTTCTTTCTTTCTTTCTTTCTTTCTTTCTTTCTTCTTTCTTTCTTTTTTCTCCCTCCCTCCCTCCCTCCCTCCCTCCCTCCCTCCCTCCCTCCCTCCCTCGCTCCCTCCCTCGCTCCCTCCCTCCCTCCCTCCCTCCTCCCTCCCTCCCTCCCTCCCTCCCTCCCTTACTCCCTCCCTTCCTTTATCCTTGTGTCTTCATGTTCATTGTTGCTATGGAGACATTTAACTAGTGACAGTGTAATAGAGATGCCAGTCCTTTCTGTCTGTTGGAAGCTAGTGGGGTCCATTGCTTTGACCGGACCAGTCGTTATCTAGATCTGCAGTAATAGAGGTCAGCGATGGAGAGAGAGAGAGAGAGAGAGAGAGAGAGAGAGAGAGAGAGAGAGAGAGAGAGAGAGAGAGAGAGAGAGAGAGAGAGAGAGAGAGAGAGAGAGAGAGAGAGAGAGAGAGAGAGAGATAACCAGACATGTAACTAACCACAAAACCTCATGTCTGTGGTATGCTACTAAATGGTGAGTGTGTGACTGGGGCCCGTGGTTTTTAGGGCCGATGCGTGCGTGCATGTGCACATGTTTGTGTGTGTGTGTGTGTGTGTGTGTGTGTGTGTGTGTGTGTGTGTGTGTGTGTGTGTGTGTGTGTTTGTGTGTGTGCATGAAGGAGTCACAATCCATTAGTCTTGATGGAGTGGGACAGCCACAGGGGGTCACACCAAGAGACCATCCATTGTGTGTGTGTGTGTGTGTGTGTGTGTGTGTTGTGTGTGTGTGTGTGTGTGTGTGTGTGTGTGTGTGTGCGTGTGTATGTGTGTGTGTGTAGTTAAAGAAAGCTATTGTTTTAGTGTGTGTGTGTGTGTGTATGTGTGTGAGAGAGGGAGAGAGAGGAGAGAGAGAGAGAGAGAGAGAGAGAGAGAGAGAGAGAGAGAGAGAGAGAGAGAGAGAGAGAGAGAAGAGAGAGAGAGAGAGAGAGAGCCACTACAACAGCACCTTGACCTTCTGCACAATTCTCCCAGACATGGGCACTGACAGTAAACCTAAACAAAACTAAAATTATGATATTCCAAAAAAGGCACAGCCTACAACAACAAAAACACAAATTCCTCCTAGACACAATTTCCCTAGAACACACAAAAACTACACATATCTCGGCCTAAACATCAGTGCTACAGGGAACTTCAATCAAGCTGTGAACGACCTGAGAGACAAAGCAAGAAGGGCTTTCTATGCCATAAAAAGGACATCAAGTTAGATATTCCAATCAAAATCTGGCTCAAAATATTAGACTCCGTCATAGAACCGATTTCCCTATATGGTTGTGAAGTCTGGGCCCACTTGCAAACCAAGACTTCACCAAGTGGGACAAACACCCAACTGAGACTCTGCATGCAGAATTTGCAAATCCATTCTCCGCACCCAACGGAAAACGCCAAATAATGCATGCAGAGCAGAACTAATCATCAAAATTCAAAAAAGAGCATTCAAATTCCACAACCACCTAAAAGAAAGTGACCCAGACACACTCCACAACATAGCCCTCACCCACAGAGAGACCCTCGATAGATGCCCACTCAGCCAGATGGTTCTGGGACTCTGCTCACAAACACAAGCAGAGCCACAAGACAGAAACCACACTGGACTAAATCAAATTATAAGAAAACAAAAAGAAAACTATCTGACACATTGGAAAGAAACAACCCAAAACCAGAGCAAATTGAAATGCTATTTGGCCCTAAACAGAGAGTACACAGTGGCAGAATACCTGAGCACTGTGACTGACCCAAAACTAAGAAGATCCTTGACTAGGTACAGACTCAGCGAGCACAGCCTAGCCATTGAGAAAGGCCGCCATAGGCAGACCTGGCTCCCAAGAGAAGACAGACTGTGCACCCACTGCACACAAGATGAGGTGGAAACCGAGCTCCACTTCTTAACAACCTGCCCACTATACCAAGACATCAGAGACATATACTTCCCACAAATTGCAAACACCCAAAGAGACTTTGAAAACATGGACAATAACTCAAAACTCCCATACCTACTGGGAGAAATACAAGAATGTGCAAACACAGCAGCAAGATTTGTGAGCTGCTGTGACAAGAAAAGGACATCCAGCGGAATACAACCACCATAAAGATTGTACAAGAAATTCCGTCTGTAATGTACTGATTTCTTTTGTTTTCTCTGTTTGATTGTTTTGCTTTGTTTTGTTTTGTTTGGCTTTGGCAATGTAAACGTATGTTTCCCATGTCAATAAAGCCCATTTGAATTGAATTGAATTGAATTGAATTGAATTGAATTGAATTGAATTGAGAGCCATCGAAAGGAACATCAAGTTAGACATTCCAATCAAAATCTGGCTCAAAATATTAGACTCTGTCATAGAACCCATTTCCCTATATGGTTGCAAAGTCTGGGGCCCACTTGCAAACCAAGACTTCACCAAATGGGACAAACTGTGAGGTTTTGTCCGCTGCTCACCAACTTTCTCTGTCTTCTTTAAGCCTACTGTTAGGAATTCCTCACTCACTCTCCCTAGCCCCCACCCTCTCGTTCTTTACTCTCGTTTACTCTCAGTGGCCACACCTGGACTATTATCAATTACCTCTCGCACCTGTGGTGGCAGGCTAATTAGTTCCCCTGTGGGCTTTAAATACCAGGGCTCTTCCCCTCGTTTCGGCGTGGGGTCGTGTTGTATTCATGCTGAGTCATATTCTCTAACATCTAGACTCTTTCGGGAGATCCTCTGGTCTACCAATGCTGTATATGGATTTCTCCAGCCTTGAGATGTTTTGCTCCAGCCTTCGTCTGCTGTCGCCGTAGCCTGTGGAGGAGACTGTTCTGCGCTCCCTGTACTTCCACGGGAGGCACCCCTGCGCTCCACTGCAGACCCCAGCGCAGCTGTTCGTCCTGACGCACATCTAGACCAACGCGCATCTCCCGGACCCTCGGGCTTGGCACGCTCTCCAGTCACCAGCGCGCAACGCGCATCTGCAAGGGCTTGGCACGCTCTCCAGTCACCAGCGCGCAACGCGCATCTTCAAGGGCTTGGCACGCTCTCCAGTCTCCAGCGCGCAACGCGCATCTTCCAAGGATCCTCGTGCTTGGCACGCTCTCCAGTCACCAGCGCGCAACGCGCATCTGCAAGGGCTTGGCACGCTCTCCAGTCACCAGCGCGCAACGCGCATCTTCAAGGGCTTGGCACGCTCTCCAGTCTCCAGCGCGCAACGCGCATCTTCCAAGGATCCTCGTGCTTGGCACACTCCTCCTCGCAGACGCACCCCGATGCGTCTCTCGGTTCCGACGCGCACACCAAGGTGTGGCGCGCCACTCTGTTCCTCGGCTCCGACAGCGGCTACCCGGTGGACGACACCCTCGCCACCGCCGCTGTTCCAGCACTCTGTTCCTCGGCTCCGACAGCGGCTACCCGGTGGACGACACCCTCGCCACCGCCACTGTTCCAGCACTCTGTTCCTCGGCTCCGACAGCGGCCACCCGGTGGACGACACCCTCGCCACCGCCACTGTTCCAGCACTCTGTTCCTCGGCTCCGACAGTCGGCTACCCGGTGGACGACACCCTCGCCACCGCCACTGTTCCCGCCACTCTGTTCCTCGGCTCCGACAGCGGCTACCCGGTGGACGACACCCTCGCCACCGCCGCTGTTCCAGCACTCTGTTCCTCGGCTCCGACAGCGGCTACCCGGTGGACGACACCCTCGCCACCGCCACTGTTCCAGCACTCTGTTCCTCGGCTCCGACAGTCGGCTACCCGGTGGACGACACCCTCGCCACCGCCACTGTTCCAGCACTCTGTTCCTCGGCTCGGACAGCCAGCCACCCGGTGGCGATGCCCTCGCCCCGCTGCTGTCCCTGTACCATTACGCATACGCCTGGGTGAGTTTTGATTGTGATGTCACTCACCCAGCGTAATGCCTCTTGCCCCCGTTCCCGCTGCTGTTTCCTGTACCATTACGCATACGCCTGGGTGAGTTTTGATTGTGATGTCACTCACCCAGCGTAATGCCTCTTGCCCCCGTTCCCGCTGCTGTTCCTGTACCATTACGCATACGCCTGGGTGAGTTTTGATTGTGATGTCACTCACCCAGCGTATTGCCTCCGTTAGTTCTCACTTAGTTAGTAGTTTGGACATTTCATCTCCCACTCTGTTTTTGTTCTCACTTAGATAGTATTTTTGGACTTTACATCTCCCCCTGTGTGTTTGTCACACGAAGATATTATTACTTTGTTTTCTTTGTTTGTTTGGACTGTTCTGCATCTGCTCTGTTTGTTCCCTTTTGAATATTAACCCTCTCCTCTGTTCTGCAGAGCGGCCCAGATGTTTTCCCACCAGTCCCCAGTTCCTCCCTGTCCCCAGCCCGCCTCCGCGGGTCTCTGTCCCCAGTTCCTGGTCCCAAGTTCTCCCCTTCTAGTTCCACCTAGTTCCTAGTCCCCAGTTCTCCTGTTTCCCTAGCTCTCCTTGTCCCGACTTCTCCTAGTCTCTAGTTCCTCTGTTCCTTTAACCTTCCCCTAGTGTTCCTTTAACCTTCCCCTAGCGTTCCTTTAATGTTTCCCCTAGCGTTCATTAACCTTCCCTTAGTGTTCCCTTTTCCTGCCCGCCTCTTAAAGGCACCTAGTTTTTCCCCTCTTGTTATATTCCTGTATTTGTGTTCTCCCTTAAAGGGACAGTGCCCTTTTTCCCTGTCTCTCAATAAATATCTGTTTCTTGGCAAACCATCATACCTGTCTTGTGTTGTGCGATTGGGGTCGGTTACAAACCACAACAGTACGACCCCACCAAATCGACGACCCCAGCCAGCACAGACGGTGTATGTTGAGTTTGCCTTTTTTTTCTTGTTCCCTCTAGCTCCCCTCTAGCTTCCTTGTTAGCCTGTTAGCTCCCCTGTTAGCTTGTTGGTCTCCCCGGTTAGCTCCCCTGTTAGCCTGTTGACTCCCCCATTTGCTTCCCTGTTAGCCCTGTTTAGCTCCCCTCTTAGCCCTGTTTGACCCCCCTGCAGCTTGTTAGGCCTCTACTACCGGCATGGCCCTGTCTGCTAGCTTTGCCTCGGCGGCTAGCACAGCCTCTATGTTAATGCAGCCCTTACTGCTGGCATAGGCCCTGTAGCTAGCCATGCCCTGGCAGCTAACCCAGTCCCTCAGCAGAGCCCCAGTCTGCTAGCTTAGCCCCGGCTGCTAGCACAGCCTCTATGTTTATGCAGCCCTTGCTGCTGGCATGGGCCCTGTAGCTAGCCATGCCCTGGCAGCTAACCCTGTCCCTCAGCAGAGCCCCAGTCTGCTAGCTTGGCCCCGGCTGCTAGCACAGCCTCTATGTTAATGCAGCCTTGCAGCTGGCATAGGCCCTGTAGCTAGCCAGGCCCAAGCAGCTAACCCGGTCCCTCTGCATGGCCTCCACTTTTTTGTGTAGTTTATCCCACTGCTAGGACTGCCCTTTCAGCTAGCAAGGTCAGTTTTTCTCCCACTGCTAGGACTGCCTTTTCAGCTAGCAAGGTCAGTTTATCTCACACTGCTAGGACTGCCCTTCAGCTAGCAAGGTCAGTTTATCTCACACAGCTAGGACTGTCCTTCCAGCTAGCTTGTTCTCTCATGCTGGTCCAGCCCTGTCTGCTAGCCTAGCTCGGCAGCTTGCGCAGCCTCTATGTTGATGTAGCAGTACAGCTAGCATAGGCCCTGTAGCTATCAGTGCCCTGGCAGCTAACCTTCCCTCTGCTAGCCTAGCTCCGGCAGCTTGCGCAGCCTCTATGTTGATGTAACAGTACAGCTAGCATAGGCCCTGTAGCTCGGTGCCCTGGCGGCTACCCTTTCCCTCTGCTAGCCCTTTCCCGGTGCTACCATGGTTACCCCTTAGCTACCCTGCTTGCCCCTCAGTTCCTCTAGACCAGTTCCTCTAGACCAGTTCTCTAGACCGGTTCTCTAGGCCAGTTCTCTTGGCCAGTTCTCTAGGCCAGTTCTCTAGACCAGTTCCTCTGGACTAGTTCTCTGGACCCAGTTCCTCCTGACCCGGTTCCTCTAGGCCCGGTTTCCTCTAGGCCAGTTCCTCCTGTTGCCCCTCTGCTACCCTAGTTACCCCTCGGCGACCCTGTTTCTTTTGCTAGCCCCACTCTTGTGGTGGCTTCCCCTGCTGGCTTGGCCAGTACCTTTTGTTTTTGTCTTGTTTTGCCCCCTGCCACTCTGTCTGTATTTGTTTTGGGTCGCCAGGTGGCTCCCGTTGAGGGGGGGGTACTGTGAGGTTTTGTCCGCTGCTCACCAACTTTCTCTGTCTTCTTTAAGCCTACTGTTAGGAATTCCTCACTCACTCTCCCTAGCCCCCACCCTCTCGTTCTTTACTCTCGTTTACTCTCAGTGGCCACACCTGGACTATTATCAATTACCTCTCGCACCTGTGGTGGCAGGCTAATTAGTTCCCCTGTGGGCTTTAAATACCAGGGCTCTTCCCCTCGTTTCGGCGTGGGGTCGTGTTGTATTCATGCTGAGTCATATTCTCTAACATCTAGACTCTTTCGGGAGATCCTCTGGTCTACCAATGCTGTATATGGATTTCTCCAGCCTTGAGATGTTTTGCTCCAGCCTTCGTCTGCTGTCGCCGTAGCCTGTGGAGGAGACTGTTCTGCGCTCCCTGTACTTCCACGGGAGGCACCCCTGCGCTCCACTGCAGACCCCAGCGCAGCTGTTCGTCCTGACGCACATCTAGACCAACGCGCATCTCCCGGACCCTCGGGCTTGGCACGCTCTCCAGTCACCAGCGCGCAACGCGCATCTGCAAGGGCTTGGCACGCTCTCCAGTCACCAGCGCGCAACGCGCATCTTCAAGGGCTTGGCACGCTCTCCAGTCTCCAGCGCGCAACGCGCATCTTCCAAGGATCCTCGTGCTTGGCACGCTCTCCAGTCACCAGCGCGCAACGCGCATCTGCAAGGGCTTGGCACGCTCTCCAGTCACCAGCGCGCAACGCGCATCTTCAAGGGCTTGGCACGCTCTCCAGTCTCCAGCGCGCAACGCGCATCTTCCAAGGATCCTCGTGCTTGGCACACTCCTCCTCGCAGACGCACCCCGATGCGTCTCTCGGTTCCGACGCGCACACCAAGGTGTGGCGCGCCACTCTGTTCCTCGGCTCCGACAGCGGCTACCCGGTGGACGACACCCTCGCCACCGCCGCTGTTCCAGCACTCTGTTCCTCGGCTCCGACAGCGGCTACCCGGTGGACGACACCCTCGCCACCGCCACTGTTCCAGCACTCTGTTCCTCGGCTCCGACAGCGGCCACCCGGTGGACGACACCCTCGCCACCGCCACTGTTCCAGCACTCTGTTCCTCGGCTCCGACAGTCGGCTACCCGGTGGACGACACCCTCGCCACCGCCACTGTTCCCGCCACTCTGTTCCTCGGCTCCGACAGCGGCTACCCGGTGGACGACACCCTCGCCACCGCCGCTGTTCCAGCACTCTGTTCCTCGGCTCCGACAGCGGCTACCCGGTGGACGACACCCTCGCCACCGCCACTGTTCCAGCACTCTGTTCCTCGGCTCCGACAGTCGGCTACCCGGTGGACGACACCCTCGCCACCGCCACTGTTCCAGCACTCTGTTCCTCGGCTCGGACAGCCAGCCACCCGGTGGCGATGCCCTCGCCCCGCTGCTGTCCCTGTACCATTACGCATACGCCTGGGTGAGTTTTGATTGTGATGTCACTCACCCAGCGTAATGCCTCTTGCCCCCGTTCCCGCTGCTGTTTCCTGTACCATTACGCATACGCCTGGGTGAGTTTTGATTGTGATGTCACTCACCCAGCGTAATGCCTCTTGCCCCCGTTCCCGCTGCTGTTCCTGTACCATTACGCATACGCCTGGGTGAGTTTTGATTGTGATGTCACTCACCCAGCGTATTGCCTCCGTTAGTTCTCACTTAGTTAGTAGTTTGGACATTTCATCTCCCACTCTGTTTTTGTTCTCACTTAGATAGTATTTTTGGACTTTACATCTCCCCCTGTGTGTTTGTCACACGAAGATATTATTACTTTGTTTTCTTTGTTTGTTTGGACTGTTCTGCATCTGCTCTGTTTGTTCCCTTTTGAATATTAACCCTCTCCTCTGTTCTGCAGAGCGGCCCAGATGTTTTCCCACCAGTCCCCAGTTCCTCCCTGTCCCCAGCCCGCCTCCGCGGGTCTCTGTCCCCAGTTCCTGGTCCCAAGTTCTCCCCTTCTAGTTCCACCTAGTTCCTAGTCCCCAGTTCTCCTGTTTCCCTAGCTCTCCTTGTCCCGACTTCTCCTAGTCTCTAGTTCCTCTGTTCCTTTAACCTTCCCCTAGTGTTCCTTTAACCTTCCCCTAGCGTTCCTTTAATGTTTCCCCTAGCGTTCATTAACCTTCCCTTAGTGTTCCCTTTTCCTGCCCGCCTCTTAAAGGCACCTAGTTTTTCCCCTCTTGTTATATTCCTGTATTTGTGTTCTCCCTTAAAGGGACAGTGCCCTTTTTCCCTGTCTCTCAATAAATATCTGTTTCTTGGCAAACCATCATACCTGTCTTGTGTTG
This sequence comes from Notolepis coatsorum, assembly GCF_963971535.1. NCBI lineage: Eukaryota > Metazoa > Chordata > Actinopteri > Aulopiformes > Paralepididae > Notolepis > Notolepis coatsorum. Next base: position 39,258,185 of record NC_140169.1, on the reverse strand, counting down.
TGCGATTGGGGTCGGTTACAAACCACAACACAAACACCCAATTGAGACTCTGCATGCAGAATTTAGCAAATCCATTCTCCGCACCCAACAGAAAACACCAAATAATGCATGCAGAGCAGAACTAGGAAGATACCCACTAATCATCAAAATCCCAAAAATAGCACTTAATCCCTGCTTTTCTTTATCATAAATCGATCAATAGACCGTATTAGATCCCCAATTATCATATCATGGGGTATCATTGGAAAGCCACACTCATTGGCTACAACCCTGTGCAAAGATTTTTCGAGATCGCCAAATGATTGATGGAGCTAGAGCCCCGGGAGTCGGGGGTGGTAATGTGTACTTTTGCGTACTTTGGGGCACACCTCACATATCGGCATGTAACTCGAGAACCGCTGAGCGGATTTTGTCACCTGAAAGGGCAATCGACAGGCAACAAATAGAGCTTTAATTCTATCTCTATGTATTAAAATAAATGCACACCCGAGCCACTAGAGGTTGGCAAAGTGGCATCACGAATCGTCCACATGTGGGCCCTTGGATGTTAAGAGGTTAATGTTTTTTTATTTAATTTTTTGTAGCCAAGAGTAAAGACCATAACCCTATCAAAAACAGTAGTCAAAGTGTATATATTTTTTTCACTGATGTTTTATATGATTGATCGGAAATACGAATTTATCAGAAAAATGCTAATTATCGTAAAACCGCAAGGAAATTACTAAATCCAGATTCAACCCTGCCATTGGAAAGATGAGCATTTCCCCTATCCATAGTAGTGATGTGACGATTCATCGATTTGCATCGGTGCGCCGGCATACACGTTCACGATGCGCGTGCACCGGTGGAATACGTGCGCACCGGCTAGAACTCAGGTTGAACTCGCGATGCATCTTGTTGTAGCGTCTTTGCGTCGGTCAAAACCGATGCATTAATATAATTTCCTCTCATCCACTTCTGTCAGCAGTGCACTGTGACTGCACACAGCTGATACTATACTACTAATACAGAAGGCGAGAGCCGCGTCACAGTTAACAACAACAAACAGTGGAAGTCGAGGACATGAATAGAATTGGGCTTCCTCTGGCTAACGCCAGTTAGCCGTTCAGCTAACGCTAAACTAAACTACAGTGTCTAACTAACTAACTAACGCAACACCAGTTCCATTAGTGAGGAGGGGGGGGGGGGGGTATATTGAAGACGCTTGACAACAGGTTCAAAGATAACTTCACATTTATTGGCTATTGGTTTCTTTATATCGCTTCATGCAGCAGGCTATCCAGGCTGGCTCCGTGTGTGTTCTGTTGACATCCGATCCTAGCCTAGTGTGTGACATCATCAACTACGCGACTCAGACGGGCTCTCTCTCTCTCTCTCTCTCTCTCTCTCTCTCTCTCTCTCTCTCTCTCTCTCTCTCTCTCTCTCTCTCTCTCTCTCTCTCTCTCTCTCTCTCTCTCTCTCTCTCTCTCTCTCTCTCTCTCTGTTCAATGATTTAACGTGGCCAAACGTTACAATATAAATACTAATTGGATAGTTGATGATAAACATTTAATTTCATTATCTGAAATATTATAAAATCATTTAAGTCTGCTATAAGCCATTATCCCTTTGTGTATGATTATTATTGTCTCACAGTAGTACATTGTGTGTGTGTTTTTAGCTAAAGTGGATAGAAAAGACAGTTTATGCAAAAGTCTTCTTAGGCACCCAAGAGTTTTTATATAAATTGTCTTACAGTAGATTATTTTATTTTTAATAATAATATAAGCTGCATATAAGGAATACAACCAAATCCTCTGTCATACCATAAAATTGTATCATTATTTTGCATCGTGTTGAATCGCATCGTATCGCCCCGAATCGCATTATGTTGAATCAAATCGTATCGAATCGTATCGTATCTCAACAGGGGGTGAATCGTATCGCATTGCATCGCCCGGTGCTTCAAATGTATCGTTAATGTATCGTATCGTTGGCACCGTATCGAGATGCGCATCGCATCGGCCTCGTGATGGAGATGCACATCCCTAATCCATAGATGTATGATTTGGCCATAATAAGGTCAAGGTCAAGTTCAAGGTCAAATATGAATTCATAATTAAAATCGATTATCATTTATTACTGTATCTACAAATCCTTCTGTTCAATAATCATATTCCCTTTATTCATTTGCTTAGATTTTTTTTTACACTTGATCTCAATAAGGTGGTGAATGAGCTCAGTGAGCGACCTCGGTTACGGCACAATTGTAACATGGTGTTATTCACCGGCACAGATGCAAAAATAAATCATAATTTATATTCTCCTTTACTTCATTACAATGTACTCAAGCCTAGTAACAGACACAATATTTCTGACACTGGAAATACATACCCCCAGGTCCCTAGATGTTCCTAGATACCAAGAACATGCAAATTGACCTTGCAGAAGTGGAGCAATCTTCCATTTACTTAGGCATGCACCTTTAGGCGAAATAGGGCTACAGCTTAACAGGTTAAATTATACAATGACCTAAAAGAAAGTGACCCAGACACACTCCACAACAAAGCCCTCACCTACAGTGAGACCATTGAGAGATGCCCACTCAGCCAGATGGTTCTGGGACTCACTGGTTCTAGACCACACTGGTCTAAACCAAATTATAAGAAAACGAAAAGAAAACTATCTGACACATTGGAAAGAATCAACCCAAAACCAGAGCAAATTGAAATGCTATTTGGCCCTAAACAGATAGTACACAGTGGCAGAATACCTGAGCACTGTGACTGACCCAAAACTGAGAAGATCCTTGACTAGATACAGACTCAGCAAGCACAGCCTAGCCATTGAGAAAGGCCGCCATAGGCAGACCTGGCTCCCAAGCGAAGACAGACTATGCACCCACAGCACAAAAGAAGAGGTGGAAACCGAACTACACTTCTTAACAACCTGCCCACTATACCAAGACATCAGAGACATATACTTCCCACAAATTGCAAACACCCAAAGAGACTTTGAAAACATGGAAAACAACTCAAAACTCCCATACCTACTGGGAGATATACAACAATGTGCAAACACAGCAGCAAGATTTGTGAGCTGCTGTGACAAGAAAAGGACATCCAACGGAATACAACCACCATAAAGACTGTCAACCATACAAGAAATTCCTTCTGTAATGTACTGATTTATTTTGTTTTTCTCTGTTTGATTGTTTTGTTTTGTTTGGCTTTGGCAATGTAAACGTAGGTTTCCAATGTCAATAAAGCCCATTTGAATTTAATTTAATTGAAAATTGAGAGAGAGAGAGAGAGAGAGAGAGAGAGAGAGAGAGAGAGAGAGAGAGAGAGAGAGAGAGAGAGAGAGAGAGAGAGAGAGAGAGAGAGAGAGAGAGAGGGGGGGGGTGTCATCCCAAATCCAGCTACATAATATCATAATTTACAGGTTGTAGCTTTCATATCATGATGGCCCAGTTGTGTGAAATAGAATTCTGCTTTTCTGTTTTAATTTTTGAGAGCTGTGACGGCAATTGACGAATAAACTTCCTCAAGCAGGTTTGACCAATTGAATCCTGTGTTCTGAAGTATTTCCTGGATCGTGATACTTATAAATATAATTATTTTTAAATATAGTTATTGAAATATACCATACTAGCTGACTGGCTGACTAACTGACTGACTGACTGACTGACTGACAAACTAGGTGACTGGCTCATTGACTGACTGGCTGATTGACTGACCAACCAACTAACTGACTGGATGATTGATTGATTGACTGGCTGCCATTTGTCTTTTGTCTCACTAACTTACTAGCTGACTGGCTGTTTGACTGCCATTTGTCTTTTATCCGTTTTATGCATTGCGATGAAACTCTGGAGTGAGAAAAACCCTAAAATATAGTTGTAAATGGAAGAGAGGAGTGTGCGTGTGTGTGTGTGTGTGTGTGTGTGTGTGTGTGTGTGTGTGTGTTTGTGAATCTTTCCATCTGACAGTCATAGTATACACACCATGGTCATGTGCAGATCACTGAAACCATGTTGCACATCCTAATGGTTCCCATGCTTACAAAGGGCTTTACATTTGTAGACACGACAGAATTGTGGACTTGATATCGAAAGATATCGGATCTACCCTTGGGCCCTCTACATCACTGTACAAGCACTGTACTGTTAAAGGCCAACTTGCAGGTTAAACCCTACTCTGCAATTATGGGTAGTTTACATCATTGGTATCTAATTTCATTATTTATTTTTTTCCATTTGACGCCGGAAATGCCACTCAGAAAGGGTTAAAAATGTCCACGCACGAATAACATGCACGAGCAAATCAAAAAGCATATCAGACGCTAGCAGGGCCGTGACGTCACTCGAGGCAACTTTCCCTACTTCTGATCCATTACAAGGAGTTTTGACGAGTGCAGAAAGCTATTTCCTTGATCCAAATGGATGCCTTACAAGACGCAAATGGGTTTAATCGTCGGAGACTTTGATGGACCAGCTACAAATGTCGTAAAAAAGAACTACATTTACCACTAGGCAGCCTGTTGTTCAGTACAGCAGCGCTACTGGTCTGTGGGCTGTCGCCTTATCCCCGGGTCATAGTATCAAGCTGGCTATCGTTACCCCGCTAACGTTAGCATTATGTGATTAGAATACTTGTGAGGACAAAGGTATACAAAGAGGAGAGAACCATTTTAAATCGGGCCATGTTAGGAGTTTCGAGAATGCTGGCTACCAAGCTAGCTAACTTAGCTACTAATGTTATAAACACAATATGTACAACGACACAATGATTTACATTATTACAAATATGGTAACGTAGTTGTGGTGAAGTATCATTCGATGAGAGTGGGCGCTGGTTTCAAGAAGAATTCAGACTGGAGATGGTTTTCAGAGGCAATGGCTCAGTTGGTGAAGAAAGTGATTTAATGCAGCATACAAGCATGGTTTCCACAGCACAGTAACAAGACGTCCATCCATGACCCAGCCTCTTCTAGACTGAGTCCCTTACAATGGTCAAACAGGGTTTTTATCTAAATTGTTGACCCCTCTTCTCATCAAAAATTAGCTGCTCCAAATCACACGTATTACAAAGGTTTCTTTGATAAACAGGTTTTTAACAACAATGCTCTTGTGATCAGGGGTGGGTCAGGGCCCCACCCTGGGTTTCTGTGTGTGTGTGTGTGTGTGTGTGTGTGTGTGTGTGTGTGTGTGTGTGTGTGTGTGTGTGTGTGTGTGTGTGTGTGTGTGTGTGTGTGTGTGTGTGTGTGTGTGTGTGTGTGTGTGTGTGTGTGTGTGTGTGTGTGTGTGTGTGTGTGTGTGTGTGTCACTTGAAACTATTGTGTGACTGATTAGGTCAGTCTGGGGGATTGTGTCCTCCAGCCCATGGGGTGTGGCAAGTTAACAACATAGTATGTCTTTCTTAGGTTGGAGACAAATGTGTCTAAAGTCCACATATTAATATTATTTATCTAGCTAGTTTTAATTTAATCTTAAATCAATGGCCCTATGAACATAAATTGTTACTTCATTCCTCTCTTGTGGATCAATAGGATCCACACAAGCAGAATTATTTATGTTTTAATCTCATATCCTAATTTGTATTTTTCCATATTGGTTACCGTTATTTTTAAGTTATTCCTATATTTAGCTTAACTAAATTAAACCATTAATATCATTCAATGTATGTAACCTATCAATAGTAAGATAACATTTATATTCAGTTTTCCTAGAATTTTTTTTAATTAAAATTAATATTAATCAGAAGAGTAATTTCTAAAATGCATAATAAGAGAAATAATAATAATAAAAAATAAACAGAAGGAACTACCAATCAAGTTAATAATACTAAGAATAATATCAGGAAAGATAGTAAAGAAAGGAAATAAAGAAAGAATGTTTAACAATAGAAATAATACAAGAAATAATAGTACAAAAACGAATTATAGTCCATTTGTCATAAATTGAATTTGTAGAAATTTAAAAAATAATAATTTGTGGTCGATCTTTTCCGTTGGTCTTCTTCACGATCTGGTCTTGCTGGTCATCTGTCGTTCATTTTGTAGTGTTTGTAGTTCATCTGTCCATCTCCTCTCTTTAAGAGAAATATAGTATTTTGTTTCTCTTACATTGTGTTTTGTCATGCAGGCAATCAACCATCGTCTCATGGCCCACACTTCCTCCTCTCTTTGGGCAGGTGGGAGAGGTGCGGTGCCTCTGTCTGATGTCAGCCTGATGTTTGTGTGGGGCTCGGAATCCCGGTCGGATGACAGCTTGTTGTGTGGGCGGGGCTCGGAACCCCGGTTGGATGGCAGCCTGTTGTGTGGACGGGGCTCGGAACCCCGGTTGGGGTGACGTCTGGCCAGTGCGTTGGCCGGAGCTCTCAATCCGTGAGAGCTGGGCTTCCTCCTTGGTCCCTTGGTACCCGATGTGGCGATGTGGTGGACCACATGACCGGCGCTTTGGAATGTCAGTGGCGAGTATATAATTTTTTTAGAAATATGAAATTTCATAACTTTTTTCTTTTTTCTTTTTTTGACCTCTCTTGTTTCTTGAGAGGTGAATCTTACCCCCCAATCAATCGGAATAGAGGCTTCCTTGATTTTTCATCAAGGCTCGCTGTATCTTTTGGGTCTAGTTGTCATTCTTTGTGGCCTATGGCCTCTCGATGTCTTTGCACTCTGACAGGTGTGTCGTCAGAATCCAATGTAGTGAAGCCCTCGTTTTCCATCTGAGTCCTCCTCTCTTTCTCTCGACAGCTGTCGGTCAGGTGTCTCCTCTCTGCCATGCCCTCGATCTCCACCGTTGTTCTCCGCCGATGGTTTGAGGGCTGCTCTAAATGACAGCCTTTTTGCTGTCATCCATCGTCTGGTGCAGTGTGCCACCCTGGGACCACGTGGGCGATCGTGCCAATTGTTGCATGATCACCAGGTCGTCTCGGCCCCCTAGAGTTTTTGATGCGATGTGGTATATAGCTCTACCTCTCTTGTCACTGGCTCCACCGCTCTTGACACGCTTTTGTCATCCCCTGTTGGCGTGTTGGGTCGTTGAACCTCTGTGCATGGTTGCCTGGGAGGATCGCCTTCTCTCTGCTCTGTGTAGTTTCCTTGTGGACACATAATTTGTAGAAACTCCTTGGCCATGTTAGTTGTTCCCTAATCTATCTACTCTCACTCTATGTTCATAAAAACAATACTTAACTAACTATAGTACAGCTAATTTCATATTCTGATTCAACCTTGTGTGTGTGCTTTTTCTTAATTGGTTTTCCTTTCTTAAATATTCAGTTTTATAGTTTCACTTTTTATTCCAGATTGTTTCTGTTTCTCTCTCAGCCCTGTTTAACCATTTCTTTTGCTAATTTATCTATATTTTTTAGTTATTTCTCCATACACGTAAAATAATTTTTCTGTTGTCCATTTGCTCATAGAAGTTTCTGATTCAATGTTCTTATTTCCTACTTATTGTTTCTAAAATTACTTGTACACGTCTTCAACAATACATGGTTAATCTGTTAACACACTCATCCTGGACGCTGACTCTCACTGTAGTGTTATTTTATTCTGATTAGTGTCTGTTAGTGTCTGTTTGATTACCTCAGCTCAGTTGCACAGACCTGGCCTATTACTAACTCTATGCTATTTTGAATTGTATACTATGTCTATTGTGCTTTTTATTTAAGTTAGTTTATATTTCCTAATTTCCTTTACCTTGGCTTAATTTTCTATTATTTCACTTTCGTTGTACTTACCTCTCTTGTCCTGTGCACTCTTTTCCATCAGCTCCCACCAGTAGGGATGCCCCCCGGACCCCGGTTTTAAACGGGAACCGGTACTATATTAGAAAATACCGGAGTATTTATAAGCTCCGACGTCCTCGGTACTGCTATCGATACTCTAGAGAAATTATTATTATTATTATTATTATTATTATTATTATTATTATTATTATTATTATTATTATTATTATTATTTAAAAGTTGCAAACGATCTATCCTCTCTCTGTCTCTGCACGAGAAGCGAGCCACAGCGAGTCATTATTACACACACTCCTCGCGAGTCGCTCGCTAGTAGTGCTACATACGGGTACTCCTTAATGAAAGTTCTCCGTGCTGAAGACACAGACACAGACAGCTCTGAGTCTGCATGCACCGTGACTCGTGATGGCGGATAGAGCGAAGCGTTCTAAAGAAAGTATGGATATACAACGCACGTTGCCACAAGTGCAACAAAACATTTGCCAGTAAGGGTGGCAATACGAGCAATTTATCAAAACATCTGTTGGCAAAACATGATATTAGTGTGCAGAAATGCGCGTATTCGACTGCCTTGCGCGCAGTGTTCCCTCTGCATCCACGTCCACTGCCGCCGGTAAGCCAAGATACGGAGTTTCCTAGGCTAATAACGAATTATTACAAATAGGCTAATAAACAAAATAATTGTTTAGCTACAAATACTACAATCTAAACTTTTTATAGATCGTCAAGCTGAGGCGTCAGCCACCACTATGTCCCAGCCCAGTGAGCCCAGGGCCACCACACATCCTTCCCTCTACCTCCCTCCACCACCCAAAGTCCTTTCACCCTAGCAGCTAGAGGAAGGATGACAGAGGATAGGGTGAACGAGTGTCACAGTTCTGTTAGCCTTTTGCATTTGTTGTTTATTATAAAAAGTCTATAATTCAGAGTCAGACACATTTAAAACATTGTTGCTGCTGTTGCTGAAGAAATTATATTCATTTATTATATTTATTTATAAAGTTATATAAAAGAACATTGCTGCTGCTGTTGCTGAATAAATTATATTTATTTATAATACTTATTTATAAAGTTGTATTTATAAATAATAAAGCAATGTTGATTCTGTTCTTAATTAATTGTCTTTTTTTCGTGCAAAAAAAGAACCAAAAAGAACCGATAAGAGTATCGATAAAGTACCGAACCGTTAAGCAGTATCGATAAGAGTAGTAGTATCGATAAAATCCTAACGATACCCATCCCTACCCACCAGGCAAATGGGGTCGGCGACAAATATCCTTGATTTGTTTTATTCCATTAACTTGTCTTATATGTTCACTTTGTTTTTATATCAACTCTCACTGTGTCATGTTTCTATTCTTCTGTGTGTCAAATCTCAAGTGGCCTTACTCTCTGTTTGTTGTGTATTTCTTTTTTCTATCCTGCCATTAAACATTTTCAGTCAATATGATTATAGTTTGCCAGTTTTGGGCTAACCTAATTGCAGGATGGCTTTTTGCTTTTTCACTCCCACAAGATCTTTGAATTTTTATTCACTTTGTCTGGTGCATTATTAGTCCAGAGATATGAGTCTGGAGATGTCACTTATTCGGTGTTGATAGTGTCCTCAATGCCTCACAGCGATTTTTACGGCTCCTGTAATCGTGAATGTGCCTGCCTTAGGTTGCCGCGGGTTTCTCTCCGTGCAGTCTTACCCGTCTTTGGCTATAATGAATTAATCATTATCATTCTTCCATACCGGCCTGTTTTCAGCGTACCCGTTGGGACCACGTCGCTTGTTGAGGGGAGGCATATTTGCGCGCTGCCATTGCTGAGTTAATGGCCTGTTTTGTCATTGTCCGAGTTGAGATTTCTCACCATTTTTCTTTTGCTCCAGAACTGTGATGTAGTCTCTAAGTAGGCTTCTCCTATTTCCTTTTCAAATTACTGTTCAGATTGTTTTTCGGAGACTTCCTTTGTACTCGGCAGAAGAAGAAAAAATGTAACTCCTAATTTGTGTGTGGTGTATATGTATGTGTGTATGTATGCATGTTTTTATATTGCTTCTAATATAATTCTTGTCTCTCTTACACAAACCTTCAGTTAGGTGACCCTGTTGTTGCCTTTACTCGATGGACGTTTGTCACAGACTCCGTTCTCCCGGTGAGACGCTGTGAAGCAGAACAAGGCAAAAAGAGACATGTTTTACTATATATACAACTGTAATTTCAGAAACAATTTCTTCTAAATTTAGCATAAATGTTGTACTTTTACCATTATTTTTATTGAGAGAATTTGTGATAGAAATATAAAGATACTGTTTTGTTTTCGTTGTCGTCTTCTTGTTCATATAGCATGCTGGTTCGTTCTGCACCCGGATTTCGTTCCCTATTTTCTAAACTAATCTAAGATACTTCTAGTCCACTGGCCACTTTCACCTGTATTTTCTCAGAAAAAGAACAAATTATTCACATGTTTTGGTTATTCATAACATTCCTAATATAGTCTCTCACTTTTTGCCCATGGAATTTTGTGTGCAATCTTGCATTGTCGCCGTAACTTTGGCAGGTTATAGGACCTTGTCCATTTCCCAATGTGGCTCCCCTTACCCTGTTTCAGAAACCATTCACTGGCCTCTTCAAGGTTAGAATGATTTAACATAAATTATTTGGACCCATCTGCATTTCTTCTGTGTCTATTAGTCATCATAATTTTGACAGGTTGTAAGCATCCGGATTAATCAACCGTCCATTTTGATATCCTCTCTTTGACTCTGTCTAGTTCAGAGTCCACATGACCACAAAAGCCATTGCGGTGACAATTTTCCTCTCCCATCTGTGCAGCTTGGCCAGGCTGTACAGGTGGGAGACATCAAAATTGTCCACCATAGCATCCTCTCTTACGTTGATCAGAAACACTGTAGCAAAAAGGAAAATCCGTGATTGGTAGTTTGCACAATGGGCTACTACCTTACACAAGTATTTATATTTCCCTACTGGGAATATTTGATTTGATCTTAATATTCAGTTAAAAAGAAAAGGTCCGGGGTCTACACCTGGTTGACTTCAAGTCGATGTCACAACCACTTACCAACTTATCAACCCAACACACCTGAAAAGTGTACCTGGAAACATAGCATTGATCATAATATTCTCATAATATTATCATTTTACAAAACAAGAACAGTCATCCCATAGGACCATTAACCCAATTTTTTTTGTTGAATACTATAATCCACTAAACAAATCAAGAACCAGCTTAATCAGCACAGTGGGATAAACAATCATACATTATAACATCAATAAAATCATTTAAAACTTCAATAACACATCAATAAAACATTTTAAACTCCAATAACACATCAATAAAACATTTTAAACTCCAATAACCACTTCCACACCATTCATGTCATGTATACACTTCTGTTGCCAGACTTAAAATATGAATATACAGTATTATATTACTTAAAAGAAAGCCAGAATTTCTTCTGTTATAATGTGAAATAAACATTTCCAATTATCTAAAATAATAATCTTAAAGTATACAATGTTGCCAAATGAATACATAGCAGTTATTTAACTATAAAATGACACATAGATAGTTTGCATGGTCAATCGTGCCACAAGTTCCTACTGTGAAAACATTATACTGACCTAAACTATTGTTTACTATATGCAAAACAATCTTTTTCTAAATTAATTATATTTCTGATGAGCACAGAAATCGGAATTTTGAGCATATTATCTTCATTGACATGCAATGTAAACCAAACATATCTACTTCACCTAGACACATAATTAGCACAATATAATTGGTTAGTACAGTCACAAGTATATATTCAGCACAGCATTATTGAACACATCATAAACCATTTCATCTGACATATAGTTTTCCTTAAAGTAATTTCTCCTCTCTTCTGTCAAGCCAAACCGTCGCATAAGTAAGTGTTCACACCTCTAGGAGTAGTTATTGTCAATATATGTAAATTAGTTACCCTCTCAACTCAGTCGCCACTTGTGTGATTGTTTTCTATCTCTTCTGTATTATAATATTGCAATCAACACTTATGTGTCTATCTATCTATCTATTTATAATTCCATCTATTTGTAAGTCGCAATCTCTGTACAGTACTTATCTACTGTTTTAAACTGAATGCCATAATTTGATGTGGACTCACAACAGTCATCCAATAAACCATTTGGAGGATGTATACAAGTTAATTCGGTGAAGACCGCCCCGTTCCCCGTACCTGGATAACTGAGTTAGCCGGATAACCTTCGGTGAAGTCTGACTTAAGCCGGACTTTCCGGCTCCCCGTACCTGGATTGTCCAAATCACCATGACAACAGATCCAAAAGTTTGAGCCTGGTCGAAAGCAGGGTTTAAGTTCAAGTTAGCCGGATCAACCATCGCCACGCCCCCGCAAAGAAGTGACAGCCCGTTTCCTGAAATTATTCCCACAGTCTACGATCTGCATTATACCATTCTGAATTACGTTTTTGTGCTCCATTCTTCCAGAGGGGGCTTTTGAAATGTAAAATAGACCCAAAATGCTGATACTAAATTCACTTTGTCCTAAATAATGCACGTTATATATACCGTGGCGCTCGCTCTGTGCGATGTACACATTATGACTTTGTGGTTATTTTAATTGTAACTGGGATTAAGATGTCTGATGAGATGCGCTGTTTGACGGATTTGAGAAATTGAATGAGCCGTTGACGTCACATTAATGAATGAGGATAAAGAAATAAAACTTCATTCAAAATAAAGAATATTCTAAACACGGGTCTCTCGTTCATTAATGTATAAACAATGAATTTATCCCATCTGGCACAGTGGCGCAGCGGTAGTGCTCAACCCTGCCAACCCAGCGACCGGTGTTCGAAACCCCGTGTTTCCAATATAATTTTTTTGAATATAATATTAATGATTATACGCCAAAGTAGCCTGGTTTTAAGTTAAAATATTATAAATCTACATGCATTGAGGATGTCATTCTTTATATAGCTCTCAACGTGCACCAAATTGAATTATTCCTATATTGCAAAAAGAAGGAAAAGACTAGGGTTTCGAACCCCGGTCGTCTGCGTGAAAGTCAAAAGAACAACCCGTTAGACCACAGTGGAGATAAGTAAAAGATCGACCACACATCAATCAATGGGTAAGAGAGCCGTATTGTAATTCTGTATAACAGTTTAACTAATTATTTTCGCTAGCAAGATCTCATTTGATTATTCAATCCAGCAGGCAAGTTTAAAGAAATATAATCTGATTGATTGAGGTAATGAGGGACTTAAAGTTAGCCTAGATAACGCATTTAACTTGTCGGCGAGGCGATTGAGCCGTATTGCAATCTGTCAATAAAGTTTTAAATCAATTAATCAATCAATGCCGTTAGAGAATCAGGATCTCTGCCATCGATACGTGCTGGCTTTTCAACTGAAGCGGCCGCGAGCATTTATCCTGGGTCTCAAGTCTGAATCGAGTTAACGAGACTGAATCCACCTTCGAGGAACAGGAAAATCCCGGCTTCAAACATCGGGTTAACTGAATCTGGATAATGACATCTTGATCGACTTAGTTGAACCAGGTACGGGGAACGGGGCCCTGACTGGACTATCCATTCATTTACAAGTAAAGATTATTTCACAATTTGGGTGGAATATTTTTCAAACCATAGCAGAGTCTGTGTCTGTCTCCTATCATTACAAGCTTAGTGAAACTAAATAGTTCCATTGATCAATTCACTTTGTTCCAGTACTAACAATTATATTTAAAATTAAAATAACACTAAAACTATCTAAACCATCAATAAAAACAAATAGAATATATTCAATCGCTTCTGGTTCATATTCAAATGCCCCTCACTTATACTTTACAAAATCACGCGTTTCTATGTGTTTATGTGTGTCCAATGGTAGCTATGATTTTTAAATGTACTGATGAAGTGAAAGGGAGTACACTTTTATGTATCTTGTGTTTTATAAATATAAATATGGGTGTTATGTGTTTGTGTGTATTTAATACGTAAATTTACTTCTATCAAGCTGATTTGTTAGCCTACAGTATATGCACAAAGTCAAATGTACTGAGTATATCTAAAATGTTCTAATGCAGTGTATTTTTTTTAAACTTTATTTTTTAGCGTTTATCGCTTTTTCTGGTCAAGCATGACCGACAGAAACAGGTTGAAAATGGGATGTAGAGCAGGGGAAGACATTCTGAGAAATGACGGCGGGTCCGGGAATCGAACTCGTGTCCCCCAGATCCGTGACGAGCACGGTTTTCCCCGACGCAGAAATAGCGCCGAGATATGCGGTGAGCTACGGGAGCTCCCCCTCTAATGCAGTGTATTACCTACATTTGCATTAAATATATTCAAAACATTCCCTTAATATATATTTTTCAAAAAACGTGTCGTCTTAACTAGCATACTGGTATAAACCATTGTCTCTCATTAAAACATTAATCGATTTCACTCACAGAATAATTTCTTCCTTCATTATTCACTTATTGAATCTAAACACATCTAAACACATCAGTATTTTTTTCTGTTAGCGCCTGCATCCTCAACAGGTCACACCTCCCGCAGTCATTCATAAGTATGCAAGTTGCCCCTGTAAGATATTGTTTTCATATTTTGTTCTTGCTGGACATTAAAAGAGCAAAAAGAGCAACAAAAACGTGCAGTGGTTTCTGTTCTGCGACTGCGAGTCTGACACTGCTTCCCAGCCCTACAAGTGGCCAAGAAAGGAAGATTCAAATAGGACAGACCTGTTTGGATTTTGGCCACTACATCAAGTCAATGACAAGCTGTGATTGAAGAGCACGGATTATTGGAGGATCAAAGGGATCCGAAGGAACGAAAAAGGATTATTGGAGGATCAAAGGAACGAAAAGCGCCGGCCCGACGCGCGGCTACTAACAGAGGAAGGAAACGCCGGCCTGGCGTGCGGCTGTAAACAAGCAAACAAGCAAATAATTGAGGTATGTGCTTGCAAAAACTAACGCCACATGAAAAATTATTCGTTTGGAATAAATGCATGGATTATTACTAAACGGACTTCACCTCTGATACTGGTGTTTATGGACAGTGAATATTTTATTTTGTGCTTGTGACATGTCATGGATAAAAAGAGCAGCCAAGGAAACGCCGGCCTGGCGTGCGGCTGTAACCAAACAAACAATTGAGAAAGACAAGGATAATGAAATAACCAGCCACTGTTTCTAAACACGTTGAAGACCTTTTGGATTTATTTATTTGTTTATTCTGAATTAAAATGGCGAGTTCAGATGAGGCAGACGTGCCCGTTAATGATATGGACGAGGCGCAGCTGCGCGTATCGAGACAAGGAAAGGCTTCCCATTTAACACGGAGAATGAACATTGTGCACAGCCTAATGTCTGATGAAGAATGCCTGGATGAAGTCAAAGGGAACATGATAAAGTTTAAGGGACTTTCGGATGGTTTTAAAGCCTTGCATGTCTCATATGCGCAAATGTTGGATGAGAGCGCAAGAGGACGATGAGAAATGGTACCAGCCGAGAGCCACACAGATAATCTCATTCCGGTTACGCTACAACATGTAGCACACGCATTTTGCAATTGCTCCGCTCCCACTAACGCTAATTTCGTTTAAAAACATTATTTGGACAGTAAAGAAAGAGAATAGACCACATCGTATGTATTGTTAAGACCCTCTACTAACCATATCAAAAGACAATATGGTTAAAGGTGGAAAGAAGGCAGAGAAAATAACTACGGCAACTTCAACGGCGCAGGACGTAAAAAAACGAGATAGACGCGTCCTAACCGTCGCTGGTTCTGAGCCGACGGCGACAAGCTCCGAGGAGGAGAAGGAAGAGGACAACGTACCGGGATCATCGACTACGGTCCCCGAAAGAGAGTCAATAGAGACCAACATAAAAGAAGGTACAGATTCAAGCTCCGTGAGAGGGAGAGCAGCCAGATTTATGGATTCCAACGTCACTGCATCTATCTACCATATGCCGACAACTGAAGAAAGCAGAAATCCACCCGATTTCAACACATTGTCTAACCTGATGGTAGAACAGTCTAACCTGATGAAAGAACAGTTAGAACAGTCTAACCTGATGAAAGAACAGATGGTAGAACAGTCTAACCTGATGAAAGAACAGATGGTAGAACAGTCTAACCTGATGAAAGAACAGATGGTAGAACAGTCTAACCTGCAGATTACACACATCAAGGCGCTCGAGGCAAACGTCGAGGCTAAATTCGATCGCATCGAGGCTAAATTCGATCACATCGATGAGAAATTAGAAGAAGTCAAGAAAGCGTTCGACGCACAGTCAGAGCGAATCACGACAGTGGAGATTTCGGTGACAGAAAACACAAAAGCAGTCAAGGCGAACGAAGGTATCATGACAGAGATGGGAGAAGAGATGGAAAAAGTTAAAGATGAATACCGGAGGGAAATAAAATTGCTTAAAAACGAAGTGATGGAGAGGCAACTAGAAACCCATCGTTACCACAGGCGGAATAACATCCGCATTGTGGGGCTTGATGAATCAGTGAACTGCGATGACATCAACTTTCCAAACGAGTTATCAACGATTTTGAATAACTCCGATCCAAACAAAGTGCCAGAAGTGGAACAAGTTTACAGAATTGGTTCCCAGGGGCAAAATATCAACGGGCCGAGAGTCATCATTGTCACTCTGCGGAAAACTACAACAAGGGATGAAATCATCAAATATGCTCGCAACCAACGTGGGAAGCTGAAGTATGGTGATAAACCAATATTTATCTACGAAGATTTGAGCAGAGAGGCCATCATCCGACGTCAACCATACAAAGTTGTGATGCAAAAGCTGTACACAGCCGGCCACAAGCCAAGGCTAGCATATCCGGCGCTGTTATCATTCTTGGACAATAACGGCCGCAGGTCAGGTCCATTTACACCCTTTGATGCTGAGGATTTCCTGATTCAAAATGCAGCAAATAACCCAAAGCATGACGGAAATGCCGGAATCAGTTAAGCCTCTCTCTAAATATATACCAGTGTTGGAATGACTTTATTGTGTTCATCAATGAGGTCATTCCACCAGTGTTGGAACAACATTGCTGTGTTCATCAAAGTAGCAAACGATATGCAAGTCGTCTATAACAATGTGTACTGTGTATAATACGATTCATAATACATTATAATTTCAGTCTCTGGTCTCTGAGGGGACAAATAAATATCAATGCAAAAAGATCTATCTGGAATATTCTGGGTTTATCGCTCAAATGCCCTGGGTCTCTTAGATCATTCTGGAATGTAAAATAGTCTAGGCACTAGTATATTCTACAACCTTCTAGAATATAAGGCACCATGACAACGAAGCATACAACTCTAACAATAACATTCGGTGTGCATACACATAGCATATATAAATTAAATGAAGTGCAATCAGCCCTTAATAATACTTTAAAATTATCCACACATAAACGTATGAGCACAGCAAGGTTATTCTAACAATTTAAGTAATCACTCCATTAAAGGCACATTGAAGCGCTAAAAGGCGCTGCTTTTCTATCTTATCTAATCAGTTAAATCGGTTCTAGTGGCTTCTCCACGTTGATAATTATTTATCTCTTATTCCTTATCTATATCTTTCCATTGATTTTTATTTTATTAAATTTTTTCTTCTCATCACCCTATATTTTTTAAATATAATTTAACTTACATTGTTCTTTTCCAATGTTCTTCACATTAAGGTGTCAATATTACTATATATTTTTTAAATATATTGTAACTTACATTATTCTTTTCCAATGTTCTTCACATTAAGTGTCAATACTGATCTACAATCTTTTCCTTTTTTTTTTTTTTTTTTCCCTCACACGTTGGTGGAGGGTTCAAAGGAATATGTCGATAAAGGTTTATTCTCTTTTTATTTTATTTTTTATTTTTATCTTTAGGTTATTTATCACAATACTTCATTACAGTAAGGGAAGGTGCAAGACCAAAAGCGACATTCTATTGCAATAGAATGGAAATGTTAGATCCTATGGCAATGAGCATAGGAAAATTAGGATTACAATGCTCAGGTTGGGCAATCCGGTGGACCATGGGAGAAAGTCAATCGCGGAGGATGTGTTCTTGGAACACAGGCATGTTCGACTTTCTGGGAGAGGGGAAAATAGGGGATTTTTATTTGTATATATATATGTTTTTAAGCTCAGCTCTCAACGGGACCTCATTAATTGGATGTGCATCTATTGTAGCTTCATACTCCAGAAACATTACCAAAAACTACACGAAAACATGCATAGACTATGGCTAGTTTGAATATAATGGTATGGAACACCGGTGGGATAAACAAACAACACAAGCGCAAAAGCGTGCTTACACTGATGAAAAAAGAACATGGACGTGGCACTATTAAGCGAAACGCACATTTTAGAGGGAGACATAAATACGTTAGCGGATAACATATACCATAATATTGGTCACTCTTCTTTTGCTACGAGAACTAGAGGGGTAGCCATAGTCGTCAGACGCAAATTAAATATCGAATTGAAAGGGGTATGGTCGGATGCTGAGGGGCGCATAACTATAGCTAGGATTATACACAATAACAGGAAAATTGCATTGGCAGCGGTATATGCCCCGAATTTGTACGAAGTGGGTTTCTTCACTTCACTAACAGGAGAAATGTTAAACCATCCCGAGTACTCATACATAATAGGTGCGGATTTTAATGCCATTTGGAACCCAAGGATGGACAAAACTTACCTTTCCTTCTCCAGCGAACAAAAGAATTCATCTAAAGCATTAAAAGATTGGTCGAAATCAACAGGAGTAACTGATTTATGGCGTTCACTTAACCCCATGACCCGCAAGTACTCCTGTCGTTCGGCGAGACACAACACACTATCCAGAATTGATTACGTCTTTGCATCCCCGAGAATATTTGATAAATACGAAGTGGAAATGACACCCAATGCGCTATCAGATCACTGCTACTTAATCCTGAAAGCAACATTTGGTACATTATCTACCCGGGCCCCAAGATGGCGTTTTAATTCGATGCTGCTTAACAACAAGGAATTCATTACACAAATTAAAGAAGCTCTCACATTATTCCTACAAGTTAATGCTAACTCGGTGCAAGATCCCAGAATATTATGGATGTCGGTAAAGAGTATGATCAAGGATTTCTCGGATAGATTTACCTCCATATTGCGCAAAAATCAAAACACAAAACTGTCTGAAATGGAAACGCTTTACTCAACGCTTTTTAATTCTTTAAAATACAACAACTCTACTAGACTAGATAACCAAGTTAACATTCTAAAGACCGAGATCAAAGCAATGTACAGACAAAAATCGGAATTGCAAATACGCAGCACTAGACAACAGCAGTACTTCCAAGGTTCTAAACCTAGTCACCTATTAGCCATGCGACTAAGAATTAATGCAAAATTTGCAGATATAACTGCCATTAGGAAACAACAAGCTCTAGTAACAGAACCCAAAATAATAAACGATACATTCAAAGAATTCTACTCCGATTTATATAACTCAGAAACGACCTTTGATCAAGACAAATTAGACACATATCTTAATCAAATTACTCTCCCTAAACTTACGGATGAAGACGCTAAACAGTTAGAAGTACCGATCACATTAGAAGAACTCAAGAAGGCCATATCCGGAATGAAAAACGGCAAAGCTCCGGGAATTGACGGTATCCCATCAGAAATGTACATTTCTTGCTGGGACATATTTGGACCCTTATTACTAAATATGATCTTATACTCAGTCAAAGAGGGAAGCTTCATCGAACACCAAAATACCGCACTCATTTCAGTTCTTCACAAAAAAGACAAAGACCCCACTGAATGCGGTAGTTACCGTCCTTTAAGCCTCCTCGGAACCGATGTCAAACTGTACTCTAAGATATTAGCCATCAGATTGCAAAAGCATATGACGTCTTTAGTTCATACGGACCAAACAGGCTTCATAAAAGGTCGCCTGATCAATGATAACATAAGGCGAATACTGCACGTACTAGATACAGACAAAGAGGACATCACACCTAAGGCGATACTATCCCTGGATGCTATGAAAGCATTTGACAGGTTGGAATGGTCGTTTCTATGGGCAGTATTGGAAAGGATGGGGTTAGGAAAAGGTTTCATTGATATGATTAAAGTACTATACAAGGACCCATCGGCCATGATTACAACAGGCACAATCATCTCCAAAATCTTTCCGGTATCACGCTCTGCCAGACAGGGTTGCCCTCTTAGTCCCGGACTATTCAATTTATCATTAGAGCCTTTAGCACAATATATAAGACAATCCCAATCCATAGAACCAATCGTAATCAAGGGCACACAACAAAAAATTTGTTTATATGCGGACGACGTAATATTGTTCATGCAAAACCCCAACACCACATTGCCTCATCTGCTCAAGTTGATTGAGAACTTTGGTGATTTATCAGGATTTAAGATAAATTGGCCGAAGTCGGCTTTCCTTCCACTTAACACCCCTGCAAAAAAAGATATAACCCTCCCAGGTGCGATACCGATGGTAAAACATTTCAGATGCTTGGGAGTGGAAATATTCCCCACCATAAGACAAACGGTGAAGCACAATTACACAAAAATACAGAACAAAATCAAGGACCACCTGGACAGGTGGGCAAAACTTAAAAACTCAGTACAGGCAAGGGTATCAATAGTTAAGATGGATGTATTACCAAGAATCAATTTCTTCAGCTCAATGCTTCCGTTACCTCCTCCAGAGGGCTACTGGAAAAGATTACAAACCTCCACATACAAATTTATTTGGAATAACAAACCACCTCGCATAAAAAGATCCACCGCACAGAGAAGTAAAGCAGACGGTGGCATGGCAGTCCCAGATTTTTTACAATATTTTAATGCCTTCACATTAAGACCATTGAAGAAGATATGGTTTGACCCCGAGGCTTTGGTATCTTGGAGAAAATTAGAAGAAAACATAGTAGCCCCACAGAGATTGAAAGACATAGCATACACTAAACTTTCAATCAAGCATTGTGAGCGAGAATTTGGCCCAATAATAACCCATGCAATCAGGACATGGCGGGAAACTCAAAGGAAATTTCCTAACAATCAAGTATGGCATAATCACACTCCCATATTCAATAACAATGCTCTCTTAATGGGAAAACGACCTATAAGATTCCCTGTATGGGAAGAAAGAGGCATACACTCATTAGGGGATATTTTTAATAACAAGGGCCTCTGTAGTTATGTCGAAATATGCATAAAGTTTAACCTCACCGAGTCCACATGGCTTTTTTACATACAGTTACGACTTTGTATGAGATCTCACGGTGTTCCATTACACATACCAATTGAACACCACAGATACCACAAATTTTTCTATGACAGAGATACATTGGGAGGTTTTGTATCAGGTTTTTATTCACAATTACTAACGTCCTCGTACGAAACCCTTCAACTAGACAATGTCTGGAGGAGGGATATACCAGACCTGGAAAATGACTTTGATTGGCAAGGAGCCTGGGCAAATGTCCGACTTACATCAAGGAACCCGGATCATCAACAAATCAATCTGAACTATATTCACAGGACATACTTGACTCCTATAAGGCTGTGCAAAATGGGGCTTATACAAGACTCCAAATGCTCCCAATGTACAAATGGGGACGAAGGAACATTTATGCACATGTATTGGGACTGCCCACCAGTTAAGGCATTCTGGGAAGATGTGTCCCAACAATTATCAATACTCGTATTTTGGAATATACCTGTACACCCCGCGGTATTGCTATTGAATGATGTTTTTGAGTTTGCAGTGAACCCACAACTAAAAAGATTGGTTTTATCGGGTATCACAGTAGCTAAAAAACTGATTGCATCACGTTGGTTTCAACCGGAAAAAATGTGCCGGAAAGTGTGGTTTCTTACATATCTTGATGTGATATATCAAGAAATATCAACAGCAAGAATTCTAGGGCTCAATGAATCCAAAATGTTAATGTGGTTAGAAGTGGTGGAGAGAATAAAAGCTAGCCTATAATGGTGATGTCTGGTTAGGAGTGAGGGATAATGGAGGTACTATCCAAGAGGGGGTCCGGGAGGGGGGGATTTGAGCTGGAGCATATGTGTGTAGGGTTTTAGAAAATAGGTATTCGGGGTATATTATATACTAACATTTATATAATTGTAACTTCGCTGGATATACACGGTATACGGTTAAAATGTTATTATTGACTATTTTTGTTTTATCCTGTTTCTGTACTTGCATATATTTTAACCACCTTTACTGAAAGTTTCATTATACATTGTGTGTTGAGTACTGACTTTTAATAAGTTTTGTTTTGCAATAATAAAAAAAATTAAAAAAAAAAAAAAGATAATCTCATTCCTTGCCAAAGTTACAAAGTGGATAACCGACGTAGAAAATGCTGATTCACTCAACTTGATTCAAGTGGAAGGTCTGCCAGCTGACGAAGGTGAAAATGAAGGAGTAGGGTATATGTGCAGTGCCGCAGCCCGAAATGAAGACTGCGATCCAAATATGATGGCCACACGCTCAACGCGGTCTAGCCACTCTTCCTCCCACTCTTCCTCTTCCTCAAACGCATTACGCATCAACGCGGAGGCAGAGAGAGAAGGCTTATTGGCTAAAGCTAATATATTACAAGAAAAACATGCCATTTAAGAACAGGAACAAATGTTACAAAAAAAGAGAGAAACATTAGAATTACAAGGAGAAATAGCAGCCAACACAGCCAAAATTAACTACCTTAAAGACATTGCATTAAAAATGTGCCGCCCTGCACAGGCTGAAGCAGCAGCTACCACGCTGGTATATTCAAAACCAGATGTTTCAATTCATCCTTATGACATAGGTGCTCCAGTTGTTAGGAGCAAGGCAGGCGCACAGCATTTGCCCTTTTTTAATGTTAATGATGGTAATGCTCACAGTTGGCCCGATGCTCAGCCAGAAGATGACATTAAGGACCAGCACCAGCCCCAACCAGTGCACAATATTCGACCTGTCATGCCCCAAAACACACAGCCAACTCTGACACAAAGACACAGCCCCCCTACGCCCAGCACAGCAAAGGATGACCACTTGATTAAAATACTGGAAAATCAAAGCAGCTTGACGAGGATTCTTGTGAAACAACAACTTCTCTCGACGCTGCCGCAAGGAAATATTCCACCCTTTGATGGACACATTCTGGAATACAAGTCCTTTATTCACTCTTTTTAACATTGTATTGAAAGCAAAACAGACAACAACAGAGACAGGTTGCAGTTCCTTATACAGTTTACAAGAGGCCAAGCTCAACGGCTAGTCAAAAGCTGTGAATACATGTCTCCAGACAGAGGCTATCAGAAAGCAAAAGATCTACTAAAGGAAAACTTTGGGAACAAATACAAGCTCTCTTGTGCTTACCTGGAAAAAGCTCTATCCTGGCCCCTAGTTAAAAATGAAGATTCAAGGTCGCTGCAGGATTACGCCATGTTTCTAAGGAGTTGCTGCAATGCTATGGAGGAAATGGAGTACTTGGAGGAACTAGACACAGTGTCCAACATGAGAGGCATTGTGCTTAAGCTACCGTACAAACTCCGGGAGAGATGGCGCAGCACAGCCCACGCACTGCAAGAGGGGCGCAGTCGTAGAATAAGGATTTTAGACCTTGTCTGTTTCATTGAAAGGCAAGCTCGCATACTGGCAGACCCAGTTTTTGGCGATCTTCAAGACCAGTCAGTTGCCAAAGGAAAGGTGGCTGTAAATACTAGATTTCCTGTTAAACCACAGATCCCAAGGGTGTACCACAGCAGTTTTGCCACAGGTGTCACTATTTCCGCAAAAGAAAAAGACTGTGAACCCTCCTGTCCCTTCTGTGGAGGTGGACACACATTGGATATGTGCTTTCTATTGGAAAGGAAGGCGCATAGTGAGAAGATTGGCTTCTTGAATGATCGTAATGTGTGTTTTGCCTGTTTGTGCACTGGGCACTTGAGTAAAGAATGTAGGCAACGCCTCTATTGCAATGTTTACATTTCCGAAATTGACTCTGGGATTGACCTGTTGATAGGAGCCAACGTTCCCAAGGCATTGGAGCCTTGGCGAGTTATACGGAGTGTGCACGAGGGTCCATACGCAGTCAAAATTGTGTTGGGTTGGACTGTGAATGGACCTCGCGGAGGAAAATTGGACAACCAGAACGGGAGTTTGGCAAGAGACAAATCAAACCCAGCAGAGGACAGACAAGCTGCCACTTCAGAGAAAGAGCTACAAAAGGATTTGAACCGAAAATTGGAAAAGAAAGAAGAGCGAACAGACGATTCTGTTGCTTCCAAGAGAGAGAGGCGCCGCAACAGAAACGTAGACAATAACATTAAGTTTGAAAGCAACAATTCTGAGGACCATCACATGGATTTTAAGCCTGTGTCCCAGGAAAAATCGCAGGACAACTTTGATACAGGAAAGAAATTCAGAGCTGAAAGAGAATCAAAGAAGGAAGCACTGGCGAGTCCAAAACCGAAATGGCCAGTTGAAGATTCATACACAACTGACTCTAGGGACAAAGCAAACGATGACACTACTTCTGAAATGCCCCGTGGCTATAAGGGCCAAATTGAAACGAAGAGGGGTCCAGGGAAGATGAAGCGGGGCCGGCTCAAGGACAAAAGGTTTGCCTTCAACAGGAAAGAGAGGTGAAAAGAAAAGAGAGCTGTGAGAACGTCAGAAATTGAACTTCATCAGGAAGCGGAAGAGCCATGATGACATCAGATGTTCATATTCATTGAATCCCATAGACTGATGCATAGATATACACCCATAGACTAATACATAGACATACACCCATAGACTGATGCATAGATATACACCCATAGACTGGTACATGGAGATATGCACCCATAGACTGATGCATAGATATACACACATAGACTGGTACATGGAGATATACACTCATAGTCTGATACATGGAGATATACACTCATAGACTGATACATGGAGATATACACTCATAAACGATAGGTTATGTAGATAACCTAGTTATATTAGTATTGGCTGAGCGTCCCGCTCTGAGCCTTATGAGATATCCCTATCTCCTATGATACCTATTGTATCTCCCACAAACAAAAAACTACATGCACCCCACCTGTATGGGGCTCCGCCCCCATGGTGGCACCGCCCATATAGCAGTGACTCTGGTCACCACACATCCTTCCTCGCCAAAAAACCCGTCCCAGGAAAAGATTCCTCAAGAGGGAACTCAGGGCCGCGCAGAGCGGGACGCTCAGCCAATACTAATATAAACTAATCGTTATATGCCGTATTTGCTATCGCGTCCCGCTCTGAGCCTTATGAGATATGGGGAAGAGCGGACGCGAAGCCCGACAAATGTACCCCCTGAGGACCCGTAAGCCCACATCAAGGGGTGCGGGGAACCCTGTCACCCCATCCTCCCTAACGAAGGGGGGGCGCAGTCAACTCCACCTGAAATGCGAACAAGAGGGAAACTAGAACCCCTTGAACACACCGTACAAGCGGAACCACGTGTGACTCAACACACTGTGGCCCATACCCATACACCCCTGCTACCCAACCAAAGGACGGGAAGCAGGAAAGGCCACAGACCCCAGAACCGCCTGGGAGACAGAACCCCTGGTCATGTCCATGAGGTAAAACCTTACAAAGGGGCCCGGGGAGGACCATGAAGCTGCAGCACAGATGTCCTCCACCGAGGCCCCACCCAGGAGAGCGGCAGAGGCAGCCACCCCACGAGTGGAGTGCACCCTGATGCCCCCAGGGGGATCCTGCCCAGCCAACGTGTAGCAGAGGGTAATACCCTCGCACAACCAATGGGACAGGCGCTGCTCCGACAGTGCCTTACCAGCACGAGCCCCACCGTAACAGACAAAAAGCTGGTCGGTAACCCTGAAGTCCTGAGTACGGCTGAGGTAAATCCCCAAGCCCGGACTGGACATGACAGGTGAAGGCCCGCATCTAACTCACTAGTGTGAGGAGGAGGACGAAACGCCTGAACCACAATATCCCGGGAGCGGAAGGAACTCCGGATATTCTTAGGCACGAAAGCAGGATTAGGTCGCAGAGTGACACCGCAATCGGTCCGAAAAGACAGGCACTCTGGACGTACCGAGAGAGCACAGAGCTCACCTACGCGTTTAGCGGAAGTGACAGCCAGTAGGAACGTGGTCTTGAAGGACAGCTGTCCCAACGGCGCCTGCTCGAGCGGCTCAAACGGGGCCAAGGACAACCGACCGAGGACCAATTGAAGATCCCAAGTCGGAGCCAAGGAGCGTTGCACCGGCTTAGCGCGTCGAGCGCCAAGCAGGAACGCTTCACAAGAGGGTGGCTGAACAAGACATCCCCTCAAACCCCTCATGATAGGAGGATATAGCTGCTGCATATACCCTCACCGTCGAAGCCGACAGTCTATCAAGGAGAGACTGGAGGTAACTAAGGACAGCATCCAGGGGGCAGGAGACTGAGTCCCGGCCCCCCGCCTTACACCACACTTGGAACATACGTTATCTGCCCGCGTAAGCGCGACAGTGGAGGGAGCATGCGCATTCCAGATGGTAACACCATCAGGATCAAGAACCTGCGCCCCTCAACGTACCCGTCCCAACAACTGACCTAACAGATGTATGGGGAAGAATCCCTGGCGGCACGGCATCGGTCCCAGACCTGCCTGGCCATGTCCAGACGTAATCCTCACCCGTCAGGATGAGGACCGCCCCGCGACAGTACACCTGCACCCACATTCTCCCTGCCGGGGATGTGGGGAGCCCTCAGGCCGAGCAGATGGAGGACGCCCATAGCCAGCCGCCCGCCGCCTGGTGCAGACAGGGGGAGCGTACTCCTCCCTGTCTGTCGATACACGACACTGACGTCGTATCGTCCGTCCTGATCAACACCATTTGTGGACCAGAAGGACCGCTTTCAACACCAACACATTGAACGTAGCGCAGACCGGGCAGCATGGTTTGCCAGCTGCCCCCTACTGCGTTGGCCCGACGCGTCACCAGCGAGGGAGGCGTCGGTGAAAACGCGACGTGAGACAGCGCCGTAACCGTCCTAGGACGGAACCTCCCGAGCGTGTTGACAACACGCTCTGAGATGGATGCCCATAGCCCTCCAACCGTTGACTGGGAAGAGGAATACTCTACATCCAGTCTACAGCAACCCCAGGCTGGTAGAGACCTGCCTGGTACGAGACCTGACGATCCACCTTGACCGCGAAGGACCAGAACGTCATCAGGGCAGAACACTCCGTAACCCCGGACGACGCAGAGGCCCCAGTGCGGCCTCCACGCACTTGGTGAAGATGCGGGGAGCCAGAGAAAACCGAACGGCAGCCTCTGGTACTCATACGCTAACCCTGCAAAGGAAGTGTAGGTAAGCCCTAGGATGGAAGATCGGGGATGCGCATACGCATCCTACAGGTCTATGGAGGAAAACCAGACCCCCACCTGACAGTGTTCAACAGGTAGGAGACAATCCAAAAAATGCTGAACCTTCCCATGGGACAGGTCCAGCCTGGGTCTTACACCCCTCCCTCCCGACTTCTCGGGCAGAGAACACCGGGAGGAGAACGCCACGACGATGGCTTGCTTCGTCCACAGAGATTGGATCTCGTTGACCAGAGCTGTCACAGCTGGAGACCCCGACAATAGGGTCTGTACCAAACCTGAAAATGGGTGGGGTTGTGTAAACACAAGTCCCCGCCTCAGCGTTCTCTCCATCCACCTCGACATATGGTACTGCCGTAGTCATATGTGACGACACTCCCAACGCACCCGCCGTCACGTGGCGCAGGTCCGCCAGGAACTGTAGATAGTTGGCCCAGTCCCCCCGCTGTGCGTAGCCAAACCTGGAACCGTGCGAGGAGCGCGTTCCGTGTCGGAACACCTGACCCTGACACCACCCACGAGGCAATCGCACCCAAGGGGGAACCCCGACAGAAAGGGCCGGTCTGATACGGGGGGCTTCCGATGAAAAAAGCCCCCCCACTGAACACCCCTCCAGAACATGCTGAAGGAGTTGTTCTGCAGCCGGACATGCAAGGTGTAAGGCCCCCATGGGTTCCTACACACCGTAGCCCTGCAGTGATATTACTACCACCCCAAATCATGTGAGCTGCGACCACTTGCCAATATTTCAGGAGTGGGAGGCACCAACATGATACCTGGCCTGGCGAAGGCGAGGCCGGGGAAGCCCGCACTGTGTGCCTCAAAAGGTTTCGAGCCCCCCTGCTGACAACACTTAAGTTGACAGACGTAACACCAGGCTCAACCAACACAGATCAAGGTGTGGGAGCCGCTTGACAGCACAACATTCTCACGGACAGACCCAGGCTCAGCCATAAACTGGGTGTCAGCCCCTGTCCCCATGAGAAGCGAAAAGGGGGGCCGCCCGCGCATCAACGAAGGCACGCGGCCCGCAGCCAAAGGAAACAATCAGAGCCCACTTCTTCAGCTGGTGTTGGGGAAGGGAGCGATCGGAGAGCGGGCTGCTCGCGGCAGGACGGTGACGGCTTGTTTGTTCAAGCCGAACCCATCCTACATGGCCGATCCCTTGGCCGGCAAGGCTGTCGGCCTTGTGGACACCTGTCGAATCAACACCCAGGATACCTCTGGCGGGGGAAAAACATGGCCGCCTGTCGAGGGCCCCGTCATCGCCGCTGACGAGGCCGTGCTCTCTCTTCTTCTGGCTGCGCGGTGTGAGGCGGTGTAGGGCCTAGGACAATACCGCCCGCGCTCCAGCAGAAGACCAAAAATCCCCTGCGGAGAGGGAAACCCTGAGCGGTTATAGCTTGCGGCTGGGTCAAAGCTAATAACGTCAACAACCTCGCGCGATGTGTCGACGTCGGCTGGCCCTCAAGGCCCCTCCACCAGACACCATTTGTTTAATAGAAAAAAACAGCAATTCGAACACAGTTCTAATCGTTGCCAATTCCATACCGTGGCGGTACAAGCCTTAACAGCCCACCAGCCACTCGCCAGGCCGACCCACCCATGGCGTCGGCCGGGCGGGGCATTGTTTCAATATGTCAAAAACAAAGGACTGATGTTAACACGGAGCACCAGTGGTGATTGCAAACAGCAACCTCCACTGTGGTGTGCACCATGAAAAAGTTTAATGAATAAAAGAACTAAACCACAAAATACTGTAGAATGAGCAAACCCATACACACAAAGTTAAGGGGAGACGGACCAGAGCAAACTAGTCCCGCCTTCATTCCAAATATTCACAACAGGACACCAGCCCTAGTTTAGCCCATTTACCAAAAAAGGTAAACAAAGCCCCCCCCTGCACTACTCCCCCAGTATACCGATTGACCGTCAGTATGAATGGTTGAGAGGAGAGAAAACTGTAGCAAGACAGACCTTCTCATAGCAGAGTGACAAAACGAAACAATAGCCCACTACACAGGGCCGCCTCAGGGGGTGGGGGGCCTCGCGTCTAAAAACGCACAGGGCCTCACATTTCTCCCAGGCGGCCCTGCCCTTATACTACTGCAGCCTGGCGTAGAGCTGCCGCGGTATTGATATTTTCCTTACCGCACGAATTTGCGAAATATTTCCTACCGCCGCGGTAATTACCGCACAGTGCGCACAAAAAAAGAAAAAAGTTTGAATGCATTTTTTTTTTTTTTTAGTAGTCTACTCTTATAGCCTGCCTCTAGTCTAATGGCGCTTTTCCACTGCATATTACCTACTCGACTCGACCCGCTTTAGGCACCTGGCACTTCGTTCCTTTTCCACTGCAGCCAGGTACTACTCCGTTTGGGGAATGGGGATGCAGGCGGGGCCGCCGCCGCTCGCTTGTGTACACTGAAAGCTCCGTGGGCATAGATGTCCGAGGGCTTGCAGCAAGCCAGAGTTTAACACAGTTTCAATCAATCAATCAATAACAACATTAACCAGACTCTCGTTGAGTCTATTCTGCCAAAGCTAACGTTACCTCTCATTGTGTATTCTACCAAGCAAACCCGGGTTTAACGTTACCTCTCGTGTATATCGGATAACAACAACAAACTTAACACATCAGCGATCTTGTTGTGACACTAAACTCTCCGCTCGGTGGTAAATTGGGTTGATGTCGGTTTTGTTTCATCAATAAATAAGGCAGAATACACAGTGAATACATTCTTTTTTGTTTATTGCACTTGGTTCTGTCGCAAACAAATCCTGAATGAAATGCATCCTTAGCGAGGCAGTAAAGATGGCGGCGTTCTGTTTTCGTTCAGAGGCTACAAAGTGTGACGCGTCGAGTAGGGGGTATCTGCAGAGCCGCAGAGCCAGGCTGGACCAATAGGGTCGCTTGGAACCGAGTAGGGTATATCTGCAGAGCCGCAAGCCGCAAGCCAACTTTATTATTATGATAAAAAACAGCGGTGACGCGGTATTCAGCCTAACTCTGCGGTGAGCGTGATGCAACAGCGATACCGCGGTAATGCGGTTATCGCGGCAGCTCTAGCCTGGCGCGAGGCGATGTGGGACCCAAAACAACAATTGCCTGCGCACAGACACGCAACATGTTTACCATGTCGGCTGGACCCATAGCCCCACTACCCGACGCCAACCCAGATGGGAACACCGTTCAACAAACCCCGCCGGAACACAAGGTAACATACCTGGCTAGGAAACCTAGCCACGGCCTAACCTGTTGTCAACCCATTTACCTGAAAAAAGGTAAATAGGACTCAGCAAAAAAACCCACAACAGCTACCGACTGACCTTCATTGATGAACCGGGCAAGAGGAGGGAGAGTGACAACATCTCACGGCGGAGACATTAGAACAGCGTAGCAATTAGCAGTAGTAATAGCATGCGGCATTAGCGATAGCATGTAGCATAGCATTAGATGTTTTAGCAGCACGCCCAAGACAGCTTGGAAACCGTTCCCTGCAGTGAACGTTCACCAAACCATCCTGCCCCCGGCGCCAACACACAACACGGTTGTGTAACAAAACAAACCAGCATTACTAACACTAATACCCATGCCTGAAAGACACAGGGCCTACCTGAGTACAAGCTGGCCCGACAGCCAGTCTTGTACAGCTGAACCTCGATGTGCTGTCATCAACGAGGAACATCAACATAGGCCCGTCGTGTCGCCGAAAACATGCGTCGAAGATGCCAGGGGCCAGCAACCTCCGGTAAGCCCTCAACATTACGAACCTTCCTTAATCTTTTCATCCTACTAGTTATCATATGGTGCACGCATCCAAGTACGCTGGGACGAAAATAGAGGAAGGATGTGTGGTGACCAGAGTCACTGCTATATGGGCGGTGCCACCATGGGGGCGGAGCCCCTTACAGGTGGGGTGCATGTAGTTTTTTGTTCGTGGGAGATACAATAGGTATCATAGGAGATAGGGATATCTCATAAGGCTCAGAGCGGGACGCGATAGCAAATACGGCATATAACTGGCTTTGCTGTAATTGATTCTTAGAGAACAATTAGGGGTCGGTGTAAGAGCCGCATTTAAGCTTAACTGTTTTGATTCATTCTGAACCTGCATTAATACATTTCTCTGTTTCAGTGAGTGGGGCGCTTTGCTCAGGTGAATGGGGCGGGGCTAACGCTATAAGCCACAGGTGCGGCTTGTGACGGCAGAGCAGCAGGCAGCAGTAATACTGTCATTGACACGCAACGCAGACGCAACCTTTTTGTTCCTGAGATTATTAGGATCTCTTGTTTTATTTCTATGTACGATATTGTTTTCATATTTTGTTCTTGCTGGACATTAAAAGAGCAAAAAGAGCAACAAAAACGTGCAGTGGTTTCTGTTCTGCGACTGCGAGTTTGACACTGCTTCCCAGCCCTACAAGTGGCCAAGAAAGGAAGATTCAAATAGAGTTATAGGACAGACCTGTTTGGATTTTGGCCACTACAGCCCCATTCTTCCGTTCTCACCTTACTTAACATTATAAGCTTAGTAAAAACAAATCCTTCTTCGACCCACCCCTAAACTCTGAGACTAGATCTTAAAAACACTTCCAACCATATAATATAAACCAATCTAAGTCTTTGTTGAAGCTATGGAATTCAAACACACTTCTAAACACTTGATTTTCATAGAAGCAACCATTTTATTTGACTAAGTCCCCAAAGTTCCTCCTACTAGTACAATATCCTACCCTACCCTACCAGCAGACGTTGCTAACAATCTTTTCCCTATTTCTGTTAAATTGTAGTAAAGGCCTCTATGAGTTGAAGTGCACTTTCATTTCATATTTTCCAAACGTGTGTATTTAACAGCAAAGGAATTTCTTTATAAGCAAAAATCTACATAGTTCTAAAGAGCTAATGCCCCCTTTGATACAGTAAACATATCAATAAAAAACAATAAAATATACATTCAACACTTGTCCCAACATCAAGTGTCTTCTATGTGTTAGCTGTGTGAGTTTTAACCTGATACTCTGTGTATGTATATATCCGATATTTGTGTACTAAATGTGATCAATCAGGATGCAATATTTCTACTGAAATGCAGCGTTTCAACAGCTCAAAAATGTCCTGTGAAGCTGTTTTCTAGTTTTCTCTAACCATATCTATTTATTTATCTGTAATTATTTTTACTTCCATATCATTTAATCTGTAGAGTAATGTTCTATTGGACAGATCTATTTGCTTTGTAGCATAGGCAGCGTATTTACCTTATAAAATCAATCCATTGTATTGGATTAAAATGACTTGTTGTGATTCGTTACCACCTTGTGGTGAAAACGAAATTTCCTCAATGATTTTGAGAAGCATTTTCAGTGTGGCGGGCTCTCTAGCAACTCTTGTAATTAGCTGCCGTCTCTACACATTGTTCTCATATACACACAACATTCTTATTGACCCAAGAAAACGTCTTTTCCTGGCCAACAAGTATAGCAATATCCGGATCTCAATTCTCTTCTCATTCTCCTTCGCCCTGTAATGTGATTTTTTCATTCATCATAGTATGAGTTTTATTTTTTAACAACGCACATCTGCGGAACACTCCAATTGTAATTAACCTAGCCAATTTCCCTAAACATTTGACTACATACATTACCGGAGCTACCAGGCTTATGCATGTAACTAACGTAATTTCTCAAGCCCACCCTAGTGATGCCTACATTTTCCAAATCGCTAAAAATCCACTTCCTAAATTCAGCAGATTACACATTACATGCAAATTGCAATGTTATTTCCCTCGTTTCATAGTAAGATCTATATTAACTACCTATGCTAGTCATAAGGGACACTCCAATTGTAATTATTTATAATACTTTGTTTTATTTTTTTAACAACGCACATCTGCGGAACACTCCAATTGCAATTAACCTATACTATTTGCTTACTATTTTTGCCAAACGCTTAAAACGAGATAACTTTAAAGATAGACTTTTACTGTGCTTTTTTAACTCATTCTGTATGCTTTAAAATACACCAACCTTTTTCCTCTGGTTTTTCTTTCTTGAAATCAGCACATCTCCTCCATTTTCTGATTTTTCCTGATTCACGCCAACATTTCCTGTTTAACATAATTTCTTCACTTACCCTCTCAAGTTTGTGAAGAAAAAAGTTAATCAGGGTCTGCTTTCTGCGTCCCTGGAATTTCGGCACCATTTTGAAGTATCATTCGATGAGAGTGGGCACTGGTTTCAAGAAGAATTCAGACTGGAGATGGTTTTCAGAGGCAATGGCTCAGTTGGTGAAGAAAGTGATTTAATGCAGCATACAAGCATGGTTTCCACAGCACAGTAACAAGACGTCCATCCATGACCCAGCCTCTTTTAGACTGAGTCCCTTACAATGGTCAAACAGGGTTTTTATCTAAATTGTTGACCCCTCTTCTCATCAAAAATGAGCTACTCCAAATCACACGTATTACAAAGGTTTCTTTGATAAACAGGTTTTTAACAACAATGCTCTTGTGATCAGGGATGGGTCAGGGCCCCACCCTGGGTTTCTGTCTGTGTGTGTGTGTCTGTGTGTGTGTGTCTGTGTGTGTGTGTGTGTGTGTGTGTGTGTGTGTGTGTGTGTGTGTGTGTGTGTGTGTGTGTGTGTGTGTGTGTGTGTGTGTGTGTGTGTGTGTGTGTGTGTGTGTGTGTGTGTGTGTGTGTGTGTGTGGTGTGTGTGTGTGTGTGTGTGTGTGTGTCACATGAAACTATTGTGTGACTGATCAGGTCAGTCTGGGGGATTGTGTCCTCCAGCCCATGGGGTGTGGCAAGTTAACAACATAGTATGTCTTTCTTAGGTTGGAGACAAATGTGTCTAAAGTCCACATATTAATATTATTTATCTAGCTAGTTTTAATTTAATCTTAAATCAATGGCCCTATGAACATAAATTGTTACTTCAGTGGCTTTTACAAATAGTGGTTAGCTTTAGAGATGAATGGCTATGATCACGGAGCAATAGTGTTAGGTGAAACAGATACTAGATCCTCGCCTAGTAGTAACAAGAAGGCTCCTTGCTTCCTGCCACTACCTGCCTGTGATTCTCAGCGCCCCCTGCTGCCCTGTACCTTGTGTCATTAAGATGACACACGCACGCTATGAACCATGGATTAAAATATGCATGTGCGTGGAGGTTGTGGCTTGGTCGACAAAATGTTTGATAAAAAGGCTAAAACTGGGTCAATTTCGATAGAAAATGTTCCCCTCTTCATGAAAGTCAGCGTTGGCCTAGTCACATTGTTTATTGAACAAAAATACAACCTGCAAGTTGGCCTTTAAGCCCAGCATGTTTGATAATGATTCAGAGGTGTTCTGTAACATCTCAGCCAACACCAGGCCATGTGAGCGGATCGGAGCGTGAGCGGCGCGGGGAGCGGAGCGGGCGGTTTTGACGTGAGCGAGGAGTGGGTTTTAAAATGGGTCGGCGCGACGTCCGGAGCGAGAGTTCTCCTCCGCTCCAATCCATTCCGGGCCGCTCACACAGTGGTTTAACACTGATGTAATAATATACATGTAGTACAATGCCAAAGCAACAGATGGCGATGTACAAACATGAAGGCCATTTTCAACCAATGAGAATTGAGAAGGGTGAACCTGTGATATCCTGTTCAGGCTTTGTCACTCACAGGATGTTAGAAAAGTATCGACGCCATTGTTGTTTTCGTTAGCTTACATGCTAACGTTAATGGCAGCGACCATAGCATTGTGGCTCGGCTAACTATCATCGCTTAATAGAGCTAGTGAATGGATAAACAACGTTATTTAACATTGCAGAATGGGTACAATTACAATGCGGCTCAATACAAACAATTGTTAAGGGGCCCAGGGGGTGTAGACTGTTGTAGTTTGAGCTAATTTACACCATGCTAAGAAAAAAAAAAAAAAAAAAAGCCGAGCGATCTGGCGCGGGGAGCGCTCGATTCAAGGTGAGCGGTGAGGGAGCGGAGAGCGACTTGGGGGCGGGGTCAACATGAGCGATTAGCGGAGCGGACCAAGCTTTAAAGAGCGAAGAGGGGATTTCTCGGCCGCACCGATCCGCTCACGTGGCCTGGCCAACACCCCTGACGTTGTGGTGGTTAATGAGAGTAGTAGAGAGGTGTTTATTCTAGAGGTTGGCTGTACCTTCGACCACAGCCTGGAGGAAGAATTTTTAACCAAGTTGCTGAAATATCCGGAGCTCAAGGTGAACATCTCACAACTAGGCTACAAGTGTCAACTTTTAGTTTTCATTTTTGGCAGCCTGGGTCATGTTCACAAGCTGGTGGTTAGGGGCCTTCAGATTGATTGATTTATTGATTGATTGATTGAAAATTGTATTAACAGATTGCAGAATGGGTACAATACAGTACGGCTCAATACCAGTGTTGG
This sequence comes from Notolepis coatsorum, assembly GCF_963971535.1. Taxonomy (NCBI): domain Eukaryota; kingdom Metazoa; phylum Chordata; class Actinopteri; order Aulopiformes; family Paralepididae; genus Notolepis; species Notolepis coatsorum. The sequence continues at coordinate 39,222,611 of NC_140169.1, read as the reverse complement.
GACTAACGCGTTACAAAGTAACGCGTTACAGTAACGAAGTTACTTTTGGCGATAACTAGTACTCTAACGCATTACTTTTGAAATTCAGTAACGCTACTTACGTTACTGAATGGTTCGTTACTGCGTTATTTGCGTTATATACGGCGTAGATTGATAGCGAGCGGTAGTGATTATTATTATTATTATTATTATCCTCATATCCTGTCTGGCTGCGGGGAAACGCTATGCTGGGGGCGTGTTTTGTTTACTATTCCTGATCCTGACTGATAATGGCAGCGCCCAGCTACTCGCGTATTTCTCTTTTGTCGAGCGAAAAGAAAATAACGTTTTAGTTATGTCATTTGTGTTTTGGCTCAAAGATACTGGAGTCTAACGTTAACTACCAGGACTCATCCAAATCCACTCGCCACCCACGTAGAATGATACCAGGCGACACACAGCAAATGGGACGGAAAACTTTTTCCAACTACTTGGAGAGAGAATATACAGTACAACATGGAAATGAGATAAAGAAAATGTTTAAGGGGCTGCTGGACTAACGTTACATCTCGACAGACACTGGTGAGTGCAGTGATGTGAATGTAAATGAATGGAAACTCAAGTTGATCAACGCATTTTGACTACAAATCTGCCAGGGAATCTCATCAATACTAATCAAACAATATAAATATAGTCCTTTCATGCACAATTGATATCCTAACTATTCTAACGTTGCAATGCACGATTGATATCTTAAACAACGTTGCAAGACGGTTATAATGAAACGCTCCGGCGACAGATATCAAGGCTGTTCCTCAAGCACTTATGCGCATGCGCGCAACCTAAACGTGCATGCGCGCAACCTAAACGTGCCTGCGCTCAACCTCCCCGAGCAATTAGGCACGGTGCATTTCTTATTACGTCGGGACATTTGTGTTTGTGTCAGATTTGTGTTTGTATCTAGACCACATTGCTTAGCAGAGTTCAGTGATGTGAATGGAAACTGTCAAGTTGATCAACCGATTTTGAGTATCTGTATCTGCATGGGAGCAATTTCTTTCTTCTTCAAGTAACGAAATAGTTACTTTTCACAGTAACGCATTACTTTTGGGTGTAAGTAACTAGTAACGTAACGGAGTTACTTTTGAAATGAGTAACTAGTAAAGTAACTGAGTTACTATTTTTCAGTAACTAGCACAACACTGCTCAATACACACAATTGTTAAGGGGATGCAGACCAGAGAAAGACTTTCATCTTGTTTACATCAGGGTCCCCCATTTTCAATTCATAACATTTATGACATACACAACATACAAATATACAGTACTGTTTATTTACAGACAGAGTTTCTAAAAGAGAATATATACATTTGAGGGGGAGCAAACTGTACATTGAGGGGGTTGGGGGGGGGTTTGGACATTTACCGGGGCCAGTTTCTAATTGCGTCCTCCTGTAGGTGCTTTTTTAGAGCGGTTTTGAAGGTGGGTAGGGATTCACATTCTTTTACGGCTGTGGGTAGGGCGTTCCACATTGTTGTGGCATAATTGCTAAATGTGTTTAGTCCCTTGTTTGAGCCGAATCTGGGTTTAACATGATTTGTGGAACTCCCTCTGGTGTTGTGGTCGTGGTATTCACTGACCTTTGGGAAGTATTTCGACATGTACATGGGTACCTTACTGGTGTAGTGTATCTTGTAGACCAGGCCCATTGCAAGTTGCTGTACTCTGTCGTCTACTCTAAGCCATCCTACAGTAGTTTAGGAGTAAGGTCAAGCAGTAGTCTGACCAATTTGTTTTGTGATGTTTGTAATCTTGTTTTAAGTGCCTTTGAGGTGCTTTGGTACCATGAGGTGCAAGCATAGTCGTAGTACCCTTGAATGAGTGCTCCTGTTAGAGTCTTCAGGGTATTTTTGTTTAGATCCGGCACAATAATCTTGTTCGTTGGTTGACTTTTTTGATTACATTGGTTGCCATTTTGTCACAGGAAAGATTTGCCTCTAGGATGGAACCCAGGTATGTAATTTCATCTTTCCTTGTGACAATATTGTCACCCACTGTAACTGAGAAGCCATTGGCCTTGCTGAGTTTGTTATTTTATCCAAAGAGAATGGACTGATAGTTTGTTATCACCGAGCCAGGTACAGATTCTGCCGAGTTCAGAGCTGAGGGCTTTTTCAACCTGTAACTTGTTCTTGTCAGAGACCAGCAGGGCTGAGTCGTCCGCGAACAGGAACAAGTTGCAGTTACAAGCTGATGACATGTCATTTGCATAAATTAGGAACAGTAACGGTCCTAGTATGCTTCCTTGTGGAACACCACAGCTCACTGGGAGGGGGGGGATAGTGTACCGTTTACTTCCACCATCTGTTCCCTCCCCTCCAGGTAGGATTGCATCCAGCTCACTGATGGACTATCAAAACGAATCGCTTTTAGTTTGTCAGAATGGAGATTGACAATGTCGAAAGCCTTTTGTAGGTCCAGCATGACCATGCCGCAGTATTTGCCCGCGTCCACCTCTTGTTTGATGTGGTCATTCAAATAGAGAAGGCATGTGTGAGTGGAGTGGGATGTTCTGAAGCCAGATTGGAATTCGTAGATTCGTTTTTTTTCCGGGAGGTACTTTTCGACCTGTTCGTAGACTATTTTTTCCATGACTTTCGAGATGGAGGTAAGAATAGAAACAGGGCGGTAGTTGCCTGGGTCTAATTTGCTGATTTATTGTGCAATGGGGTCGCTCTCGCCATTTTTGGGGACATGTCCCTGTTTTATGGAGAGGTTTATTATGTGGGTGATGACTGGGGTGATGGCGGCTGCTGAGTCTCTGAGGAATTTGGAGGAGATATTTCACGGCCAGTGGCCTTGTTAGGTTGGAGGGCGCTCAGTTTTTTTAGTACTTCATCTGTTGTTACCATTTCAAGTTTGAAGTCGTCTTTGCGGACCCCTAGGTTTTGCGTGTGTATGTGTGTGTGTGTGTGTGTGTGTGTGTGTGTGTGTGTGTGTGGTGACTAGTGAGAGTGGTGATTAGGGTTAGTTCATGGTTTGTTCTGTTCTTCATCAGTAGTAAATGTTATGGTAATTCATGATGTATTTTAGTAAGTGTGGGTCCTGAAGAGATACCAAATGTCTCTTTTGGGTCTCAAACTGAAATAGTTTGGGAATTCCTACTTTAAAAAAACAAGCCAACATTATAGGAAATGCGCTCATTGTCTTCTCCAGAGTCAGACAAGAAGATACCAATTTCCTCTATTTGCCTTCAGTCGAAAAGCTATTCGGCCGCAAGCTTAGCACAAATAAATGGAAGCGGATCTAGACCAGCTAGCTGTTGGCCAAAAACACATTTCCCTGAGTTTTAAGCTAGACTAGCTGATCCGTATCCACTTACATTAGTTTGCGCTAAGGCTATATTGCAGTCGGATAGCAAATTGGTATCTATCTTCTTGTCTGAGAAGACAGTAAGCGCATTTCCCATAATGTTGCCGTGTTCCTTTAAAGTGTCTGAAAAGGATCTAAGCTTAAAAGCAGCATTGAATAGTCAACTCAGTAGTAAAAACAAATGTTGGTAAAGTTCTGAGTCCAGACTCTATTGTTAATCCAATGTATGTCTGGCTTCACATATGCTATACTATAATGTAGACACACACACACACTGAAACTCAAGACACAAATAAACACACACATACACACACGCACAGCACATGCATGCACACACACACATACACACACACAATATTAAAAGACAGATACAAACGCTTAATCTGTTTTGCTTACTGAAAGCTCTTACCCATATACCACTTCTTTCAGGATTTCTGACACACACATACACACACACACTCACACATGCACACACAAACACACACATGCACACAAGTGTGCACACACATACACAAACACACACGCATACACACATACACACGAATAAACACACAAACACACATACACACACACACACACAATATATTATATAGTGGCACGGTGGTGTAGTAGTTAACACTGTCGCCTCACAGCAAGAAGGTCCAGGGTTCGATTCCCGCTTGGGGACCAGGTTTCCATAATGCCAGTTACCCAGGTGGGGTATCTCCCAGGCCTTTCTGTGTGGAGTTTGCATGTTCTCCCCGTGCTCGCAAGGGTTTCCCCCCCGATAAGATAAACCCAATGGAAAACATGCACAACAACAAGATCGCTAACGCTGTGGCGTCCTTGACGAAGACGGACAGGAGCACTTGGATTGGTCCCCTGGCGCGGCTCACGTTGACGCCTGTCTGCTCCCGGCTGCCCTTGGGGGGGGTAAGGACGACGGGATGGGTTAATCGCAGATACGAATTGCATGCATGCATCGCATGTGTGCCAATTGATGACCTCGGAGCAGGTCCTAAATTATAATTAAATTATAAAAGACAGATACAAACGCTTAATCTGTTTTGCTTACTGAAAGCTCTTACCCATATACCACTTCTTTCAGGATTTCTGACACACACATACACACACACACTCACACAAGCACACACAAACACACACGCACACACACGCACACACACATACACACAAATAAACACGTTATTTTCATGAAGAGGTGGATCATGATCTCTTACTGTCTGAGACATCAAAGAAGCTTTCAGCTATTCAACTGATTCTCTCTCTCTATGTCTATATGTCTCTCTCTCTATTTCTCTATGTATCTCTCATTTATGTCTCTACTCTGCATCAACCTCTTGTCTTTTAATGATTCTCTTATTTAGCTTCTTTCCCTCTCAGCCTCTCTCTTCCAATCAATCGTTTCATCTCTCTGTCCTTCTCTCTCTGTCCTTTATCTGCCCCTCTCTCTTAACCTCTCTCAAACGTCCCTGCTCAAACTCTCTCTCTCAAACTCTCCTCTCTCTCTCTCTCTCTCTCTCTCTCTCTCTCTCTCTCTCTCTCTCTCTCTCTCTCTCTCTCTCTCTCTCTCTCTCTCTCTCTCTCTCTCTCTCTCTCTCTCTCTCTCTGTCTCTCTCACACACACACACACACACTCACACACACACACACACACACACACACACAACCTCTGTATGTCACCCTCCACAAATGTTTTCTACTTTCAATGTCCTCTCTCTCTCTCTCTCTCTCTCTCTCTCTCTCTCTCTCTCTCTCTCTCTCTCTCTGTCTCTCTCACACACACACACACACACACACTCACACACACACACACACACACACACACACACACACAACCCTCTGTATGTCACCCTCCACAAATGTTTTCTACTTTCAATGTCCTCTCTCTCTCTCTCTCTCTCTCTCTCTCTCTCTCTCTCTCTCACTCTCTTCTCATCTCTCTCTCTCTCTCTCTCTCTCTCTCTCTCTCTCTCTCTCTCTCTCTCTTCAGGTTCCTGGTATACTTCCTTTCAAGTCTTTATTCTGATTCTCCTCTGGCTGAGTGCTGCATAATACACAAATTAGACAGACAGAGAGAGAGAGAGAGAGAGAGAGAGAGAGAGAGAGAGAGAGAGAGAGAGAGAGAGAGAGGAAGATATACATATATATATATATATATATATATATATATATATATATATATATATATATATATATATATATATATATATATATATCGAGAGAGAGAGAGAGAGAGAGAGAGAGAGAGAGAGAGAGAGAGAGAGAGAGAGAGAGAGAGAGGAAGAGATATATCGAGAGAGAGAAAGAGAGAGAGAGAGAGAGAGAGAGATTTGATTTTATAAAAAACTTTATTTTTTACTAAAACTACAATTGATGCATCAAACCGTTCAAAATTAAAATACTCTACAACTCAACAAAAAACAAACAAAAACAAACAACAAAACACAAAACAAAACAAAACAAAACAAAAACACAAAAAACAAAAAACAAACCAAACCAAAAAACAAAAATTAGGGACAACGATGCTGAAAACGAGCCAAATTGTCATTTGAAAATTTCCCCCATGGGAAAAAAAAATACTCTAAATGATCTAAAGTTCTGGGTGCATCAGAGCGAGAGACACCGGAGAGGCACTGTAGAAACCGTAGTCCTGAGAAGAGCGTCTCTAGCTTCACCTTTCCCTGTGTGGTACAACACAACAGGCCTTTGTGCGTGTCCGACAGACTCCAGTCAAAGCCTATCCCGTGGATAAACAGGGCCGCCTCGTCAGCCGACCTTCCTCCTTCAGCCTTATCATGTATGCTCCTACCGTCCACCAGTAGTATATCACATGGCATCAATGATGTCAGGGGCCGAAAACAGAGCAGGGGGACCGAGATGCACTCTGGACCGACATCCTCATTAGACAGTTTGTTACCCTCGCCACCCCGTCCGAGGCCGCCTTTACCCTTCCTGGTTCAGATGCCGCTCCAACATCACCTCCCACTCCCCCGTGCGGAGACTGGCAGCCCCCAGTGACTTCCCATCCAGCAGACTGATTCGAGAGCTCCAAGCCCTGATGTAACCCATTCTGAACATAGGGTAGAAATTAACCAGCAAAGTCCGCTTTACCATCATCCTCCGAGCCTGAATCTGGAAAACCGTTTATTCCGGCGTAGAACGTGTCGAGCCCCACAGTCATACCTTCCAACCCTTTAACAAGGTAACTGTGCCGGTAACATAAAAAGACGGCAGAGACAACATCCCCCATAACGACTCTGATGAAATGTTTGCTGAAGGAGTATGGCGTGGCCTTCCCATCGGGCATTAAAACGATACGCTCCGCTCCTGTCTCTGAATCCTCCATAATCCCAGTCTTTACAAAGTTCCACAAATGTATAGGAGTACATGAGATGATCAAAAAACGGCTCAGCCTCCTGGCCCCGGCAGCAGGACACCTTGAAATGTCCAGCCCTAAGTGACAACACACCAGTCCCGTCAATAAAAAAACTCTCATTTAGAAATAAAAAGGTAAAACAAAAAAAACAACAAAAAAAAAAACGACACCGATTCCACTCCGTCCTCCACCTTACTGAGGTCCCACTGTACCTTCTGCACAATCTTTCTCATCCTGTATATCTCTGTGTCAACAAAACGACCATCTCCTTGAAACCTCATATGTTTCCTTGCTGCCAAAATAAACAACTCCTTATCTGGAAAGAAATAGTTATCTCTACCCCTTTCCTGTTTTTTGTCATCTGTAAAAAACGCTCTCATTTCCCTCCATGAATAGCCCTCATTTTCTGAAGTCGCAGAAGCATCGCTCTCATATTCCTCATCATCATCAACTAACATCGACCATGTACTTTCTTGTGTACTCTGTACTGCTGAGTTCTTCCGTCACACTGTCTTCTTAGCCTGAGAGCTTGACAACCCAACTACTTCAATCTTCCTCTTCTGCCTAACAACCTTCATCCCGTCTTCCCCCTCTTCCATGTCAATATCCTCTACTTCCTCCACCCTGACCCCCTCAACTGAGTCCTTTGACCCTGTACCCTCAACAGCTTACCCGCCACCCCAGTATCACTCCCCCTCTTCTGTTATCCTTCCCTTGTATTTCAACAGGTCCACTTGCCACCTATGTAATCCTTCCCACCACGACCCCCCCCCCCCCCCCCCCACATTTTCATCCCCACCAACTGTCCTCGTATTTCAACAGTTCCACTCTTCACCTGGCTATTTAACGTGTCCCGGCTGACACAAGCTCCTTCTACCACCCCCCCCCCCCCCCCACATTTCCATCCCCACCATCCTTCCCTTCGTACTGCATCTCCAGCCGTACCCACTCCTTCCATCTCCTTATCACTTCTATCTGGTACCATTACCTTCTCAGAAGTCTCCCCACTACCCCTCTTCCTTGTCCCCCCCCCCTCAACCCTTGAGTCACACCCCAAGCTGCTCTTCCTTTCTTCATTGCACCCTTCCCATCATTTGCCCCCTGCTTGGCCCCCTCCCCAGGGCACGCTAGTCTTTGATGCCCCTCCCTTCCACAACCAAAACATCGCATGTTTTGTGTCGTCACATAAATAATATACTCAAACCCGTCTATTATTACTTTAAAATTAAGATCCAACTCGTCATCACATTTGTTCATTATAATGAACGTCTGCCTTCTGTGAGAAACCACATGCTGTAATTCAGGTGCTTTAAACCACGAAGACATCTTCTTTAACGGAGATACAATTTTCCCAAACCTGGCGAGTTCCCTCAATATAAGCTCATCGCCCACCAACGGGGGGACATTTGCCAACGTCACCTTTTTTGCCGGTGTTGTGAGCGGCATCACAGACACAAAAGTATAATTTATGACCAAACCGTCCGTTATCAGTTGATTTACTTTAATCAAATCATCCACAAAGAAAACGACTCCCCCGTTCATCCTTGCCGCAGACTTAACGGCCAGAGCGCCTACTACTCTCGCAACAGCGAGACTACAGTCCTCCACTGAACACGGAAAAGCCGGCGAGACCTTGAAACCATGTTTTCTGGTCAACCTTGCGAAGTCCATTGTCACCGCGACAGCAGACAGCTGCCCAGGCGAACACTGACAACGCTACCAGCCCACCATCAACACACAACCAGTCAAATAAACCATAGTCTAATTCACAATTTGACAAACAACATAAAGATAGAAAAAGTTTAGAAAGACTCACGCGCACTTCCTCAGACTCTCGCACCACTCCACTCACCAAACGCTCCCACCATCCACATGCATGCGCACAGAGAGAGAGAGAGAGAGAGAGAGAGAGAGAGAGAGAGAGAGAGAGAGAGAGAGAGAGAGAGGGGAGAGAATAACAGATGGTGTTTGATGTAGCAGGGCAGTCTGTCTGTCTGCATATCTGTCTGTCTGTCTAGTAAGTTGAACCAACCTAATAGGAGTGATTTCAGATTCTCCCTCCTGTTTAGTCAACATTAGCATTTCGAGCAGGGCTCTAGGACTATTAAGGACCTCAGTTCAGGGCTTTACTGGCTTTGTGCTGCGAGCACAATGGTCACATTTCTTTGGGGGGAAGTGCCTTGGTGACTCGGTGGTGAGTGTCACACCCCGTGATGTACGACACACATCCTATCTTGTTTAAGGAGAAAGAGGTTGAAGAGGGACGAGGGCCTTGTCTGTCGCCTGCAGAGAGGGGGGGTAATGCACTGGTGTGTGTGTGTGTGTGTGTGTTCCTTTGTTTTCCTACTCTTGTGGGGACCAAATGTCCCTACAAGTGATACAACAATATTTGTTTTCATTGTGGGGATATTGACTGGACCCTGCAATGGGAAAGGAGCTATTTTGGTGATAAGGGTTATGATTATGGTTATGGTTAGGGTTAGGGTTAGGGTTATAGTTATGATTGGGTTATGGTTATGGTTATGGTTATGTTATGGTTGTGGTTATGGTTAGGGTTATGGTTAGGGTTAGGGTTATGGTTAGGTTAGGGTTAACCATATCATGGTTGCTGTTTCTTTTCATTTGTATTAGAACAAAGCCACTGATCCATCAGGTAGTGTAGAGATCTAAGTACTGAGCCATCAGGTAGTGAAGAGATCTAAGCACTGAGCCATCAGGTAGTGTATAGATCTAAGTACTGATCCATCAGGTAGTGTAGAGATCTAAGTACTGATCCATCAGGTAGTGTAGAGATCTAAATACTGATCCATCAGGTAGTGTAGAGATCTAAATACTGATCCATCAGGTGGGGCTGGTGAGGGTATGAGTCCTGGTCGTTGCAACAGTGACTCCTACTGGTCAGTCACTTTGTACAGAATGTATATTTGTACAGTATGTATCTGTGTACAGTATCTATCTTTGTACAGAATGTATCTTTGTACAATTATGTATATTAGTACAGTATTTATATTAGTACAGTATGTATCTTTGTACAATATGTACATTTGTGCAGTATCTATATTTGTACAATATATATATTTGCATAGTATGTATATTTGTACAGTTTGTATATTTGTACAGTATGTACATTTGTACAGTATCTATCTTTGTACAGTATGCATATCTGCACAGTATGTATATTTGTACAGTTTGTATATTTGTACAGAATGTATCTTTGTACAATTATGTATATTAGTACAGTATTTATCTTTGTACAGAATGTATCTTTGTACAATTATGTATATTAGTACAGTATTTATATTAGTACAGTATGTATATTTGTACAATATATATATTTGCATAGTATGTATATTTGTACAGTATGTACATTTGTACAGTATCTATCTTTGTACAGTATGTATATCTGCACAGTATGTATATTTGTACAGTTTGTATATTTGTACAGAATGTATCTTTGTACAATTATGTATATTAGTACAGTATTTATCTTTGTACAGAATATATCTTTGTACAATTATGTATATTAGTACAGTATTTATATTAGTACAGTATGTATCTTTGTACAATATGTACATTTGTACAGTATCTATCTTTGTACAATATGTATATCTGCACAGTATGTATATTTGTACAGTTTATATATTTGCATAGTATGTATATTTGCACAGTATGTATATTTGTACAGTATGTATCTTTTTATAGTATGTGTATTTGTACAGTATATATATTTGTACAGTATGTATATTTGTACAGTATGTGTCTTTGTACAGTATGCATATTTGTACAGTATGTATATTTGTATAGTATGTATATTTGTACAGTATGTAGTGTTAACAGAACACGCTGCCCAACTGCAGGGAGAAAGATTGTTTCCTGATGCTGTCTTCTGGTTTAGACAGGCTTAATAACAATACAAACCTTTTTGTTTTTTCCCAATTTTGTTGTAGATCAGTAAAGTCCTTTTTCTCAGCACAATCCATGCTGTTCCTCATACCAGCTCGGGATAGTTAGCCACAAACCGATTCCAAGCCAGTGGGGGTCAAACTCCTGTTTGTTCAAGCTGTTTAAAGTTAATTGAAATCTACTCCACGGTGCACACAAGGTATATTTCAGTCTTAATCAGCCGGTGCAGACAGGAGCTTGTCCCCATTGACTTTGTTGTATTGGTTTGTGCATTTGTTTGAACAGCATGGACTGTGGTTGAAAAAGGACTCTACCAATCAACATCATTATTAAGTTGAAAATAGGGTATATTTAATCCTTAGTGTTCCACATAGTAACTTATCCCTTTTACTACCACACTACGAAGGGTTAATGCTTTCACTACCACACTACAGAAGGGTATTGATTGATTGATTGAAAAGTTTATTAACAGATTGCAGAATGGGTACAGTACAGTACATCTCAATACATACAATTGTTATTGGGGATGCAGACCAGAGAAAGACTTTCGTCTTGTTTACATCAGGGTCCCCCATTTTCAATTCATCATAACATATATGACATACATGACATACAGATAGACAGTACTGCTACATCTATACATTTATGACATATCAGATTTGCAAATACAGTACTGTTTGTGATACAAAAGTGTCCAGAAAAGGAGTGTATATACATTTGGCGTAGAAACTGTACATTGGAGGAGGTTGGTGGGGTGGGGTTGGGTGGGTTGGGTGAGGGCTGTACATTGGAGGTGGGGGGGGGGGGGGGGGGGGGGTTGGGTAGGGGACACACACACATTTTACACTGTACATTGGAATATTGACAAAGCCTTACTTGGTCATTTACTGTACAACTAGGTTAGGACATTTGTAGGGGCCAGTTTCGAATTGCAGTCTCACGTAGGTGTTTTTTGAGAGTGTTTTTGAAGGTGGGTAGTGATTCACATTCCTTTACAGCTTTAGGCAGGGCGTTCCACATTGATGTGGCATAATTGCGAAACGTGTTTAGTCCCTTGTTTGAGCCGAATCTGGGTTTTACATGATTTGTGGAGCTCCCTCTGGTGTTGTGATCGTGGTATTCACTGACCTTTGGGAAGTATTTTGACATGTACATGGGTACCTTGGTCGCGTAGTGTATCTTGTAGACCAGGCCCATTGCAAGTTGCTGTACTCTGTCGTCTACTCTAAGCCATCCTAGGTTGTCAAAGTGGCTTGTTTTGAGATGTTTGTAATTTGTTTTTTAGTGCCTTTGAGGTGCTTTGGTACCATGAGGTGCAAAACCTTTCACTACCACACTACAGAAGGTTAACCTTTCACTACCACACTACAGAAGGTTCTATATCATGCTAGCTTCCGCTCAGCGTCATATTGCATATATCTCGCTTCAGTGTATATGCACTGAATACATTTCAAAATGTACCTTTACATACCAACATCCGTCTGGCCACACCCCCATATGCTACCTATATAAGCAGGGGTGGGGCCACACACTCATCTCCTTCTCAAATTTCACCACAAACAAGTGCCTGTATACCACCACTTGAATTAAGAAAGGAAGAGAGGAAAAACAGAAGACAAGGAGATACGTTGACATTATATCTTTATTTTCTCTCTCACTATTTTCGAGAAAATACGGCGATATTGTCTTCGTCACTGGAGTGTCTGGAAGATGATGATCATTCTGACCTCCACCGGCTTTTTCGTATTAGGGGCTCGCGCCGCTGATATACTCCCCACCTGCAGTCCTCCTTGCTGCGGCTGGATAGTTATTGAACTTCCGGTCATACAGCTGGACTGTGGGAGGCACCGGCTGTTGTGAGAAACCGGTTTGCTTCCGAGCTGGGTGAGTACTGTTTTGCTTGCGAGCACTAGTTGTCTGTTAACGCTATGGGGGTTAGCTGACAATTTTACGAAGGCCGGCCCCAGATTGGGGTCCTCTGCTCGGCTTTTTAAGCGGCGGACAGAGGATCTTGGTCTGACGCCCATGATGGTCAACCTAGTGGGCCGCGACCGAGACCTGGTTGAACCCGGGGGTTCTCTGGACAAGCGGATGCTTCTCTGTCCCGTGCAGGCCCCATCTTTCACATGAGTGAGAGTACACCCTAACGAGGAAATGTGGGCATGGATCTTCGTTATCGGAAGATCCATGCTCAAGTCGGCTGCAGCCCGGATGGAAATTGTGCCGGCTCCGCTGTATGTCTGGTAAATCACTGTTGAAAACTGTGTTTGACATTTCTTTTTCTCTTCTCTCTTAAGGATGAGGAGGGTTTCAGACAGCGGCCTGTCTGAAGTGTAGCTTGTTATGTCGTTGTGTACAGTTCAGGTGATAGCTGCTTAGCTTGCGTGCTAGTTTGTGGCCTACCTGTTAGCCAGTCAGCTGTTAGCTGCGGCGCTAGCCTGTTGCGTTCACTAAGGCTAGGAAACGTTAGCTTGTTGCTATCAGTCGAGAGCGGCTGTTAGCTTAATGCTACACTGTTGAACGTTACTGTGACTATAACATGCCTTAACACTTTGACTACGACGTCATCTTTGACAGAGGATATTAGTCGACCCTAATAAAAGGGTACTACGACTATGCTTGCACCTCATGGTACCAAAGCACCTCAAAGGCGCTAAAAACAAAATTACAAACATCTCAAAACAAACTGGTCAGACTACTGCTTGACCTTACTCCTAGAACCCACCTCACCCC